>NC_139845.1:2485324-2590324 GCF_963691815.1 Echiichthys vipera
TTTGCTGCCGTTACAGGACGGAGCCCAACCTGAGGTCTGTCTCCAGGCCCCTGCTGCAGAATGTAAACAGAAGAACAGTATGTGTGGACTCTGCAGGCTCATTTGTTAACGTCAGCCAACTCCATTTAGCATCACTGTTGGCTTTAGGTGAGCTGAAGAAAGGAGAGGGGCTCTGGAGCAAAACGTCCTCAGTCCTTTACAGAGAAGTCCGTCCACGGGCTGTTAGAGACGACTGAGACAGCCGGTGAAGGTCTCAGATTACACCCTTTTCACTCACTGGTGATAAAAACACGATTAAGACGTGTAAAATGTTGCACACAGGACCTTTAAAGCTCCTGAAATAACATTTAAAAATCATGTACAGCTACTCCCTTTCCAGTCTAACTTTGTACAATCTGTAAAACAACAAATCAAAAATCGGTTGAAATCAAGGTAACATCTCCACTGTTGCGGGTTTTCTTCCATTTACAGTCAAAAATCTAAAAGAGTATCCGTACACGGTGAAAACAAAACAAAGAGAAGCAGAACATCGTCACATCTGAGAAGCTGGTGAGAGAAAAAACAACTATTATTTCATTTCTAACCCGGGCTGTCATGTCAGAATTTGACTGAACATGACATCTGCGTGTGATTTCAGAATAAATAACTCTGTCCACTTAAAGTCACTATCTCACTTACAAACACAAAATCCAGCCAGACGACAAGCGTGTCCCGTGGATAACGCCTCACACAGGGCACCGAAGAGGTCAGCAGCCAATCTATAAAGGCTAACGAGGTAATTAACGACCTGCCAATCATACATCCAAGACGACGGCAGGGAGGGAGAAGAAGTCCAAACTACAAGAACACAAACTGTCGTGTGCACACACTTCATTTCACGAGGAACAAAGGTTGGATTAATTAACAAAGACACAGGGAGAGTAAAAAAACAGTGAGATCAATACTGCACACCACAGTGTCACTTTAAAGCACACGAGAAAAGTAAAAGTTTCTTGAAATGTGGACGTAACGTAACAAGTGTATTATGAGAAACACATGCACGTTCACGAGAAGTGTGTGTGAGAGAGGCAGGAAAGAGGACCCTTGTCATTTACTGCAACACTGTGAGTCAGTAAAGCTCCACGGAGATCTCCCCCAGCACATGTGGAAGACATTAACCCTGGACCTGTTGCTACGGCGCACACACACACACACACACACGCACACACACACACACACACACACACACACGCACACACACACACCCACACCATTTAAGAAGTAAGAAATGAGGAGAATAATAGAGAAAGAGGCTGTGGAGAGCAGTGAAGTAAGCTGTTAAAGCCATCAGAGGCAGGGAGGGTTCCTGCTGTTGTCCATAAAAGCTTAAATGTAGCAGACAGCTCCGAGAGTCTGCTTCAGTACTTCCCCTCCTCCTCCTCCTCCTCCTCTTCTTCATTCTTCACTACTTCTCTGCAGCATTTCAGCGTTCATGTATAATAAAAAAAGGAGCTGCAGGTAATCCTGATTCAGCTACTTCAAAAGCTTACAATCGCCGTTCCTTCTTCTAAAAATAGACATTTTTTCATGTGGATTGTGCAAATATGACTCTGCCAAAGGTGCTCAGAAGGCTGCTTATACATTATTATACCCTACGTTATATACATAATGTATTACATTGTCAAACCAATTCTAGAAAGCTGGGTCAGGACCCAAAGAACCAGGTCGCGGGTCCAAGCGTGTGAAATGTGTTTCCTCAGGAGGGGGTCTGGAGTCTCCTTTAGAGAGAGGGGGAGAAGTTCAGCATCCGTGAGGAACTCGGAGTAGAGCCGCTGCTCCTTTGCGTTGAAAGGAGCCAGTTGAGGTGGTTCAGGATCATCTGGTAAGGATGAACCCTAGGCGCCTCCCTAGGGAGGTGTTCGAGGCACGTCCAGCTGGGAGGAGGCCTCGGGGAAGACCCAGGACCAGGTGGAGAGATTAGATCTCCACACTGGCCTGGGAACGCCTCAGGATCCCCCAGTTAGAGCTGGTTAATGTGGCCTGGGAAAGGGAAGTTTGGGGTCCCCTGCTAAAGCTGCTGCCCCCGAGACCTGACCCCGGATAAGAGGCTGAAGATGAGATGAGATGAACACAGAGAAAATAAGGCAATGACACCATTTCTTAATCACCCCAAGCATCGTTTTATGCATTAATATCTCATCTCATCTTCAGCCTCTTATCCTGGATCAGGTCTCGGGGGCAGCAGCTCCAGCAGGGGACCCCAAACTTTTAGCTGGTTAATGTGCCCTTTCCCGGGCCACATTAACCAGCTCTAACTGGGGGATCCTGAGGCGTTCCCAGGCCAGTGTGGAGATCTAATCTCTCCACCTGGTCCTGGGTCTTCCCCGAGGCCTCCTCCCAGCTATGTTCTGTAAAAATCAATTCTCATATATGCCAGTATGTCCGTTATAGGCCAATATTGGTCTTGCTTCTAGTCGGTACAGTTTAAAGTACAGAGTTCGATACCCGACCCTGCTGCATCACTGAGAAGACCAAAATCAAAGATCCCCTGCAGTCTGCTGGGAACAACAATGTATCCGATATGCAAGAAAAGTCTAATTTTCACATTAAAATCCTTAAACTCCTGTGAAAGTACACGTTCAGGATGTCCCAGAGGATGAGGTTCTGGTGTTTCTGTGCTGGAGAAACCGCGGCGTGGTTGGTGACCACGCTGGTGTATTTTGGGATTGCCCAAAAAAATATGAACATTTTGGAAAAACCATCAAAGGGGAGAAATCAAGGGAACCTCTGGACCCACTACTGCTCCTATTAGAGACATCACCCGACCGCCTGTTTACCGTGGACAGTGCTACAGTACGGACGGCGTCTGTTGTTGATGGTTACGAGAAAAAGAAATATGATTATTGTGATGAAGCCCTCCCACAAGAGCTCCATGGTTACAAAAAGTCAAGAGTGCACACATGATGGAATACAACAGTTAATGGAGAGTCGCTAGGTCGCTAACAGCCGGACGTGGCTAACACTGATTAGCTGTGAAAGCCTTTAAAGGTCTTTTTTAACCACTAATGCTGCTGAAAATAACAGCAAACCTCTGCAGCAGCATGAGAAGAGTCCCTACACACACAACAAAGCACCAATGGGCTCCTTCCACTGTAATGGACTTTACTATGAGAGGAGCTGGTACAGGGGCCAGTAGGTAAGTCTTTAAAACACTCTTTTAATAAACTCTGGCTTCACTAACTACGCTGTTGCTGCTTTGTTGTGTGTGTAGGGACTCTTCTCATGCTGCTGCAGAGGTTTGCTGTTATTTTCAGCAGCATTAGTGGTTAAAAAAGACCTTTGAATGCCTTCACCGTGCTGCCCCGAGCTAATCACTGTTAGCCACGTCCGGCTGTTGGCGACTCTCCTGGATTTCTACGTTAATAGTTTGTACACGGAAAAATTGTCTCGATGGCTTATTTGATGTATGTAAGTGCCAGAATTTCACTTTGAAAGACAATTAAGTAAATTCAAATCTTTAATAGAGGATAACTTTCAACGTGGAAATGTTTTCTCTCGTGCCAAACTCTCAAAGCTCAAACATCCAAGAAGAGGAAAAACAAACAGAAAGAGATGAAAGAGCAGAGCAATGCGTAGACGAGGATCTGTGGACGTTCACCGCAAAACACAAAAACGTTTAAAAAACTGGAGGTGAAGCAAAGAAAAGAGGGAGTGGTTTGGTTTCTCCTCCTGGAAACACACACACACACACACACACACACACACACACACTGAGAGAGAGACACACACACTGAGAGAGAGACACACACACACACACACACAGAGAGAGAGACACACACACTGAGAGAGGCACACACACACACACACACACACACACACACACACACACACACACACACACACACACACACACACACACACACACACACACACACACACACACACACACACACACACACACACACACACACACACACACACACACACACACACACACACACACACACACACACACACACACACACACACACACACACACACACACACACACACACACACACACACACACCGCAGCACCAGTTGGCAGCTGATAAAAGATAAAAGTCTCCCTCAAACTCACTCTCTCCTCCTCTCCTCCTCTCCTCCCCCCTTCTCTCCATTTTTCTTTCTTTTCTGCTGCTTTCATTCTTTTTGGCCTTCTTCCATCCTTCCCTCCCTCTTTCCTTCCCTCCCTCTTTCCTTCCCTCCCTCCCTCTTTCCTTCCTTTCTTCCATCGTTTTAAACGTGCGTTGTTCCATCATTACTATTCAGGCTTGATACTTTTCTTCATTCCTCCCTCCTTCCCTCCTTCATTTCATTTTCACTTCCTTTATTCCCTCCTTCCTTTCCTCCTTTCTCTCCATCAAACCTTCTTCCATCCTTTCCTCCCTTCCTTCATTTCATTTTCACTTCCTTCCTCCCTTCTCCTTCCATACTTCCTTTACCTCTATCATTCCTTCTTCCATCCTTTCCTCCCTTCTTTCCCTCCTTCGTTTCATTTTCACTTCCTTTATTCCCTCCTTCCATTCCTCCTTTCTCTCTATCATTCCTTCTTTCCTCCTTCCTTCCTTTCTCCTTTTTTCCATCATTCCTCCTTCCATCCTTTCCTCCCTCCTTCCTTCCTTCCTTTTGTCATTCCTCCTTACATCCTTCCTTTCCTCCTTTCTCTCTATCATTCCTTCTTCCATACTTTCCTTCCTTCCTTCCCTCCTTCCTTCATTTCATTATCACTTCCTTCCTTCCCTCCTTCCTTCATTTCATTTTCACTTCCTTTATTCTCTCCTTCCTTCTTCCTACTATCCTTCCTTCTTTCTTCCGTCACTCCTCCTTCCATTCCTCCTTTCTCTCTATCATTCCTTCTTCCATCCTTTCCTCCTTTCTTCCCTCCTTCCTTCCTCCTTCCATCCTTTCCTTCCTCCTCCCATCCTTTCCTACCTCCTTACTTTCTTCCTTCCATCCTTTCTCTTTCCATCCTTCATTTCCTCCTTCTCTCCATCATTCCATAGTCAATCCTTTCTTCCCTCCATCTCCCCCTTCCTTCCACCTTTCCTTCTTCCCTCCATCATTCCTTCCTTCCATCCATTATTCCCTTCTTCCATCCTTCATTTCCTCCTTCCTTCCCTCCATCATTCCTTCCTTCCATCCATCATTTCTCTTTCAATCCTTCCCTTCTTTATTAATCCCTTCCTTTCAATCACTCCAATCATTTGGTCTTTCTTTCTATCCCTCTTTCCATTATTCCTTCCTTCCTCCCCGACTCTGTCCCTCACACTCTTCTCTGCATCCATACCTAACCCTTCCATCATCCCTCCATCCCTCCATCCCTCCATCCTCTCTCTCTCCATCATTAAGGCTCTGGATTAAACGGATTAAAAAATTGATTAAGGAGATAAAATGAGACACACACACACACACACACACACACGTCAGGTCTGATGAGGTGTCTGACATCTGTGTGTGTGTGTGAGTGTGTGTGTGTGTGTGTGCGCGTGCGTGCGTGCGTGCGTGCGTGCGTGCGTGTGTGTGTGTGTGTGTGTGTGAGGACAAAAATGGAGTCCAGTCACAAACCCACACAACTCACATTTCATGCAGCGATACTTTCTGGGAGTGAATCCAAACACAAGTCAGACGCACACACACACACACACGCACACACAGCCACACACGCACGCACGCTCACACACACACACACACACGCACACACACACACGCACGCACACACACACGCGCACACACACACACACGAGATGGTTATCACGATTATTGTCAGACGGCAGTTTCACAGGTTTCCTTAATGAGTGAATTTCTTATTCTCACTCAGTTGCAAAGCAGACTCTGACTCCAGCCTCAAACCTCACTTCCGCAGGCCTGAGGATTTATATTTAGCTTCTTTTGGGGGTTGAGTTTGAGGATAAGATTTCAGATTTTTAGCGGTGAGTCGTAATTCCAGCTGAGGTTAAAGGATGAACGTATCTGAGATTACAGCAGTGTGGTTCAGGAGGAGAGACGTGCAAAGACTGAGCCGAGCGGGAGTCGCTTCATCTGAAATATGAGAGACGGATGAATGATTGGAGTCGGAGAAACAGATATTTTTACACACACACACACACTCACACACACACACACACACTTGCACACACACACACACACGCACACGTATATTTGAGAGTGACAGGGTACACGCAGTCGTAAAAGGCTGAGAAAATGAAGCTGTTTATGGGAACAAGAACTATTAAAAACACACAACAGAGGGGAATGAGAACATGGAGGCAGGAGGGAAACAGTGATGGATGCACACCCACACACACACACACACACACGCACGCACACACACAAAGACGCACACGCACACACAGTAGTGACGCGCTTTAACGCGAGCTGGCAGACAGAAGCAGATCGTAGCGGACCAGTCATTCAGATTGGACACCCAGTCAAATCAAGTGGTCACAGTGAAAGGGTTTTATCTGGGTCCAGTTCCTCAGGAGGGGGGGTGGGTTGGGGGGGTCGGGTTCAGGAGAAAGGGGCCAGTTGAGGTGGTTCAGGATCATCTGGTAAGGATGAACCCTGGGCGCCTCCCTAGGGAGGTGTTCCAGGCACGTCCAGCTGGGAGGAGGCCTCGGGGAAGACCCAGGACCAGGTGGAGAGATTAGATCTCCACACTGGCCTGGGAACGCCTCAGGATCCCCCAGTTAGAGCTGGTTAATGTGGCCCGGGAAAGGGAAGTTTGGGGTCCCCTGCTAAAGCTGCTGCCCCCCTGTGACCCGACCCCTGAAGGGCCACAGAGACACGTTTGGACACAGTTGACTGAGTGTAAACATCACACAGCTTTGAGCTCCAGAGCGACTTCACCCGGGCTAATAACGCAGCCTGGCGTGCTGACTCGTCGTGCAGACTCGTCGTGCAGACTCGTCGTGTTTACAGAGCTACTTCAAAAGCCGGGTGTGGTCACGAGCCAGAACCACACCCAGTTCTTCAACCCACAGAGGACAATGAAGCCGTGTTTGTTCCTGCTTCCAAACTCTAGTGTGAGAAAGTGTAAAGTCACAGATGTGCAGAGAAACGGGCAAAATTCACCCACCTCTGGCACCTATGACCACGAAGAGTTACCCACTTCCATGAATGTGTGTTTCACGTGTTTTTACTGTAGAAATTTTGTCCGGAGCAAAGAAGGAAATCAGGTGAGGAAGTATAAAAGCATTAAACTCCCCGTAGAGAGGAGGGTCAGGGTGGTGGATGGATCCAAACCACAGGACTCTGACCTGGAGGACCAGGGTTCAAGTCCTGGAAGAACTGAGACAAACCACCTTTATCTGATCTGAACCAAGTCCTTTAGAGACTAAACTTAACCGTCACTTAACCGTCTCCTTTAGAGACTAAAGTTAACCGACTCCTTTAGAGACTAAACTTAACCGTCTCCTTTAGTGTCTAAACTTAACCATCACCTTTAGAGACTAAACTTAACCGTCACCTTTAGAGACTAAACTTAACCGTCTCCTTTAGTGTCTAAACTTAACCATCACCTTTAGAGACTAAACTTAACCGTCACCTTTAGAGACTAAACTTAACCGTCACCTTTAGAGACTAAACTTAACGTCACCTTTAGAGACTAAACTTAACCGTCACCTTTAGAGACTAAACTTAACCGTCTCCTTTAGTGACTAAACTTAACCGTCACCTTTAGAGACTAAACTTAACCGTCACCTTTAGAGACTAAACTTAACCGTCACCTTTAGAGACTAAACTTAACCGTCTCCTTTAGTGACTAAACTTAACCGTCTCCTTTAGAGACTAAACTTAACCGTCACCTTTAGAGACTAAACTTAACCGTCACCTTTAGAGACTAAACTTAACCGTCTCCTTTAGTGACTAAACTTAACCGTCACCTTTAGAGACTAAACTTAACCGTCACCTTTAGGGACTTAACTTAACCGTCATCTTTAGGGACTAAACTTAACCGTCTCCTTTAGTGACTAAACTTAACCGTCACCTTTAGAGACTAAACTTAACCGTCACCTTTAGAGACTAAACTTAACCGTCACCTTTAGAGACTAAACTTAACCTTCTCCTTTAGAGACTAAACTTAACCGTCACCTTTAGAGACTAAACTTAACCGTCACCTTTAGAGACTAAACTTAACCGTCACCTTTAGAGACTAAACTTAACCGTCACCTTTTGTTTATTTGTTCTTAACAAGCACATAAAACCCGACATAAACTTCTTCCATACTGAATTAATTATTAATAATAATAATAATAATAATAATTATAATAATAACGTATGGACCTAAACTGCCACCCACTCCCTGTTATAAGCTAGCACGTGTCGCGGCGCTTCAGTAATCTACAAACACAAACTCCATAAATACACAAAGGTTTGCGCGTTAACAGGAAGTAACGTTGGAGTCCAGTCGCAGAAGTGTGTGTGTGTCACTGCTCTGAAGCGCGCACTTCCCAATGTTCGCAGACTAAAGCGCGCAAAAGGGCTCTTGTAATGCTAACACCTGAACTACTGAAGGTAAAAACAATACAAATGTATGTGAGTGTGTGAGGTTGTTCGCACGTATGTCCCTAAACATAAATGCAGGCGAACAGGCGCACAGTGGAGCCCTGAATGCGTCCAAACCGAGCCTTTAGGTCGTTTTGGTGCTCCTTTGTTTATTGTATTGTTTCCGCGTATACGCATAAACATAAGCACCCGTAGAGGGACACGCGGGTTACCTCTGGGACCGGGCCAATGGGGAGAAAGCTGTAGCGGTAAGACGGACATCCCAGGACAAAGCTGGAGGCCACCCGAAAAAAAATGTGGACGCGGGATCGAACATGTGGCTGAGGATCTGGCCCCAAGACCTGAAATGAGCGTTTGTGTGTAAACAAAGGTCTTGTTGTGATCCCTCATCCACTCCAGGCTGACATCTACATAACTCAGAGCTTAAAGAGTTAAGCTCCTCATCCTACATCCTGGATATGTGAGTGTGTGTGTGTGTGTGTGTGAGTGTGTGTGAGTGTGTGTGTGTGTGCGCGCTCTTGTATCATCGAGGATCAGTGTGACAGTGGATCACGCTCTCTACAAAGGGGTTTTTGAGGTTAAGGTAGAAACGTTTTGTGTGTATCGAGCTTTAGCTCCCTAACTGAAGCCTCAACAACGTCACGGCGTTCACACAGAAGCAGGAGAGCAGTATATCAGGAGACAGACTGGTGTGTGTGTGTGTGTGTGTGTGTGTGTGTGTGTGTGTGCGTGTGTGTGTGTGTGTGTGTG
This sequence comes from Echiichthys vipera, assembly GCF_963691815.1. NCBI lineage: Eukaryota > Metazoa > Chordata > Actinopteri > Perciformes > Trachinidae > Echiichthys > Echiichthys vipera. Next base: position 2,494,598 of record NC_139845.1, read on the forward strand.
GAGTGAGTAATTGGCTGATATGTGAGAGGAGTGTTTATGCGGAGGGGCTGCAGGGTCTCAGCAAGAATTCATTTCTTAAAAACGGCCCAAAGCCTCCAATTAACCCCTCAACCCACCCTCACCCCGGCCCCCGCCTCACACACACACACACACACACACACACACACACACACACACACACACACACACACACACACACACACACACACACACACACACACACACACACACACACACACACACACACACACACACACACACACACACACACACACACACACACACACACACACACACACACACACACACACACACAGAGAAAACCACACACTGCCAAGATAAACAGCCAATGGCATCCATGGGAACCCACAGAGCTTTCTAACGGCAGCGGGGGAAACCTGATCGGACCGCCGTGTGAAAAGAGAAAGTAGTTTGACGAGAGAGAAGAAGAAGACGGAGACAGGAAACAGTCGTTTTTTGGAGACGAAATGTAGATTTCAAAGTAAAAGTCAGAGGGACTTGTGACCCTTTCTTACCTGTTCAGTGTGCGGGACTGTTGATCTCTGATGACATCGACCACCGCGCGCTCCTGAAAGGAAACACAAGAGACACTGGAGTTATTTTAAACTTGTTTAATTTAGTAAAAGTAGCAAAACGACCAAAGATGCAACTTTTGTATCTTTAGAACTAAGTTGTAACTTTGTTAATGAAGTCGTTTATTTTGTTGTACATTTTATGATTCAGTTGCAACTTTGAGAATAAAGTCGTAACTTTTGTCTTAAGTTTCAGAATAAAGTCGTAGTATTGTTAAAAATGTATCTTTTGCTGTAAATTTGAGAATAAAGTTATAATTTGCAAAAAACAAAAAAAATGTTGTAACAGGAAATCAAGTTGTAGTTTTAATAAAGTTGTCGAAAATGTCTTAATGGGGAATAAAGTCGTAGATTTGCAAAAAAAACCTGTAAATTTAGTCATAACTCAGAATAAAGTCATAGTTTGTTAATAAAGTTGTAACGTTTTTTGTGAAAATTTAAGAATAAATTGTAGATTTGCAAAAAAGTTGTACATTTTGTCATAACTACGAATAAAGTCGTAACTTTGAGAATAAAGTCGTAGTTTTGTTAATAAAGCTGTAACGTTTGTTGAAAATGTCAGAATAAAGTCGTAGCTTTAAGAATAAAGTCGTAACTTTGAGAATAAAGTCGTAACTTTCAGAATAAAGTCGTAACTTTCATAATAAAGTCGTATATTGTTAATAAAGTTGTAAATTTTGTCATAACTGAGAATAAAGTTGTAACTTTGAGAATAAAGTCCTAACTTTCAGAATAAAGTTGTAGTTTTGTTAATAAAGTCGTAATGCTAACATGCTAAAACACGCTAAAACGTTAGCATGTGACTGTTCGTCTGTCACTTAACTGGAAGCATCAAATGTGTAAAACGATGACGATGCATTTATGAACACGGGGGGTTCATTCACTCTCACACAGATACGGAGGTGACGCTGTGAATAACGGCGCCCTGCTGTGGATCGGAGCCAGGCTAACATTCAATAAACACGGACTGCGATGCTAATTAAAGCTAATTCATTCACAGTAACTGCCAGACATCTAGAATCATCTATCAAAACAACACAAAGCTGGAGCAGCGCCCGAGTTTTAATGGAAGCCTTCATCAGACGCATGAATTCCACTAAAGGCATTTTTAATTTGCGATAGCTCGAGTAGAGAGCCTCCGTTTCCCTCGCGTGGCGATAACGTTACTGCTCATAGGCGCTAAAAGAAAAGGCACTTTTTACCCCGAGGAGATAAAAGGAGAAATCACTTATGAGCGTAATCTTCATAATGAGACGAGCGAACAGACAAAGAGCCACAGACGCTGCCAGTGTGTAATGAACAAAGAGCACCAAGAGACAGTGTTGCTGAATAAGCACTCGCGGATACAGCCAGGAGGCGACACGGTGGTGTGGTGGGTATACACAGCGAGAGGGTACCGGGTTCGAATCCCGGCTGGGGTAGCGTGGCAGCCAATCAGCGCCTACAGCCCCTCTGACCACCTCATCAAACATACACATTCACACGAGGCAAGGTGGGTGAAGTGTCTCGCCCAAGGACACAACGACCATGACACAAGTAGGGCAGGGCGGGGATCGAACCACCGACCCTACTAATGTCCAGCAGGGGGAGACTCCACTTAAAGCTGCATTCTCTCTAATGTCCAGTAGGAGGAGACTCCACTTAAAGCTGCATTCTCTCTAATGTCCAGCAGGAGGAGACTCCACTTAAAGCTGCATTCTCTCTAATGTCCAGCAGGAGGAGACTCCACTTAAAGCTGTATTCTCTCTAATGTCCAGCAGGAGGAGACTCCACTTAAAGCTGCATTCTCTCTAATGTCCAGCAGGAGGAGACACCACTTAAAGCTGCATTCTCTCTAATGTCCAGCAGGAGGAGACTCCACTTAAAGCTGCATTCTCTCTAATGTCCAGCAGGAGGAGACTCCACTTAAAGCTGCATTCTCTCTAATGTCCAGCAGGAGGAGACTCCACTTAAAGCTGCATTCTCTCTAATGTCCAGCAGGAGGAGACTCCACTTAAAGCTGCATTCTCTCTAATGTCCAGCAGGAGGAGACTCCACTTAGAGCTGCATTCTCTCTAATGTCCAGCAGGGGGAGACTCCACTTAAAGCTGCATTCTCTCTAATGTCCAGCAGGAGGAGACTCCACTTAAAGCTGCATTCTCTCTAATGTCCAGCAGGAGGAGACTCCACTTAAAGCTGCATTCTCTCTAATGTCCAGCAGGAGGAGACTCCACTTAAAGCTGCATTCTCTCTAATGTCCAGCAGGAGGAGACTCCACTTAAAGCTGCATTCTCTCTAATGTCCAGCAGGAGGAGACTCCACTTAAAACTGCATTCTTTCTAATGTCCAGCAGGAGGAGACTCCACTTAAAGCTGCATTCTCTCTAATGTCCAGCAGGGGGAGACTCCACTTAAAGCTGCATTCTCTCTAATGTCCAGCAGGAGGAGACTACACTTAAAGCTGCATTCTCTCTAATGTCCAGCAGGAGGAGACTCCACTTAAAGCTGCATTCTCTCTAATGTCCAGCAGGAGGAGACACCACTTAAAGCTGCATTCTCTCTAATGTCCAGCAGGAGGAGACTCCACTTAAAGCTGCATTCTCTCTAATGTCCAGCAGGAGGAGACTCCACTTAAAGCTGCATTCTCTCTAATGTCCAGCAGGAGGAGACTCCACTTAAAGCTGCATTCTCTCTAATGTCCAGCAGGAGGAGACTCCACTTAAAGCTGCATTCTCTCTAATGTCCAGCAGGAGGAGACTCCACTTAGAGCTGCATTCTCTCTAATGTCCAGCAGGGGGAGACTCCACTTAAAGCTGCATTCTCTCTAATGTCCAGCAGGAGGAGACTCCACTTAAAGCTGCATTCTCTCTAATGTCCAGCAGGAGGAGACTCCACTTAAAGCTGCATTCTCTCTAATGTCCAGCAGGAGGAGACTCCACTTAAAGCTGCATTCTCTCTAATGTCCAGCAGGAGGAGACTCCACTTAAAGCTGCATTCTCTCTAATGTCCAGCAGGAGGAGACTCCACTTAAAACTGCATTCTCTCTAATGTCCAGCAGGAGGAGACTCCACTTAAAGCTGCATTCTCTCTAATGTCCAGCAGGAGGAGACTCCACTTAAAGCTGCATTCTCTCTAATGTCCAGCAGGGGGAGACTCCACTTAAAGCTGCATTCTCTCTAATGTCCAGCAGGAGGAGACTACACTTAAAGCTGCATTCTCTCTAATGTCCAGCAGGAGGAGACTCCACTTAAAGCTGCTTTCCACCTGTGTGAGTGAATGTACTTAGTTACTCTCCGTCACTGTTGCTCTGAGCTCGCCTCTCCTGCAGAGACACCAATGAATGACGCCTTTCACTTCGCATTGAAACAAGCAGCGAAGCAGCAAGTGAGGCGAGACTGTGTGTGTGTGTGTGTGTGTGTGTGTGTGTGTGTGTGTGTGTGTGTGTGTGTGTGTGTGTGTGTGTGTGTGTGTGGGGTGAAGTTTGTTTGGCAGCACTTCTGACAATGTTGAGGCCCTCGGTGCTATCCAACAGAATGGCCCAGTCTGTCTCCACTCTATCTCAAAGAACCATATGCTTGTGGATAGCAGAGCCCGACTCGCTCGCTCGCCTGTGTGTGTGTGTGTGCGTGTGTGTGTGTGCGTGTGTCCATATGTTCAATCATCTAACATTGCAGCATCTAAACATCCAGATGGCGACGCATCAGTCGACACAATGTTTCCTTCCATCATCAGGAAGTAGCTTGAAAAACGCAAAAAAAAACAAAACAAAACAAAACAAACAAATAAATATATAAATATTCATCATGTGGGCTTCTGGGAGCCAACATGTTTATTACGTTAAGTGTAACAGGAAGAAAAAGCTTTTTATTTTTATAGAAGACGACGTGAAGAATATTGGTTTAAATAACAGAAAGGAATTCATTCAGTTAGGGCGCACTCCCACTGTTCCTCCGTGCCGTGCCCCGTGCTTTAGGGTCCTTGTCCCCCCCTCCAGGCCCGTTTGTACTCACACTACCTGGGCCTCGGAGAATGCTTCTTGCTGCCTATACGTCATCACGCCGTAACACGTCACACGCATTGATGACGTCATGGCGATGCGTGGCTTTGTTTCCAGATCTTTCCGTAGACCTCTGAGTTTTTGTGCGTCTTGTCGACTGTTTTTGAATCTTTTCATCGACCAAATCTGCAGTAAACACTCCACCTCCGCATCACACCAACGTGAACCTTTCACCGCCATTGTTTGAAATGTCCGCGCATGGTCCCTCCTTCTTTTTTCTACGTCCCAACAGGCGCACAGGAAATGACCTCAGAACCGCCGTAGGCTTCGTGCTCGTACACGTGCAGACGTGCTTTACTAAAGCCCACCTCTCCCAAACGGGCCGTGGACGGCAAGCTGGCCGCAGCTAGGAGCGGTACGGTTGCACTTTAGCCGTGAAACCTGTTTGGGCACGGTACAGAAGGACAGTGTGAGTGCGCTCTTAGAGCAGGGGTCTGCAACCTGCGGCTCTTCACTCCCTTTTCAGTGGCTCCTGCAGCTTTGCAAAAAAATAACATGGAAATAAATGATGTGTTTTTTGCACAGTGCACAATCTTTCGAAGGGAGCACCTGTTCTCTTGGAGTTCAAGGTGATTTTTAAAGATATCTTGTGAAACTAAAATATGCGTCACATGCTACGGCTATCGCTCAGCACCTTTCCCTGCTAACCTTGAGTTTCTGAAGTGCGCTGTAAGTACGCTAACCGTGGATTAAACCCCCCCAAAAAAACTTGAGTGTTGCGTGCTTCATATGTGGTGAGAAATTAACGAACAACAATTCATTTTTATAACAATTACCGTATTTTCCGCACTATAAGCACCTAAAAACCTTCAAATGTCTCAAAAGCCGACAGTGCGCCTTATAATGTGGTGCACCTTATAGTGCGGAAAATACGGTATATATACAACTTTAATAGGTGTGACATCAAATATGTTTCGCGGCTCCAGACAAATTTTACTTGGCGAAGAGGCGGCAAAATGGCTCTTTTGATGGTAAAGGTTGCAGACCCCTGAGTTAGAGGGAAGGCAGTTTCGTTAAAAACAGAGGAATCCGACATTTACAGTATTAAAATGAGTCCTCAACCCATCATTGCTCTTTTTGGGGTGATGCCCAGAGATACAATATGGCCGGCTGGGTTGCATGAAGTGATCGCATTTACAACTTTGCTAGCTCGCCGCCTTACACTTCTCAACTGGAAGAGACCAGTCCCACCATCTCATACTAGATGGCTAAAAGAGATCATGTTCTATTTAAAGCTTGAAAAGATCAAATTCACATTGAGGGGAGCTGCAAATAAATTTGAAAAAGTGTGGATGCCTTTTCTCTCATATTTTGACAACATTACCCAAATTACAGATTGGCTGGATTCGTAATGTATGGAGTAGTGCCATGAGTGTGTATCCCTTGTCAGAAAGAGTGGTTTCAATTTGATTTCATTTATTATTATTTATTTTTATTATTATTATTTTTTTTTTTACTGTATTTTATTTTATTTTAGTATTTACTTATTGTATTATTACTGTTATACTTATTCATTTCTGTGCTATTATAATTATTACTATTAATTTATTTACTTTACTTACTACTTTTATTTATTTTTATTTTTGATGTTATTTATATGCATTTAATTGTACATCAAGAGGGGGGGTGGGGTGGGGAGATATTTAGATATTCCAAGGTTGATTTTGTAACTGTTTTTATAATGTAAAAACTCAATAAAAAGAAGTTTAAAAAAAAAAAACAGAGGAATCCGCGTTTACTTCAGAGGCTTGATCAGATTGACTCATGTGGAGGAGTAAAAGTACCAATACCACACTTTTATAAAGTAAAAGTCCACTGAAGTAAAACTTTTTAGGTATAATCAGGAACTTTAAAGGGGAAGTCCAAAGCGGCACCTTTACCAACAGTCCAAAGGTAAGAACGATTGTAATTTAAGGAGGAAATCTTTTCCTTTCTCGCTGAATTAAAGAAGAAAATAATGCGAGTGACATTTCTCTATGGAAGGACACGCAGATTTCCAGGGGTTTTATTAGATTTCCTGTCAGCTCCGCTCCCCTGACCTCTCTCTGCACCTTCATTTCCACTCCTCTCTTCAATATGATCCAACAGCTGGCTGTGAATCGGCAAACAGCGAGAGAAGGCAGGAGGTCAGAGTGTATTATTTAGATTCACGCTCAAATACTGTGCCTGCAATGTGAATTAAATGTATTATTGTTATTATTTCTGGCGGGAGAAGTAGATTTAACGCAGATTTTCTTTCTGAAAGCGGCTGAATTTGTATTAAAACAGAGGCAGACGGAGGACAGACGCACTCAGCGGGTCCAGATTGAACGCCCTCTGCTCTCCGTCTGACCTCGACGCCAAATAAAACACACACACACGCACACACACACACACACCATGAGTCATGAGTCATGTGCCAAGGAGAGACAGCAGCAGCAGCAGCAGCTAAGTCCGGAGACAAAGCTTCATTATTGAGTCACGAGAGGGAGAAACTGCGTGAACGCGGAACAAAGGATGAATCAAACGTCAGACATTGATGAAGAAGCTCCAGCAGGTGGAAGAGTTTCCTCCTCTAAGCTTAAAGGTTGGGATATAATTCGGGGCGTCAGTCATCGGCTCAGCATTCATGTTGTTTTTAAAGAAACAGCGTGTTTTAGGGAGAACGTCACATTCGGTTTTTCTGCTCCAGGACTCAGAGCTCTGAGTCCACCACTACCACTGCCTACAGGGGCGCTCCTCAGCCACTGTTTCACACACTTCTAGGTAAAGTAACGCATTGTAATTTGTATGTAATCCAAGCTTATGACAGTAGAAACTACGACTGGAGCAAGGAAAGGCATCAGGCGACGTGAGCGCCAAAATCTGCAGGAGGCGGGAGGGTCGGGGTGGTGGTGGATGGGACCAAACACACAGGACTTTCCCCTGGAGGACCGCAGTCAAGTACCAAGACACACCACACATCTTCAGCCTCTTATCCGGGGTCGGGTCATGGGGGCAGCAGCTTTAACAGGGGACCCCAAACTTCCCTTTCCCGGGCCTCATTAACCAGCTCTAATTCTAACCGCCATCTTTTGTCGTCTAAATGTAACCGGTCGCCGCGTCACAGCCAGAACAGAACGTCGGAAGATTTCATACGAACCGGTTGACGAGAGTGTTGCCCAACGTCTTCTTACGCGCAGCGGTCGAGCGGTGGATGGTAACGGCCCACTGAGCCGACTAGGAGGTAGAGTAGAGTAGAAATCAGGCGACGTGAGCGCCAAAATCTGCAGGAGGCGGGAGGGTCGGGGTGGTGGTGGTGGTGGTGGATGGGACCAAACACAGGACTTTCACCTGGAGGACCGCAGCTAAGTACCAAGACACACCACACATCTTCAACCTCTTATGACGAGAGTGTTGCCCAACGTCTTCTTACGCGCAGCAGTCGAGCGGTGGATGGTAACGGCCCACTGAGCCGACTAGGAGGTAGGGTAGAGTCGGGCCACACTGCTTCATATCTACGGTATCTGATAACAGCTGATAACGCCTGTTCAATCTGCTGACAACAGCGGAAAATGACCTTGCCTGTGAGTTTCCTTCCTGTGACTCAGAGTCACTTGAGGTGATGTTTTTGCAAAACACGGACGTGAGGTTTCTTTCGCTCAGAGGGTGAAATTGAAGTTTCATCTGGTGAAATCAGTTTTTGCCTCTTGCACACAACTGCATGCTCCTCTTAAGACCACTCCACACACACACACACACACACACACACACACGCTTTCACACACAACCTGAAGTGACGAATGCATCAGCGCGGCGTGTTTCTGTGGCCGAATGCTTTTGCCACACAGGTGTGGGAGCTGTGACGGCCGTGTTCAGGTCAGCGGTCTTTGCGTCAGCAGGCGTTTGGACATGTTACAGTAGGAGAGGTAGAGGTGGGGTGCCCAGAAGCTCACCCGTAGAGCGGGGGCGCCCCATAGACAGAGGCTGAGGTCACTCATAAACACTGTTGGGAGTGAAAGGTAACTCCTTAAAACAAGTAGCTTCCCTTTTTAACACTTCACTGAAACATTGTGGTCGACTGAAAAGTGTGTTGTTCGGCGTTCGGTTACACATTGCTCACAAAGCTAATGTTAGCTAGCTAGAACTAGCATTCGCTGGCGATTTTCAACCGGCTCCGTGTCACCTCAGCAAACGGCGCCACTGGTAATAGTCCATCGTCTCGTTTCCCTCTTTAGCGTTTAGCTTAAAGCGGTCCTCCCATGGACCTCGCCTACGGGAGCCTCCATCTTGTCAGACTTTGACTCCGCCTCATTTCCTCTGACCAAAAAAGGGCATGTATGTGATGTTGGGGGGAGGGGCGTACGTCCATCTGGCTGACGTTTACCTCCGAGGAGAAGTGAGGGCCAGAGGCTAGCTGTCACTCAAGAGGCCACGCCCCTAATTATTGATACACTTTAACCTCCAATCAAATAAAAACTAGCCCCTCCCCCTCAGTGTTGTCATGGAGATCTGATCTAAACACACAGACTAGAATGTTCTTTTGTCCTTAAACAGGTTTAATGATGCTGTGTAAACGGCCTGTTTAACATGGGGCTCAATGAGAAACTGCTCTGTTATGAAACCTGCCCCTAGTGGACACTCGGAGAACTGACGCTTTTTTGTCCCTTCCTGATTGGATCAAACATAACATATTTTATTTTTAGGGCGTTTGTTTCCATTATTAAGTAGAAACGCTGAAGAGTGACAGGAAAGAGAAGCGAGAGGGGACGACGTGCAGCATGCACGGGCACACGCGCTGCTCCGTGAGCGAGAGGCCGCGCCCGAGCGCCACCGTCTCATCCAAATATGGTCACTAACGGTTCAAACCCCCGAAAGAGAGGGAGGCAAACAAACGTGTGTTCAGGGGCGTGAAAGACAGATTAATGAGCTGCTCTGTGTAAAACAGATAATGATGTTAAAACAAAATCCTTTTTTAAAACAAAGGATTTTAAAATGTGTAAATGGCTGTGAAGACGTGTGTGTGTGTGTGTGTGTGTGTGTGTGTGTGTGTGTGTGTGTGTGTGTGTGTGTGCATGTGTGTGTGTGTGTGTGTGTGTGTGTGTGTGTGTGTGGAGTTTATTTATGTAGGATTTTAAGCAATTAGGACAGGAAACAGAGGCGCTGTTCCTTTGGCTTCCCTGTGGAATTAAGTAATGCACTGTCAACAGGCGCGTACACACACACACACACACACACACATTAACTAACAACAACATGGTCTCATCTGTGAAACATCACACACACACAAAAACACACCCTCAACTTCCTCTTGACCCATTTCCCAAACACAACACACCACCTCTCTGTTGCATCCCTCCATCATTCTCTCTCTCTCGTCTGCTGGAAGCCAAAGCAGACCACTTCTGCTTTGTGACACACACACACACACGCACACACGCACACACGCACACGCGCGCACACACACACACACTAATTGATAGACAAAGCATCGTACTCAGTTGCAGTCCTACTGTACATGTCATAACGTTGTTACATCAGCTCCTGGAGTGAATTATCTGTTTTTCTATTACATCCGTTGTGATTTTCACACTCTACATAAACAAACCTGGACTTGTTCGACACACATCCCAGACTCTATTTGCTGTTTCCAAAGCTCTGAAGGCGATCGACTGTTCACATTAATTAGGATCGGTTCGATAGCTTCAGCACCAAACATCCCACTTCTTTTCACCAGGACATAAATATTTGGTTTCTTTTAAAAGCATATTTTTCATTTACTAAAGGAACTCGAACTTCAGCTGGAGAAGTTGTAAAATACACAATTAGGGCTGCAAAGATGATTATGGTGACGGTGGCAGAGAGGAGGACACTGGACAAACTGCTGGACAGTATGGACGACGCCAGCCACCCCCTGCACACCGTCATCAGCACCCAGAGGAGTTTTTGTGCGTCTTGTCGACTGTTTTTGAATCTTTTCATCGACCAAATCTGCAGTAAACACTCCACCTCCGCATCACACCAACGTGAACCTTTCACCGCCATTGTTTGAAATGTCCGCGCATGGTCCCTCCTTCTTTTTTCTACGTCCCAACAGGCGCACAGGAAATGACCTCAGAACCGCCGTAGGCCTCGTGCTCGTACACGTGCGCACGCTCGTGCTCGTACACGTGCGCACGCTCGTGCTCGTACACGTGCAAACGTGCTTTACTAAAGCCCACCTCTCCCAAACGGGCCGTGGACGGCCAGCTGGCCGCAGTTATGCACGGTACGGTTGCACTCACACTGGTCAAACGCACTAGGCTTTAGCCGTAATACCTGTTTTGGCGCGGTGTGGAAGGACAGTGTGAGTGCACCCTAAGAGTTTACTGTGTATTGTTTTTCTACACTTTCTGTATTTAATTACCAAAGACTTTGTTGTTTATCTTATACTGTATTTTTCTTTATACCTCCCTTGTGTTTTTGGAAGCTGCTGGAAACTTAATTTCCTTGCAGGAGTTCCTCCCAAAGGATCAATAAAGAGAAGTCTAAGTCTCTCTAAGTCTAATTAATCAACTCATCGTTGTACCTAGAATTAGTGATTATGTGCTTTAAATGAGGAATTACGCGACCAGAAAGCACATAAGTTAATTTACTGGACCCAGAAGTGATTGGTGTACAGTTTAACCAAACAAAGTACGTAATTAAACATCTTTTGGTTGAAAAACGTCATTAATTTCAGTGATAATTTGTCACATAAAGGAGAAAACACTCGCTCTGGAAGGTTTGAGGAATGAAGACGAGATGAAACGATGAAAGGAAACAGATAAAAGAGTCGGAGCTGCAGCGGTTTGTTTAGGAAATGTTGAATCTGGCTCCGTCAGTGCGCTGTGATCAAGGCCACGGAGACGGACCGGCCCTGACAGGAAGTGGAAACTAAATAAACCCGTGTTTGAGGGAGATTGTTTTTGTTTGTTTACAGAGAGGTAAAGAGGATGAGATGAGGGGAACAGACACATCTTAAAAAGGCAGGGACACAACGAGCCGGCTTCAGAGGAACCAGTGTTTTCTCACCCTAAAAAGTTGCACTTAAACACACCGCAAAGACTTCCGCTGATGGTCCACCAGCACGTACGCTCTGCGGAACTTTCTCTCCGTACCAGCAGGTGGCGTTAGTCTGTGTGCATCGTTCATAAAGGCGTAATTAAGGCGTGAGTTAGCACCTTATGTAACAATATAACAGGTTTGTTTTCTGCCTCACAGCCAGTTTGTTTGTTTGAGGCTGTTTCTGCTGTGATTAGTCGTCATAATCAACAACATTGATGCTCAAAATGTGGATTTCGTAACTGATAAATGATTAAAATGTTTAAAGAAACCTTGGTTTGGGTCACCAAAGATGAAAAAATGAACCTTCTTTTTGTTATTTGCGCCTGTTTCTTTTGTTATCATGTTGCTGTTCCCAGTTTGAACCTACAGTTTTGCATTTAAGCTGTAAATATTTGTTTACATTTTGCTTTTGTTGCGTTATACAAAGACACACAATCATCTTCAACCTCTTGTCCCTGTCGGGGTCGTGGAGTGGCTGGAGCCGATCCCAGCTGACATCAGGCGTGAGGCGGGGTCCACCCTGGACAGGACGCCAGTCTATCACAGGACACATAGAGACGAACAGAGACAGACAACCATTCACATCTACGGGTGATTTAGAGTCATCAATGAACCCAACACCTGCACGTCTTTGGACTGTGGGAGGAAACCGGAGAACCCGGAGAAAACCCACGCAGACAGTCAATTGGATTTTGGAAAATTAAACGTTTGGATTCATTGATAAAATAGTCCTACAGCACTACTGCTTTCACTCGCTGAACCTCCAATCGGACGTTGATTTACTGCGAAAAACAGCCGACTTGCGCCAACAATTTGAGACACACAGCAAAAACTAGAGCAACAGCTAACCCAAACTGTTACACCTCTGTGAAGGGAAATAACAGCGGGTGGAGCTAATCTGTATCCGTCATTGAAGAAGGAAAACCAGCAGACCGACGGGACGGATTCAAGATGCTAGTTAGCAAGTTAACAACCCAACCAGATGTTGGACGAACAGATTATATTAACAATAACACAAACAATTACGAACCATTTTGTTTATTTTCCTCACTTCTGTTTCTCTTCGTCACTGACTGAACTGCCAATCAGACGGATTTCTTTCACATGATTCAACAAGCTTAGTCAGCCGGAAAACCTGCTGTCTGTGGTCACCAGTGTCCTCTTCTACACTGTGGTGTGCTGGGGGGGGCAGCATATCCAAGAAGGACACCTCCAGACTGGATGAACTGATCAGGTGGGCCGGCTCTGTGGTCGGCATGAAACTGGACTTGCTGGTGACGGTGGCAGAGAGGAGGTACTAGCTTGGTGTGTCCCTCCCACGATATACCATCCAAAAATGATGTATTAAAGAAAAAAGCTTCTATAACTTTTGTCTTCCTGTTCTATTTCTAAGGATTTATGACGTAGCATGACTTATTTCCCCAGAGATGGTTGACTAAACACCCACCTGGCTCCACATTCACTTAATCCCACACATTCATAACTGGGAGACGTCAAACAGAACCAGACTCTCTGGTCCTGCTGTCCATTTAGACGCCAACTACTTGCACATGTCCCAAGAGCACGAGGTGGCATCCTGATGTTGTTTAACGTGTCTCCACTAATGATAAATGTGAATATTTCCTGGTTTGGTTCCTCCTCTGTGACAGTAAACTGAATATATTTGCGTTGCGGACATCGTAGGACGCCATCTTGGGCTTCGGGAAACAATGATTCACTTTAAAAACGCCTTTAAAAACCCTCATCATACACAACTGTTGCAGAGCAGGGACGGATGGCTGGAAAGGTGGAGGGCAGACATCTGTTTCAGCTCAACGTGACTGACATTCCTCAGGGAAGAGGGAGTCGGAGAGGAGCAGGCTGGATGGTAATGGACCGGTTACTCTCATGGAAATCCTCGCCCAGAGTTCATTTCTCATGATAAACCAATACAAGTTGTTTACCGTGTAAACAAAACCCCAGGATTTCCAATCTGCTGCAGTCAAAGGGTGTGGAACTGGGCCGACACTGGGGCTTAAACCTATGAATCTGTTTTCCTTGGCTGCCCGTGACTTTGTCAGAGAGCCCCAATGACTTCAGTGGATAAAAATGTTCTTCCCTAAGCTTATGGTGTTTTCAATGTGTCAAACAAGTGGGGAAATATCTCCACTATGACCCAACTGAGAGAATTTTCCCTCCACATCTCATATTTTTTACAACAGCCCACGAATTCCTTGACAAAAGCCAAAAGGGAAAGGCTCAACATGCTTAATCACTGTCCTTTATATTAAGAAGATTTCTCCATTTGGTGTCAGATCGAGGCGAAGGTGCCGACGTTAGATCCAGAAAAAGACACGTAGGGTCGTTGGCATGGAAGTAAATGGTGGGTCAACACTCGCAGCATCCTACTTCAATGCTATTGTTGATTTTAACAATAAGTCTGTGAATATTCTCATTTGTCCAGGTCGTCGTTATCCTCACCCATCGCTAACCAGAGGAGGAGGTCTGAGACTCCACTTATCTCCAGTTTACAATGCTGCCCTTTCATCCCTTCATTCAACAATCCAACCTCAAAGAACAACTGTTCACAAACGGCCTCCTGTGACTCCAACAACTGTCGTTCAGACTCAATAGAGCACTAACCAAGTCCAGACCTACTTCCACCAACCACTGGACCAGGACCAGGACCAGGCTGGGACTGGACCAGCACTAACCAAGTCCAGACCAACTTCCACCAATGACTGGACCAGGACCAGGACCAGGCTGGGACTGGATCAGCACTAACAAAGTCAAAACCAACTTCCCACCAACGACTGGACCAGGACCAGGACCAGGCTGGGACTGGGCCAGCACTGACCAAGTCCAGACCTACTTCCACCAATGACTGGACCAGGACCAGGACCCGGCTGGGACTGGACCAGCACTAACCAAGTCCAGACCTACTTCCACCAACCACTGGACCAGGACCAGGACCAGGCTGGGACTGGACCAGCACTAACCAAGTCCAGACCTACTTCCACCAATGACTGGACCAGGACCAGGACCAGGCTGGGACTGGACCAGCACTAACCAAGTCCAGACCTACTTCCACCAATGACTGGACCAGGACCAGGACCAGGCTGAGACTGGACCAGCACTAACCAAGTCCAGACCTACTTCCACCAACCACTGGACCAGGACCAGGCTGGGACTGGACCAGCACTAACCAAGTCCAGACCTACTTCCACCAACGACTGGACCAGGACCAGGCTGGGACTGGACCAGCACTAACCAAGTCCAGACCTACTTCCACCAATGACTGGACCAGGACCAGGACCGGACTGGGACTGGACCAGCACTAACCAAGTCCAGACCTACTTCCACCAATGACTGGACCAGGACCAGGACCGGGCTGGGACTGGACCAGCACTAACCAAGTCCAGACCTACTTCCACCAACCACTGGACCAGGACCAGGCTGGGACTGGACCAGCACTAACCAAGTCCAGACCTACTTCCACCAATGACAGGACCAGGACCAGGCTGGGACTGGACCAGCAATAACCAAGTCCAGACCTACTTCCACCAACCACTGGACCAGGACCAGGCTGGGACTGGACCAGCACTAACCAAGTCCAGACCTCCTTCCAACAATGACTGGACCAGGACCAGGCTGGGACTGGACCAGCACTAACCAAGTCCAGACCTACTTCTACCAACGACTGGACCAGGACCAGGACCAGGCTGGGACTGGACCAGCACTAACCAAGTCCAGACCTACTTCCACCAACCACTGGACCAGGACCAGGACCAGGCTGGGACTGGACCAGCACTAACCAAGTCCAGACCTACTTCCACCACTGTGCCGCCCAACCAAGCAACTGAGGACATTAATTACCGTATTCTATTAGACTTCGAAATTCGAATATTAGACTGTTTTTTCTTATGAATGAGATTTACGTAGCTGGTTTATCAGACGCAGGAGGATGTTTTTTACTTTGAAACCGACTGATCATGTTGTTTGTTTAATGGGTTCCTGAGGAGGACCATTTCTGGTTTGAGAAGAAAGGTCGTTGGAGCGGTGGGTTTGAAATCGGAGAGTGGATTTAGAGAAAATATACGTTTTTTGTTAAACAAGGTTTGTACTTAAGAGTCTTTTTCCAGAAATGATTCTTACAAAAGCAGGGTTGTTTATAATCAGGGTCGTCTTATATTCTGCACACTACTAGATGTGATTGACACGTCCTTGCATTGAGCCTAATCACCCGTCTACTGAATTCCTCTGACACAGTTTGGCCCACTAATCACCGTTTGAAATCACGACTTTTAACGGTCGTATCAATTACATCAAATCTAAACAGCCACCGAGGTTAAAGAGCGAGATTTCAGCCCCTTCAGTTTGATTTCCCCTTAATTGCGGATCTCTATTTTAAGACTATGAATATTAAATCACTCACACCCCACGCTCCCCCGTCACTCCACGAAGCCTAATCGAGCCGAATTTGCAATCCACAAAAAAAATTAAAAATCCCAAACACACAATCGAACTGCAGTCAGACGCCGCTGGCACACGCCCAAAGCGGCGGCAGCGGCAGCGAGAATCAGAACTCCGCAGCAGGAAAATGAAATGCCAGGGCCCCGGCTAAGGACATAATGGAAAAGCTATTATCAGCGTGAGCTTTCATCAGCGCCGCATTCAACCGCGTTCAATACAAACTGATTCCCTCATCTCGTGCCGTCCCCGTCTGAATGCCGGGATATAATAAAGGAGGCGAGATAAGAGACAGAGATCACTTTCCCCTCCCCTGGTGAGGAAGTGCATCAGCACATTTACAGA
The DNA here is from genome assembly GCF_963691815.1 of Echiichthys vipera. NCBI lineage: Eukaryota > Metazoa > Chordata > Actinopteri > Perciformes > Trachinidae > Echiichthys > Echiichthys vipera. The sequence continues at coordinate 2,511,064 of NC_139845.1, forward strand.
CAAGGCAGACACACACACGCCGTCGCTAAAGGCCAGCATAATCAACCTGTCATTGTATGAGTCGGACACGTTCGACTCATGAGAAGAGTCCGCGTGTACATGTGTACGTACGCCTTCTTTACCTCCCCTTTATCCGTCCATTCGTCGCGTTCTCCTGCTTTTCTTTTGGCCTTGATGGATTTATTCTCTACCCATCCGTCGCCCCACCAGCGCTACTGTGAATTCAAATACAGCCACTTCATGCACTATTCAATGAAACGCTGAATTATAGATACAATAGGATACAATATTCAAACTATATCCAGTATATTTTAAGGGCTAATGAGGACGGGCTGAAGTCAGGCCAGGGAAGTGTGTGCTGTGCATCCAGCTGTACTAGTTTCTGGGGTGGACATCATCAAGTGCACAGGGATCTTTTAAATTTGTACGGTTGCACGTGCAGGTGTTCGGTTCATTGATGACTCTAAATCACCCGTAGGTGTGAATGGTTGTCTGTCTCTGTTCGTCTCTATGTGTCCTGTGATAGACTGGCGTCCTGTCCAGGGTGGACCCCGCCTCACGCCTGATGTCAGCTGGGATCGGCTCCAGCCCCCCCACCCTGCGACCCCGACAGTTTGCACCTGCACGTGCAACAATTTCCACTGCATTGGTTGCTTTCGGTGATGATGACACACACCACGGTACGAGTGTCCGACCTTAAAAGATGCTGAAGATGTGAGTCGACGCAATCAGGAAGTAGAAACAAGAGTCTGAAGTCTGCAAACCAGAAATCGACCGCAACCAAACGTGACTTCAGAGCAGAGGTGAAGGTGGATTTTATTATATGCAGGTACTCATGTACTATTATATGCACGCACGCACACACACACACACACACACACACACACACACACACACACACACACACACACACACACACACACACACACACACACACACCCAGTCGATCACTCTAGTATGTTTTTACCACACTAGTATCACCCCCTTCAGTATAGTATCCCCCTGTATCAGTTTTTGATTACAGATAAATTGCAAACACATTTCAACGACATAATCGTTTTGATTACATTTTTTTATTTCTATTTTTCATTTTAGATATTGGACACGGAGCAGTGGAGTTTGTTTAAGTGCGAGCGTTCTCGGTTTCAATTTGGGAGACTTTGCAACAAACATCTGTCGGCGAAAACAGTTAAATTACCAGCTGCGCACGTTGGCGAAAGATGTGGTTAAGCCGTACGCGTGCTGCGTAGCTCGCTCACACAAAAACAGAATATTGAGACCAACATATTTTTCTCTATATGTTGTTTTCATTTGGGAGATTTTGCAACAAACGTCTGTTTATTAAAACACTTTGGATATCAGCTGCGCACGTTGGCATTCTCTCTAATGTCCAGCAGGGGGAGACTCCACTTAAAGCTGCATTCTCTCTAATGTCCAGCAGGAGGAGACTCCACTTAAAGCTGCATTCTCTCTAATGTCCAGCAGGAGGAGACTCCACTTAAAGCTGCATTCTCTCTAATGTCCAGCAGGAGGAGACTCCACTTAAAGCTGCATTCTCTCTAATGTCCAGCAGGAGGAGACTCCACTTAAAGCTGCATTCTCTCTAATGTCCAGCAGGGGGAGACTCCACTTAAAGCTGCATTCTCTCTAATGTCCAGCAGGGGGAGACTCCACTTAAAGCTGCATTCTCTCTAATGTCCAGCAGGGGGAGACTCCACTTAAAGCTGCATTCTCTCTAATGTCCAGCAGGAGGAGACTCCACTTAAAGCTGCATTCTCTCTAATGTCCAGCAGGAGGAGACTCCACTTAAAGCTGCATTCTCTCTAATGTCCAGCAGGAGGAGACTCCACTTAAAGCTGCATTTAAGTGGCAGCTACGTCCATCTCTATTATACAGTCTGTGGTTTACAGTCACTTCCAGTCGCTTCTGTGAGCCGTCTGCCATCGATGAACCTAAATGAACTCAGTCGACGACTCTCGGGATTTCACCCACTTCTGTCTAACCGACAACAAATCTCTTTCATCCATCTCTGCTAAATGCAACATACACACAACATCGCCTCACGGCTACAGAATCGCTCCTGCAGGGGAAATTTGCAGCACGTAGAAAAAATGAGAAAGCTTTTTCGTTAATTGAGGCGCGTGCAAACATGAAAGCTCTGCGGGGGAATAAAAGGATATTGGAGGTGTGTGTGAACATGCTTGTGGGGTTCAGCATGTCTGAAACCTGTGTTTTATTTAAGATTGCACCGCCCTGATGGAAGTCAGTGCCTTTGCGAGCGAGACTTTTCTGGGGCAGGACAGGAAGCTGTATAACTACTATGATATTGACAGTCCCTGTCTTCTCTAGTGTGCGAGCAGGGTTCACTTTTTGTGTTGTTTTTGAGGCAGCCTTCACAGCTGCAGCTCCCCCTCTGAGACGCACAGAAACCCACGCAGAAATAGAGACGCTAACACAATGAACCTACAAAATAAATCAGCGTTTTCCTGCACACCTCCCACAGGAACGCAGGAGAAATGTGTTTCTCGAGTAAGAAAAATAAACTAGATTTATAGAATTGAAGTGGGCTGCAAGGAAAATAACATTTCAACTCGTGTGTATTAGGGTGCACTCACACTGTCCTTCCGCACCGCGCCCCGGGCTTTAGGGTCCTTGTCCCCCCCTCCAGGCCCGTTTGTACTCACACTACCTGGACCTCGGAGAATGCTTCTTGCTGCCTATACGTCATCACGCCGTAACACGTCACACGCATTGATGACGTCATGGCGATGCGTGGCTTTGTTTCCAGATCTTTCCGTAGACCTCGGCGTTTTTGTGCGTCTTGTCGACTGTTTTTGAATCTTTTCATCGACCAAATCTGCAGTAAACACTCCACCTCCGCATCACACCAACGTGAACCTGTCACCGCCATTGTTGTTGTTGTTGTTAAATGTCCGCGCATGGTCCCTCCTTCTTTTTTCTATGTCCCAACAGCCGCACAGGAAATGACCTCAGAACCGCCGTAGGCCTCGTTCCCTGCTCGTACACATGCGCACGCTCGTGCTCGTACACGTGCAAACAGGCTCTACAAAAGCCCACCTCTGTCAGACGGGCCGTGGACGGCAAGCTGGCCGCAGTTATGCGCGGTACGGTTGCACTCACACTGGTCAAACGCACTAGGCTTGACCTGAAAAACCTGTTTTGGCCTGGTGCAAAAGGACAGTGTGAGTGCGCCCTAAATGGACTTTATGTAAGTGGGCTCGGTCGTATGATTAAGCCACTTATTGAATGCTTTTTGGGTAATTGTTTCGTTTATAGTAAGCAACAAACAAATCTTAACAAACGTCCATTTAAACTGATCACAGACCAACATTTTATCACAATTTTGAGACAAAAACATGACGGCAATTAATGAAAAATCTCATAGTAAACCAAATAACTACTTTCAGGCTTGTCAAGAGAGCTGAGCTTTGAATAAAGGTATAAAACCAACTCGTGTGTCTTAATGGACTGTATGTAAGTGGGCTCGGTCGTATGATTAAATCATTTATTGAATGCTTTTCGAATAATTGTTTAGTTTATAATACAAAACAACAAATATTAACAAATGTCCATTTACCCACAGCTCTTGGGCCTCATGCGGCTCTTCAGCCCCCTTTTAAGTGGCTCTCAGAAAATAACATGGAAATCAAGAACGTGGTTTTTTGCACAGGGGGCAATCGTTCGAAGGGAACACCTGTTAACTTGGAGTTCAAGGTGATTTAAAAAAAATACGGGTTACATTCTACGTCTACGGCCCAGCGCCTTCCCCTGCCGGTGGCTAATCTTGTATTTCTGACCTGCTCTGTCGGTACGCTAACCGTGGACGACTACGCCCCGAACACAGGTAATAATAGGAATACAATGTTTTCTTTATATAGATGTTGTATATATTATATAACTATAGATAAACCTTTATAAGCTGTGACATCATATATGTTTAGTGGCACTGAACTGTGTCTGACCTGACAAAACTATGATTATGAATCACAAATAAACACTTCTTAGGCATAAATATGAATTTACTGAATCAGGATTCTTTGGAAGACCAAAGCAAAACCGTAAACATTAATGTGGTGTTGCTGCTTTATTTCACCTTTGTAGCTAAGAAGCATGTTTCCGTATCTGCGCCTCCCTAGGGAGGTGTTCCAGGCACGTCCAGCTGGGAGGAGGCCTCTGGGAAGACCCAGGACCAGGTGGAGAGATTAGATCTCCACACTGGCCTGGGAACGCCTCAGGATCCCCCAGTTAGAGCTGGTTAATGTGGCCCGGGAAAGGGAAGTTTGGGGTCCCCTGCTAAAGCTGCTCCCCCGAGACCCGACCCCTGATAAGAGGTTGAAGATGAGATGAGATGAGATCCAATACAAAAATCTAACAAATATTGTCTCTTAACACTCCTTAAATGTTGTTGGTGCATTTGGCCGATCACAGACTGCGAGCGACCCTCTTCCATTCAGCGTAAAGCCCGCACGCGCATTGCGTTAACGTCCGGAAAGTTTTTTCCAGCCTTGAGTAAAAAAGAAATGGCGAAACAAAGTGGAAATGCTCGTCTTGGTAAACTGGTAGGGGGTGACACTGATTACACCGCGGTCATGTGGTCGTTTCATAGTTTGGTCATAAACAACCGAGTCTCTTGGCGTTCCTTGAACTGGTCTGATTTGTCCCTCTCTGGCGTGTCTCCATGACACTTTCAGACGCTCTGTTTCCCACTGTGTGAAGCTGCGGTGAGAAAAAAGGCGCTGACCGTGGGGGAATCAACTCGTACTCAAGTGTGTGAGAGCCTGACAACCAAAACTTCTGACATGTTAGAAATGCATCTGAGGGCGCACTCACACTGTCCTTCTGGCCGGGGCCAAAACCAGTTTTTCAGCTAAAGCCTAGTACCTTTAAGCAGTGTGAGTGCACCCGCTCATACGAGCCGTCCACGGCCCGCTTGAAAGAGGTGGGCTTTAGCGGAGCCGTCTGCACATGCACGAGCGACATTTAACAACAACAACAATGGCGGTGAAAGGTTCACGTTGATGTGATGCGGAGGTGGAGTGTTTACTGCAGATTTGGTCGATGAAAAGATTCAAAAACAGTCGACAAGACGCACAAAAACTCCAAAGGTCTACGGAAAGATCTGGAAACAAAGCCACACACACGATCAATGCGTGTGACGTGTTACGGCGTGATGACGTATAGGCAGCAAGAAGCATTGGCCGAGGCCCAGGTAGTGTGAGTACAAACGGGCCTGGAGGGGGGGACAAGGACCCTAAAGCACGGGTCGCGGTGCGGAAGGACAATGTGAGTACGCTCTAAACGTCCGACAGCTGGTGGGAAGAAGTCGGTCAGTACACTGCACCGCAAATGAGGCGGAAATTTGGTCCGAAGTGAGTCGTAAGGTTCAAAATCAGTTCAGAAATGAGGTTGAAGATGAGATGAGATGAGATTACAAATCTGACCAGAAGTTCAGCGCCATTTTTGGTCGATACAAGAAAAAGTATTGAGGTTTAATTTTCAGCCCAAATTGACTGAACATCAACACGAGCTCCTCCAGTTCAAGGTCAACCTGCTGCGTGGAGACTTCCCCGTCCAACATGTTTACACTCACTGCAGGAAACAGCAGATATGATAACACTGTTATATGCTGTTAAACATTAATACCCAGCCTGTGATTCTCTGCGATAAACATCAGCACAGTTCCATAAACGCTTTATTATTACAGCTGAACTACTTCCTGTATCAGCGGTGTTATCAGACTCGGCTTCCTGTACGTGCTCTTTATCACCCTGAAAAGCGTCCCGTGTGTTTGCACTCGCACATGAACTCAAGGGCTTCACACCAGAGGCATTACGTGCGTTTATGTGTGTTTTAAAAGGCCAAATAATTAGGTAACGGCTCTGCGATGCTACGTGTCGACACAGCAACTCCGGTTTAATGAAGTGGTTTTATGGGGATTTTTTTTATATGACGGAGACGATGGAGGGAGAAGCAGGAGGCCTTTGTCTGAGGGGAGGAATTTAACCGTAACACAACACACTGTGAGGGCGGGACGCTCGTTACACAAGAGAAAACTGACGAGAAGAAGGTGGACGGATGAAAAACAGAGACATGTTTGTTATGTGAAGATCGTCAACACTAGTGGAGCAGATACAGCAGTTGGTGACAGCAGAGACGCCATGTTGTTGCTAAATTTAAAGGTTTTTATTCTCATTTTGGAAAATATTTACGCCATTACGGATATGATGGTACAATAATATCAGTCTGGCTTTAACTGTTACACAGTTTGAGTTTGTCCAAGTACAGAACTGTGTCACAAAAATGAAAATAATGGGAACTTTAAGATAAAAGAAATTAAACTCAACAATATCTGCCTAAAAAAAATACAATGTTATCCAAGATTCATAATTATCAGGTCTCATAATGAAATATTACTTAGTTCAAAGTAAAGTAGAGCAGAGTAGAGTAGAGTAAAATAGAGGAAAGCAGGCTTAAGTAGAGTTGTAGACCAGACTAGAGTAAAGTACCAACCAAAGCAGAATAAAGGAAAGTTAAGGAAAAGAAGGTAAAGTCGCGTAGAGTCAAGTCGCGTAGAGTCAAGTCGCGTAGAGTAAAGTCACGTAGAGTCAAGTCGCGTAGAGTAAAGTCGCGTAGAGTCAAGTCGCGTAGAGTAAAGTCGCGTAGAGTCAAGTCGCGTAGAGTAAAGTCGCGTAGAGTAAAGTCGCGTAGAGTCAAGTCGCGTAGAGTAAAGTCACGTAGAGTCAAGTAGAGTAAAGTAGAGTAATGGAAAGTAAAGTAGAGTAAAGTAGAGTAAAGTCACGTAGAGTCAAGTCGCGTAGAGTAAAGTCACGTAGAGTCAAGTAGAGTAAAGTAGAGTAATGGAAAGTAAAGTAGAGTAAAGTAGAGTAAAGTCACGTAGAGTCAAGTAGAGTAATGTAAAGTAAAGTAGAGTAAAGTAGAGTTAAGTAGAGTAGAGTAAAGTAAAGTAGAGTAAAGTAAAGTAGAGAAGAGTAAAGTAGAGTAAAGTAGAGTAAAGTAAAGTAGAGTAAAGTAGAGTAAAGTAAAGTAAAGTAAAGTAAAGTAAAGAAGAGTAAAGTAAAGTAGAGTAAAGTAAAGTAAAGTAGAGTAAAGTAGAGTAAAGTAGAGTAGAGTAGAGTAAAGTAGAGTAAAGTAAAGTAAAGTAAAGTAAAGTAAAGTAGAGTAAAGTAAAGTAGAGTAAAGTAAAGTAGAGTAAAGTAGAGTAAAGTAAAGTAAAGTAAAGTAAAGTAAAGAAGAGTAAAGTAAAGTAGAGTAAAGTAAAGTAAAGTCAAGTAAAGTAAAGAAGAGTAAAGTAAAGTAAAGTAAAGTAGAGTAAAGTAAAGTAAAGTAAAGTAAAGTAAAGAGAAGTTAAGTAAAGTAAAGTAAAGTAAAGTAGAGTAGAGTAAAGTAGAGTAAAGTAAAGTAGAGTAAAGTAAAGTAGAGTAAAGTAAAGTAAAGTAAAGTAGAGTAAAGTAGAGTAAAGTAAAGTAAAGTAGAGTAAAGTAAAGTAAAGTAGAGTAAAGTAAAGTAAAGTAAAGTAAAGTAGAGTAGAGTAAAGTAGAGTAAAGTAGAGTAGAGTAAAGTAAAGTAAAGTAGAGTAAAGTAGAGTAGAGTAAAGTAGAGTAAAGTAGAGTAAAGTAGAGTAGAGTAGAGTAGAGTAAAGTAGAGTAAAGTAGAGTAAAGTAAAGTAGAGTAGAGTAAAGTAGAGTAAAGTAGAGTAAAGTAGAGTAAAGTAAAGTAGAGTAAAGTAGAGTAAAGTAGAGTAAAGTAGAGTAAAGTAGAGTAGAGTAAAGTAGAGTAAAGTAGAGTAAAGTAGAGTAGAGTAAAGTAAAGTAAAGTAGAGTAAAGTTAAGTAGAGTAAAGTAGAGTAAAGTTAAGTAGAGTAAAGTAGAGTAAAGTAGAGTAAAGTAGAGTAAAGTAAAGTAAAGTAGAGTAAAGTAAAGTAAAGTAAAGTAAAGTAGAGTAAAGTAGAGTAAAGTAAAGTAAAGTAAAGTAAAGTAGAGTAGAGTAGAGTAAAGTAAAGTAAAGTAAAGTAAAGTAAAGTAAAGTAAAGGTAAATAAGGTAAAGTAGAGTAAAGTAGAGTAAAGTAAAGTAAAGTAAAGTAAAGTAAAGTAGAGTAAAGTAGAGTAAAGTAAAGTAGAGTAAAGTAAAGGTAAATAAGGTAAAGTAGAGTAAAGTAGAGTAAAGTAGAGTAAAGTAAAGTAAAGTAAAGTAAAGTAAAGTAGAGTAAAGTAGAGTAAAGTAAAGTAGCGTAAAGTAGAGTAAAGCAGAGTAAAGTAAAGTAAAGTAAAGTAGAGTAAAGCAGAGTAAAGTAGAGTAAAGTAAAGTAAAGTAGAGTAAAGTAGAGTAAAGTAAAGTAGAGTAAAGTAAAGGTAAATAAGGTAAAGTAGAGTAAAGTAGAGTAAAGTAAAGTAAAGTAAAGTAAAGTAAAGTAGAGCAGAGTAAAGTAGAGTAAAGTAGAGTAAAGTAAAGTAGAGTAAAGCAGAGTAAAGTAGAGTAAAGTAAAGTAAAGTAGAGTAAAGTAGAGTAAAGTAAAGTAGAGTAAAGTAAAGGTAAATAAGGTAAAGTAGAGTAAAGTAGAGTAAAGTAAAGTAAAGTAAAGTAAAGTAAAGTAAAGTAGAGTAAAGTAGAGTAAAGTAGAGTAAAGTAAAGTAAAGTAAAGTAAAGTAGAGCAGAGTAGAGTAGAGTAAAGTAGAGTAAAGTAAAGTAAAGTAAAGTAGAGCAGAGTAAAGTAGAGTAAAGTAGAGTAGAGTAGAGTAAAGTAAAGTAAAGTAAAGTAAAGTAGAGTAAAGTAAAGTAGAGTAAAGTAAAGTAGAGTAAAGTAGAGTTAAGTAAAGTAAAGGTAAATACGGTAAAGTAGAGTAAAGTAGAGTAAAGCAGAGTAAAGTAAAGGTAAATAAGGTAAAGTAGAGTAAAGTAAAGTAGAGTACAGTAGAGTACAGTAGAGTAAAGTAAAGTAAAGTATTCCTCTCTCACCTGTTCAGTGTTGGGTCCTGCTGAACCCTGATGACATGGACCACGTCAGTCCTCCTGCACAAAAACACAGAAGTCACATTTATTAGTTTGCAGTTTGTTTTCTCCCGTTAAGACTTTATTTAAACGTCATCCTCACAGGTGACGCACAGCAGTACTGAGAACTTTATTGATCCTGACAGGGAACAGACACGACTCTCATGCGGAGCTGACGATGACGGGAACATTTAAAACCGTCGCCGTCGGGTGAAATCCTCCCGTGAGGGTTCGACGAGTGTTTCATAACGTTCAAAACACTGAAGTCATGAGCTTCAAACTGCCGCTTAAAAGAAGGTTAATTATGCAGAGACGCCGCTGAACACTGAGGAAACGACAAGTGAACTTTAGAGGAGACGGCGCCCACACACACACACACACACACACACATGCCGAACGCAGATAGATGCTAATTACACTTAATGGGGGAACACTCTTGAACTCTTTTCAATGACTCAGCCTAATCACACTTTAGTGGTCCGTGTAATCTGGACCAAACCAATCAAAGCTGCCAATCATCCATGAGTCAGGACACTTAACTCCACAGTGTAGCAGGAGGATCACCGTCACATTATCACAGTTACCAACGGATTTCATGGTTTTTAATGGTGCAGCGACTTTAACCGAGTTCTTCCCTGTGGGACAAGTGTCCATTAAGCGCCACGGTGTAGTGGTTAGCACTGTCGCGACACAGTGAGAAGGTTCCAGGTTCGCATGACCAGGCTAGTTTGTATTTTATTGGAGGTTAAAGTTTATGAATAATTAGGGGCGTGGCCTCTTGAGTGACTTCTCCTCGGAGGTAAACGTCAGCCAGATGGAGGTATGCCCCTCCCCCCAACGTCACATACATGCCCTTTTTTAGTAAGAGGAAACGATGCGGAGTCAAAGTCTGACAAAATGGCGACTCCGGTAGGCGAGGACGGTTGGATCAACTTGAGAGAACGGACCTCGACGGAGACCATGTCCATGTTTTTATACAGTCTACAGCAGAACAGTGTAAATGAAACAGGTATATAAATAAATGATCAGTATTTGATTTAGATGGCCATCACGTAAAAAAAATTACTCAGATTTAACTATTTCCTTCACGATACCAAAACCCAAACTTGCGTGTTGGCTGATAACGAGGTACTGATCCAATATCAGTAGGCCTACAGGGTGTAAATTACGTACGGTATTGGATCGATGCAGTCTTGCGTACTGTCGGATTCTGATACCAGCATTGTAGGCAGTATCACGGTGTTGAAAGAGCGAGTGTGTGTGACGGAGGGTATGAAGTTACTTAGTTAGTGGTAAGGTTGCAGAACAGCACGTGTACAGTTTATTGTCGATTAATAAATGCTACAACTTCCTCAAGACCTGAGCCAAGTCCATGTGTCTTTCCAATTAAAAAGAGGAAAGTTATCCCCGAAGCTAACCACACAGGGCATTTACACACCTAGCATCTCCTGTTGCGTGCTACATGCATGAAAAACAAACAATGTACACTACCTTGTTCTCCCGTATAGCACGATGCAATGTGTTTTACTGGAGGAGAAGAAGGAGCAGAAGAGGTGCTAACGGTAGCCATGTAGCTGAGAGCTAACTGCAAGAACTGTTACTCACGAGCTAACTGGTACCTCGCTCGTGATTAGCCGTGGGCTTTAACAGCTCGCAATTGGGACACACAACCATAGTGAACAAAACACACTTTAAAACCGTTGAAATGTTAACAATTTATTTGGGATTTAACGTCGAAATTAGCGTTAAATGTGTGGTTCGTTTCATAAACAGACTGTAAAACGGGTTTAAAGCTCCGTTTGTTTACATGATGCTTCCGTCACACATATACTGAGCGTAGCTACTGACGCAACCATTGATAGACAATTCCAGTTTGGTCATTCTCTACAGTATATAGTGCACTTTTTAATAAACACTATATAGGGGATAGTGAGCGAGTGAATGAGGGAACGATTTCAAACACAACCAATAAAAAACCTCCATTCGACCTGCAGCACAGCGGGGACTCTCTCCCCTCACTCGTCGACCTGACGGAGCAGTTTGTTCTACTTTCTCCCCTTTTAAAAATGGGGGTTTCTTTCATCCCGACGCCGTGATGTGCCGCTCTAATGAACCACCACAAAGCAAAAGTGTGATGTGAATCAATCGTCGGAACATTTTGTTCCCCTCACAGAGCCCAGACACTTATTATAAAGGGAAGAAGGGATGGTTGGAAGGCTTTTTAACACGTTCGCTCTTTCATTAACTGGATATTATGCGTCAGTCCGAGCATCTGCCGATCGATCCAGCGGTGAACACAAGCATCTGTACCGCAGCACAGAGTGTCCTTAGGATTTAATCAACTCTCAGGTATTCCAGAGCGGCACCTGTTCATGTTTCTTATTAGTGGGTCACTGGGAAACAATCTTTAAAGTAACGAGAAGTGTGTTTTTCTCCATAACAGAAAGGCTTTTTCCATTTAGAGATGAATCACAGTCAGGACACTTAGCTCCACAGTGTAGCAGGAGGATCACCGTCACAGTTACCAACATGGTTTTTAATGGTGCAGCCATTTTATCCTGTTATAAGTGTCCATTAAGCGTCACGGTGGTGTAGTGATTAGCACTGTCGCCTCACAGTGAGAAGGTTACAGGTTCGCATCCCGGCTGGGGCCCTTCTGTGTGGAGTTTGCATGTTGTCCCCGTGTCTGCGTGGGTTTTCTCCGGGTTCTCCGGTTTCCTCCCACAGTCCAAAGACGTGCAGGTGTTGGGTTCATTGATGACTCTAAATCACCCGTAGGTGTGAATGGTTGTCTGTCTCTGTTCGTCTCTATGTGTCCTGTGATAGACTGGCGTCCTGTCCAGGGTGGACCCCGCCTCACGCCCGATGTTAATGTTAATTGTACCGCAGCACAGAGTGTCCTTAGGATTTAATCAACTCTCAGGTATTCCAGAGCGGCACCTGTTCATGTTTCTATACCTTATTAGTGGGTCACTGAGGAACAATCTTTAAAGTAACAGGAAGTGTGTTTTTCTCCGTACAGAAAGGCTTTTTCCATTTACAGATGAATCACAGCAATTGAGCCGCTGTGACGGTAATTTCTCCCCTTAATCAAAGAGTGCGGACAGGATGATTATCTCTCCGAGACTCTATCTCTCTTACTGTCGTGATTTCATGTAATGCACCGTGAACTTTGTCTCCTCCACTCCTCAAACGCCCCCTTTGGAAAACCTTGCCAAAACTTTGTAACCCCCCCCAGAGACGAGCCCGAGGTGTGTAAGCACACTGTTCGTTCCTGCAGATTTAATGATTTTATGATGCATCTTTCGCCTGTAAAAGATAAGTCGACTATCAATCTGAGAGCCCGTCGGCTAATGGTGTGACAGCCATTTAGATGATGGATGCAGCTGTACGGGTCCGTGCAGGCTTTACGGAAAAGCACCCTTAAATTCACTCTACATTTTAAAACTGCTCCTAGCAATTGCTGCTTCTGAAACATCCCTCACTGCTGATTGTCCCACTCCAGACACCTTTGAAAGTCTGTAAACACCACTCTGCTATGAGTAATATGTTGTTTATCATGGTTTTCCCACATAGAGGAGGGGATGGAAGCACATCGACTCTTTCTGCATGTGGTCAACACCGCTGCTCATGGGAGCGCTTGGTTAGCCTGTTAGCTAAACAAACTTTGCTTAGCTACAAGTCACTATAGTCACCAGTTGAAATGGCCTTACCCTGGTTAGGGGAATATTCCAATTATTGAAGTTCCCCATGTATACATGAGAGGGGGGTAACTCTTCCTCCCGTACAGTAGGTGGCGCTCCTCCAACACACAGCTGGTCATCATTAACATCCTATCTGGCTGTTAAGATGTGACTTAACGACCTTTCAAAATGTGATTTCCAGGTCCGAGACGTTCCGAGCCTCGTATTTCTACAACGCCGCAGTGCCGTGTTCCCCGTTGTTTGAACATATCTGAGTTTATTATTATGGATTTGATTTATATAGCATCTTTCTCAGTGCTCAAGGCGCTTAACATTCATTCACACAGACACACAGGGTGGTGGTAATCTATGACAGTAGTCACAGCTGCCCTGGAAGCGTGGCAGCCAATCAGCGCCTACCGCCTCTTCGACCACCTCCTCAAACATACGGCAGTCACTCACATTCACACGAGGCAAGGTGGGTGAAGTGTCTTGCCCAAGGACACAACGACCATGACACAAGTAGGGCAGGGCTTTCGGACATTGGCCGACTCACTCTACCAACTGAGCCACACTTGCCCCCAGCTTTTAAAAAACAACGAATGTCCTTTTACCTCTTTCTTATGGATGAAAAAGATGTCTAACTGACCAAAGAGGTGATCCTGATTGTTCACATGTTCGGCCGTTGTTGTCTGTTTTGTTTCATCGGAGCGCTTGGACCCGGAAATCTTATTTTGAAAGGGTGTTAGGTCAGACTGAACAGCCTTATTGCTGCTGCCGAATCCTCACATTGCTGCAGTGGATTGCAGTTGGAACCACAGTTAATCCCGTCGATCGGTTGGGTAGATAGCGGATTTGTTGAAGGTTTGTGCATCAATCCATCCTTACGGAAAATATTCATTACATTCTGTAAATGTGGCAGAGACAGAGAATCATTTTGCATCAGGCAGTGTGTCACTGTCCCCATTGAAAGACACAGTGTGTTCCTATTTATGCACCATGAGCAGCAGCTTTAAGTAAGAGTAAGTACCGTATTTATATACCGCATTATAAATCGCATAAAATAGACGCTACAGTGGAGGCTGGGGTTACGTTCTGCATCCATTAGATGGAGCTGCGCTAAAGGGAACGTCAACAAAGCAGTCAGGGGAGGTCGTCTTGTTGCTTCCTCCACTTCGGCACCATTGATTGGTTGATGTTAAACTCTCTGGCTGCTGCTCTATTCCCGTGTTCTACTGCGTGACTAATGGCCTTGAGTGTAAACTCTGCATCGTAAGCGTGTCTCTTAACAGGAGCCATTTTGGGCTCTTTACACAAACACACACATGGAAATGAAACGGCACGCTTCACGCAGTCGTATATCTCAACATGCACCGCGCGTTACTTCTTCTACGGGGGAAAATAGAGTCGGCGGCTGCTCACCGTAGTTGGAGACCTGTTGTGGCTCAATATTGGTCCATATATAAGGAGCACCGGGTTATAAGGAGCACTGTCGGCTTTTGAGACATTTGAAGGTTTTTAGGTGCAACTTGTAGTGCGGAAAACACGGTAATTAAACAATCACAGACTTGGATGGCGCCCGGCGCACCTCTAGCACTCAGGGTGTGTCCAGTGAACTGTGACGTCACCGGTTTCAACCCACAGGAGGTAAATGGACGCTCTCCAGCTCGGTGTTCGGTTTCTCTTTGAGGATGCTCTGGAAAACGCTGGTCTTAAGAAAAGCCCTGGTGGCTGGAAATCCAATAAGAGAAGGAGTTAACGCCTGCATTCTTGGAATTCCCCCTCCCCCCCTCGCACATCGACGCTCGTATCAAATGACTGTTGCTGAGAAGTACGACATAGTTAAGAGAAGGGAGGGAAGTAAACATGGATGCTCCGGCTGAAAGAACAGGAACATAAAACACATCCTGGAAGAGGAGGATGAAGGGGGAAATATACGGAGAAAGCCTCGACATGTGCAAACTGTAAACACACACACACACACACACACACACCTCTGCTGTGTGACAGATGCAGAACGAGCATTGAAATGCTGTGATGTGATTTGCAGGTTGATGTGTTTCTGCTGGTGGAGTATTTCATGAGGGTTTATTACACTTTGAGTCATTTAAATCAACACACACACACAGGATCACACAGACACACACACACAGGCTCACACACAGAGGGAGGAGAGGAGCCTTGTAAATCAGTTTTGCTGGCTGCTTCTTATCTGAGAAATGCCAGCTATGAGAGCGGGGCGGTGCAGCGAGCTGAAGGCTGTGCAGCTGAGCCTCCTCTGCCTTTAATGATTCACGCGGAGCTGCTGCCTCATTGAGCTGCACAGAGGCGGCGGGCGGCTGCCAGGTCGAGGTAAGAGCCGCATCGCAATGTGCAGCTAATGATGAAACATTATGAAACAACACTGTACTCTTAGGTAATGTTTGAACGAGCATCACACTGCTGCAAAACCGGCAGAGTCGCCGCTCAATCGGTTGGGATGGAGGACCGATTTAAACCTGGTTCTAAAAATAATAGCCGTGTCAGCGTGTGGTCCAACACTGTCTCTGTCATCACTCATGCTTTCAGTGCAGTTTGTTTGTCTGTCTGTCAGCAGGGTGATGGAAAAACTACTGGTGGGGAGGCTGCACATACACGTGACTAGTCAGCAGCATGTATTACTTTTTGTTTGCGTTGATTTAAACTCTTTGTTTGGATACGAGCATTAACCTGACTCCTCCAGATGGATTCAGTCTCATGGTCTCAGCAGATCCATCTGGACTCTGGTTAAAGATCTTTGGGAAGGGGCGAAAACACTGGTTGCTGATAGGATAAACCATCTGTCTGTCACCAACACACGGGCCAAATCAACCAATCAGATCGCTGAAGCGTGTGACGTGCTAACAGCGTGGAGGCAAAGCTCAGAAAGGAAACAACATGTGGGTAAAGGACATTTTCCCTTTGTGTTTAACGTGAATTTACGGATCAAAGGCCCAATTTCAGGAGCCCAGTCCATATTCAACAGAAGGATCCAGAGAACAAAGAGTTAGTCAGTGGCTTGCTCCATAGATGCTCATCTCATCCGTGGAAGCCTCCATGTTGTTTACACTGAACAGTTCAGGATCATCTGGTAAGGATGAACCCTGGGCGCCTCCCTAGGGAGGTGTTCCAGGCACGTCCAGCTGGGAGGAGGCCTCGGGGAAGACCCAGGACCAGGTGGAGAGATTAGATCTCCACACTGGCCTGGGAACGCCTCAGGATCCCCCAGTTAGAGCTGGTTAATGTGGCCCGGGAAAGGGAAGTTTGGGGTCCCCTGCTGAAGCTGCTGCCCCCAAGACCTGACCCCGGATAAGAGGCTGAAGATGAGATGAGATGAGATGAGTCTCTTCTCGTTTCACCTCTAAACCAACGCTGATTGGTTCGGTCGCTGCTCAAACGTCACCAGACTGATCTGAGAGTAAAAACCAACGGAGCTCAGAGATCAGGACGGACTCAGGAGGGTAGACAACGAGGGAACTTAACTTATATCTTCTTATGACGTGCTAACAGCGTGGAGGCAAAGCTCAGACAGCAATCAACATGTGGGTAAAGAACATTTTCTGTTTGTGTTTAACGTGAATTTACGGATCAAAGGCCCAATTTCAGGAGCCCGGTCCATATTCAACAGAACGATCCAGAGAAACAAGTGTTAGCGAGCGGCTAACAGAATTAGCGCTACGGCTGTCGGAAAACGTGTCTAGATCAGGTGGGACACTCAAACCCAACGCTGATTCGACGTCAGCTTGGCAAACGGCTCCAAACGTTCTCCGTCGCTCGTTACCGGACTGATCCGAGAGCTCAGAGATCAGGATGCTCTCACGAGGCTACGGCAACGAGCCTCCTGCAACACTTCCACCATGAATTAACGGACGGAGACCGAAAACAGCCAATCACAGTTTACACTCCTCCTAAATCCTCAGTGGAAGTGGGTCTCAGCAGCTTTGTGAGCAGGTTTTAAGAGGATGCTCTCAGCCGTTTAGGAGTCCTGCTGGTGGGAAGATCAAATGCTGTGTGAACACGGGCCCTGAGCTCGGCTTTACAACCTTAACTCCAATGCAACATTCGGATCGAGCGCGCACGATAAGCTTCCTTCCAATGCCGGGGCCGCAAATTGATTCTCTTCCATGAGGTTTGGCAAGACTCAATGTGGTTTTTGCGTAAGCTGTAAAAACGGATGACGGACAGTTTGTTTTTGTGTTTCGATCCAAATGTGAGCATGAACTCCTCTGGCACACATTCGGGTGAATCTCTTTCCCGCCGAGCCGTCAGCCGCTCTTTGCTTCTGAATTTTTTTTAAGTGGTGAAAGAAAGAAAAAAAACCATGGCAGACGTTTTTTGGAAACTGTCAAATTTCTGCAGCAAAAAAAGAACAAATTGGATGCGAGAAAAACAGCCGGTTATGAATCGGCTTCACATCTGTGAGCGTCTCTGAAGTGCAGCTTCTCAGCGGCTCTGCTTTATATCATCGGACGTTTGTTATCTGCCGGGTGAAGAGATCCAGACACGTCAAGAGTCAAGATGTGATTCCCAATATTTTCTGACATGGACAGATTCTTAAAAAAAAGGATTATTAGTTGCAGCCCTGGGGCTATTTTCACAAAGACAGACATCTAACTTGACTCAACAGGTCAACAGTCAACAGGGGGCAGAGCGGCTAACGTTTAAGCCTTTAATTAGTCTGAAATGTCTCAACTCATCAAGCAAAGTAACTGACTGACTGGTCTAAAGGTGAAGACCAGTCAAACATACTGTGAAACCAGCGTAATCCACCTCTACACAAGTGAAATACGCTACTTTGGGCGCACTCCCACTGTGCGTGCGTCCCGTGCCCCGTGCTTTAGGGTCCTTGTCCCCCCCTCCAGGCCCGTTTGTACTCACACTACCTGGGCCTCGGAGAATGCTTCTTGCTGCCTATACGTCATCACGCCGTAACACGTCACGCGCATTGATGACGTCATGGCGATGCGTGGCTTTGTTTCCAGATCTTTCCGTAGACCTCGGAGTTTTTGTGCGTCTCTCTGTTCGGTCTGAAACCGTCTGCTCCATCCTCAAACTGGGCTCTCTCTATCTTTCTCTCTGAATCTCTTCACAGCCTCAGTGTCACTGCTCAGACTGTGCTTAATCCACTGTGGCATGATGAAGGCTTCACACACACACACACACACACACACACACACACACACACGTACATACACATGCACGCACACACACACACACACGCACACACATCTGTTTAAATATCATAACACACAGACTTCAATGGCCCAAACAAACACAATGTTAACCTGATATAACATGCAGCTTATAAACCTTCAAAAAGACAAGACACACACACACACACACACACCTCTCTGTAGACAGAGATGTGTTGGGATGTAATTACAATGTGGAGTCTGAACAACATCCGATTAAGATCCAAAGGTTTTATGGCAGGCCTTTGAAGAGCTCTAAAAGCAGCAGCTCAACCTGATTCAGCAAAACCACACACACACACACACACACACACACACACACACACACACACACACACACACACACACACACACACACACACACACACACACACACACACACACACACACACACACACACACACACACACACACACACACACACACACACACACACACACACACACACACACACACACACACACACACACACACACACACACAGCAGAGCTTGAAGCCAAACGCGGTGCTTCGTTCTCGTTGCTAACAGCAGCTTTCCAGCGTCAGAATGCAAATTTCACGTATCCGAGTGGACGACGGGGCCAAAATCTTCCATACAGATGAAGATAACAGCAGAGCTCGATTATAATATATATCATGATGTTCTTCTGGTCATTTAACAAATAGATAAATACTCTATCCCATCATTGGCAGGTGGTAGTTTCACCCATGACCCACTACAGGAGCAAGTGTGCAGGACATGTTCAGGTAAATGATGGAGCGCGTTCTCATCCACATGCTAAATGAGCTCTTCCCCATCCATCCGTGTGTGCTGTGTTATTTGCCATCGGTGTGTGCACTGTGTTATTTACAGTAGTTTGACTTTGTCCTCGTGAAGCTTCATGAAGCATGTTCTGTATTTCATGAAGCCACTAGATCAGGGGAGCCCCATCCTGCTCCTGGAGGGCCACTGTCCTGCCTGGTTTAGGTTCCTCTCCCTGCTCCAACACACCTGAATCTAATGACGTGCTCACTATCAAGCAGCTGAAGCTCGTCACAGGTCTGAAAACTGTTAGACTCAGGTGGGTTAGAGCAGGAGAAACCTACAACAGGCAGGAGAGCGGCCCCTCCAGGAGCAGAGTCGGGCCCCCCTGCACTAACTGGAGCTCTTGGTTTAAAGAAAAAGGCTCAAGAACTGGTGATTCGCTGTGTTTTCAACCCTTTGTTGAACACACAGAACCATCTATGGGCTCAGAAAATAAAGAAAACACTTCATTTAGCTTCTTAAAGCTTTTGTTTGGGCATCACTTCTTTTTCACCCTTCCACATTCAGGACGACCAGCTCAGCTCGGCCTCACGACACTGATATGGTGCACTTATTTACAAGCTCTATATGAGATAACCACATCACTCATCACTCATCTTCAGCCTCTTATCCGGGGTCGGGTCGAGGGTGCGGCTGCTCCAGCAGGGGACCCCAAACTTCCCTTTCCCGGGCCACATTAACCAGCTCTAACTGGGGGATCCTGAGGCGTTCCCAGGCCAGTGTGGAGATCTAATCTCTCCACCTGGTCCTGGGTCTTCCCCGAGGCCTCCTCCCAGCTGGACGTGCCTGGAACACCTCCCTAGGGAGGCGCCCAAATAACCACATTAAAGCCTGTTGTGTATAGACCAAGGGGTGGGCAGTTCTGGTCCTGGAGAGCCACTGTCCTGCATGTTTTAGGTTTCTCCCTACCCTCACACACCTGAGTCTAACACACCTGAGTCTGACACACCTGAGTCTAACAAGAATCAAACTGTGACGAGCTTCAGCTGCTTGATAACGAGCAGATCATTAGACTCAGGTGTGTTAGAGCAGAGAGAAACCTAAAACATGCAGGACAGTGGCTCTGCAGGACCAGGATTGCCCACCCCTGGTCTGGACTAACGTGTGAATTCAATGTGTAACAAATGCAAATAACTGCTGATAAATAACAATAACAACTAAATGAGTTGATGAATCCACATTTGACAATAGCGGATGAGTTCAGAGATCGTATTCTGGTCGTTTCACAGACTTGCGTTTACCTGCATGCGGCCAAAGCGCGCTCAAATGTGATTGGTCAATACGAACCGGACTACACACCTGCAGATCCTACCTGCACGTGCAGAATCAGACAGTCAGCCGTCATGTGAAGAAAGAAAAGAAACATTACCGACGGTCGATGTCAGCACTCGAACCTTCCTCCTCTGGTCTCAGCGCGTATCTCCCCGCGTGTCTGATAACTGAGAGAAGAAGTTGCAGGAAAGGCTGAAAGTGCGGCAGTAATGTTCTTTAGTTAGCTGAGTTTCTTTAATATGATCTTGCAGATAGCCGAGGGCGGAGCGAGCGAGCGCGGGCAGGAAGAAGACAAATGATATGCAACTGAGGCAGCAGATGGTATCAGGGACCAGGATACTGAGACCGCAGAGGCCACCGCTCTGCTGCAGCGCGGCGAGGAGGACAGAGATCTGGAATCTAACCGACACGTATTTACACTTTAGCAGAAGAAGAAGAGGGGGGGGGGGGGGGGTGTGATCAGCAACACTGCAGCTATCATCAGCTCCAGCTTCAGTCTTGTAGCGGGTTGTTTTGGTGTAACGGCCCACGTCGTTTGGTCCCACGTCTCTAAACTCAGCGGTTTTCCGCAGCAGCAGGAAGTCGTTTATGACGACGACGCTCAGCTGATGTGAGCCGATATGAAAAACCACATCTTTATATTTTTATATATAAACATATTTAACCAGTGCAGAAACAATGTTTCCTTAACTGAGAAATATCCATAAATAAGTCCTGTTTTAAACTGTGAACACTTTGTTTACATTGATATTTTTATTTTTACTGTTTTTATTGTTTACTTACTTTTTTGTGATTTTATACTTTTGGTTTATTTTTATGTTTTTTTTTTACTTTGACCTGTTTTTCTACTATTTCCTTGTTTTTTTCATTTACTTTTTTCTAATGTTTCCTCCTTTTTTTATTATTTGTTTTACTTTTTATTTCTTTATTTTTTCTTAGTTTTTTTCTATTGTTTACTTCCCAGCCGGGATTCGAACCAGGAACCCTCTTGTTGTGAGGCGACAGTGCAAACCACCACACAATCAAAAAACCAACGATTCAATAAAAGTTTGCACTGCTCTGGTTTTATAAATGCGTACGATATGAGAGCAGAGAGATCACTGGTGCCGTGTTCAGGGACGTGATGCTCCCTGACGAAACGACCTGGCTCATCACGCTCAGGTCTCCTGCTCACGAGACGGCACAGAAGACGGGGAACAAATGGAATTACGCGAGTCGGGGAGGTGTTATTGATTTCTCTATGATGCTGGAACAAGTTTACGCTCAGAGCGCCGCGGGAGTCTGAGGCTCCGAGGGAGAGAGCTGAATCCAACGTCCTGGTTTTTCCTCCTCTCATATGATGGAAACAAGTCAAGTTTGATGCTTTACAATCATTTAAGTTTCGAGGTTATGGTAAATGGACTTGTACTTATAAAGAGCCTTTCTAGTCTTCTGACTACTCAAGGCGCTTTCACAGCGTTTGTCACATTCACCAATTTACACAGACATTCACACTGATGGCAGTGGACGTCTACAGACCATCTAATCTAATGTAACCATTCACACCACATTTACACACCCATGCGCAGCACAGGGAGCAATTCAGGGTTCAGTGTCTTGCCCAAGGACACTTTGACATGTGGACTGAGGGAGGTGGGGATCAAACGCCAATCTCACGAATCGAGGACTACCCACTCTTCCATTGAGCCACAGTCGCCAGGGTTTTTAATGTGAGCCTGGTTCTCTGCGGGGAAATCGTCACTGAAATGATCCTTATTCAATTATCAGATTAATTTGAGCAAAAATAGATTTTCTCACAGTAGAAACGGCAAAAAAATGTTTCAGGTGTTCTCATTTAATTAAGGGGCGGCACCGTGGTGTGGTGGTAAGCTCTGTCGCCTCACAGCGAGAGGGTTCCTAGTTCGAGTTTGAATGTTGTCCCCGTGTCTGCGTGGGTTTTCTCCGGGTTCTCCGGTTTCCTCCCACAGTCCAAAGACGTGCAGGTGTTGGGTTCATTGATGACTCTAAATCACCCGTAGGTGTGAATGGTTGTCTGTCTCTGTTCGTCTCTATGTGTCCTGTGATAGACTGGCGTCCTGTCCAGGGTGGACCCCGCCTCACGCCCGATATCAGCTGGGATCGGCTCCAGCCCCCCGTGACCCCGACAGGGACAAGAGGTTGAAGGGATCACTTTATTCAGCGTCTGTGTGAACAGTAACGTGGGGATCTCTAATCAGGAGGATTTCAATCGGAGTGGAGAAATATTGTGAGGTCGGTGATGATTCGGAGGAAGTCGGGGTGTTCTTGTACGTCTTTCTGTCCCGGGGATCAATGCGGACTTATCTTATCTTAATTAAAACTCTGACGCCGCTCCCTCGTTCACACTGTGGCTGCTCACGCTGTCAAAACACAGCCAGGACACATGAATCACACACACATCTGTGGGTTTGACTGGAAATCAGATCAGTTATTGACAAATGTGACCAATGAGTAATGACATTGATAAACACAGGAGGCTTTCTGCTGAACAGGGAGTCACACACACATTTTGTCTCGTCAGGAGAAACAAAAATGCAAAGGCAGGAGGTTTTAGTCAATAAGGAAGTTGTTTTTTTTTCCACTAATCTTCCAGAAACTCAGAGAAAAGCAGCTGCTGTATGATGTTTTCTGAGTATCTGGTATGAAAAAGAACAATTATAAGTCTTTGTTCTGTTATTAATTCTCCATTTGTGGCTAATTCTGTCCCGCTGCTGGAGAGAGGACACAAAATTCACATTTAAAACCCTCAAAATCCCCTTTAATGAGGGATGCACACAGATTTAAACATGCCCGGCACGCTGCACTCTTTGCTTTGTCTCGTAAGGATCCAGCTGAAAAACCGCTGCTGCAACATTGATCGACGGTCCTCTGTGTCCGCGAGGACTCTTTTACCATTCAGAGGAGATTCACCCGGGGGTGAACTTGAAAAAGAAGAAGTCGGCTCAAAGAGAGAGGGACGGAGTTTCATCCTTCAACCCTGAAACCAGAGCGAAGAAGAGAAAGTCCGGCCTTGAGAAATGACACATTGTGCCGCTCCAATCATCCAGGGAAGACGGATAAAAACCTAACAAAGGAGGGGAGATGTGCACTTTGACTTCCTCTCAGGAGCTGGAATTTAATGACTTGTCTCAATATTTAATCTTTCTGACATGAATACATACGCGTTGTGTTCTGAGTTGAAGGTTTACAGCAGATTTCCTCATGGGCGTAAACACGGTTTGATACAAATCACGAGACAAATC
Organism: Echiichthys vipera; assembly: GCF_963691815.1. NCBI lineage: Eukaryota > Metazoa > Chordata > Actinopteri > Perciformes > Trachinidae > Echiichthys > Echiichthys vipera. The sequence continues at coordinate 2,534,322 of NC_139845.1, forward strand.
AAGGACACGGAGCAATTTACTGCACTGAAGACATGGAAATGAGAATTCTTGCAATGATTGAAACTCATCTCATCTTCAGCCTCTTATCCGGGGTCAGGCAACAGCTCCAGCAGGGGACCCCAAACTTCCCTTTCCCGGGCCACATTAACCAGCTCTAACTGGGGGATCCTGAGGCGTTCCCAGGCCAGTGTGGAGATCTAATCTCTCCACCTGGTCCTGGGTCTTCCCCGAGGCCTCCTCCCAGCTGGACGTGCCTGGAACACCTCCCTAGGGAGGCGCCCAGGGTTCATCCTTACCAGATGATCCTGAACCACCTCAACTGGCTCCTTTCAACGCAAAGGAGCAGCGGCTCTACTCCGAGTTCCTCACGGATGCTGAACTTCTCCCCCTCTCTCTAAGGGAGACTCCAGACCCCCTCCTGAGGAAACACATTTCACACGCTTGGACCTTGACCTGGTTCTTTGGGTCATGACAATAATAATTGAAACTGTGACTCTAAAATGACACCGACTCTGATGCTTCATGCAAACATAAGTTGGGTACATATATCTTATCACGATACGATCGTCCTGATCTCTGAGCTCCGTTGTGTCTCACTCTCAGATCAGTCCAGTACCGTGCGGTGGAGAAAATCTGGATAACATTGAGCAGCGACCGAACCAATCAGCGTTGGTTTCTTTGGTGGATTGAAGTGAAACAGAAGAGACTGTTGAGTGTGAACAACATGGAAGCTTCCACGGATGAGATGAGCAGCTATGGAGCAAGCCGCTCACTAACTCTTTGTTCTCTGGATCCTTCTGTTGAATATGGACCGGGCTCCTGAAATTGGGCCTTTGATCCCTAAATTCACGTTAAACACAAAGGGAAAATCTCCTTTACCCACATGTTGTTTCCTCTCTGAGCTTTGCCTCCACGCTGTTAGCACGTCACACGCTTCACTCATCTGATTGGTTGCTTTGGCCCGTATGTTGGTGATAGACAGATGGTTTATCCAATCAGGAACCAGTGTTTTCGCCCCTTCCCAAAGATCTCCAAACCAGAGTTCAGATGGATCTGCTGAGACCATGAGAATCTATCTGGAGGAGTCATATTATATTATATTATAGTAATATTAGCGTGCATTCAGATGAGATCAGGCAAGTCCTTCCCTTCATTTTGAAAGGGCGTAGTACGTTTAGGCGGCAGCGCCTCGTAAAACACACTGGAGGAATGACTCACAGGCAAAGATATCGTCTCTTTCACACATGCACAGAACATTTACACTCGTGTTTGTCTCCGCTCTTCATGCTGGGGCTGTGTGTGCAACAAAGAGCTGTAGGAGCAACTCAGCAGTCCGTTAACTTGTTGCTCGGACTGCTACAAACATTAGCTGCTACGTTGAAACAGTGTTAGGTTTAAAGAACGTGCACGCAGGCTGAAATTCTCCACGGTGCTCTGAGCAGAGGATGTCCGCTTGCCGTTGCAGCGTTGTGCCGTCCACCTGCTCACCGCCGCCAAACAAATATCCCAATAATCACTTTGTAGTAGTCCTGAAGCTCCGAAGCCCTACTGCAAGCTCCCCTGTACAAAGTCTGTTCTGATATGTGAAGCTCATTGTGCAGAGAATTCACAGCGATGACGTTCCTTTAATGTGGAAAACAAACCTCAGAGTGTGAAGAAGAAGATTTACGCGAAGATGTCGGTGAAGATGTCCGACCGGAGAGACGACCACATACGGTAACTTCTGTCGTAAGGGCCGACGCCCGAAATCATCAGACAAATTCAAGGAACAGCAAACTCCTCGGCTGTTTATGAGCAAACCTGCTGCGTGACCACGGTGTAACCTGCGTCACGTCCTGCCTCCTGCACGCTCAGGCACCTCTCCACCTCTACCCAGGCGCCACCTCTCGACTAAACCAAACAGAGTATTTCCAATAAGCCTCCGACACTGAGAATCTCCCGAATCAATGACCACACCTGACTCGTCCGACCTTTTCTGAAGTTTACTTGGGGAAAGAGTACGACGCTGTTAGCATGGAGAACAAACAGATCTGTGGTTTGTGATGTGGGTGTGAATGGGTTCTTTAAAGTCCTGGTGTACTCTTCTAAAGAGAGAGACCTAAAGACTTCCAGATCAATGAGAAGCTCCGTGTGATTAGTTTCCACGGAGCAGATCGCTGCTAAGCCTCTTCAGATCAATGGGAAACTCCTGGAAGAGCTCCGTCTCTTTGAAAATCCAACATGCCACTGAACCGAGAGTCACTGGCACACAGTTAGTTGCATGCCAATGTCGAAAACAAAGACTGGTTTCTTTCATGCAAAGGAAGAAAGAAAGAATGAGCTCAGTCGTATCCAGAGGAGGAGAAACGAGACTCTCTCTTTCATGCATGAAAGCAGGAATGAGAAGGTGTGTCGGGAAAAACGTGAGGTCCGACCACACCGACGCGTCCGACCGCAGCATCGAGGAAACAAAGAGCAAATCCCAGAACAGTCGGACAGAGAAGACAATAAAGTCTGAGTAAGAAGGCTGGAGTGAGTCAGCAGAGGTTAGGAGCTGCAGGATGGAAAACAAAGACAGAAATGTGCTCTGTGTGTGTTCGTTACGGCACAAATCCATCACACAAGTAAAAAGAAATGATGCAAACCAGGAGCTGAAATGCTAATCCTGCCTTAAATCTAAGCACGGTTTCTCTCCGTCGCTGAAACACGATTTAAGATGCACTATTATTCTACTGTTCAGGCTCATATTTGCATTTTCTGGGTCAACTACAACACGTTTACATGCTTTGATCTTTAGAAAACACATTATATTCTCATTTTCCATTGCCGCAGCACCCATGCAGCACGTCTGTGTGCCCCCCCCCCCCCCCCCAAAAAAGCCCAGTGTGCCCTGATTGGTCGGCTGGTCTGCTCTGCTGTGATTGGTTAGCAGTTTATGCTGCGTGCCAGGAAATGTTACATCCCTTACCATATTGGAATAAGTGACCTCAGCAGCTGAAAACACGTCTATAAGGAAGCTAGCCGCGTTAGCTGCACAGCATGCTAACATTAGCTTTAAGGGGTTAACTTCGAAAATAAACACCAAAAAAGCATAAAAGTGTCCGAACTCACAGCTCACAGTTTGAGCCTGTGTGTAGCAGCGTGACCAACGGGGAAGTCCGGATTCTTCTACAGAGGCAAGTTCTGGAAATTCAAATAAATCTCTGATAGCGAGCGACACGCTAGCGTTCAGAGCTGAGCACAGTCGACCCAGACGGTCGGCAGGACGGTTTGGTACTCCTTAATGATTCTGGGATTAACTTGGTCTTCATCATGCAAATGTCATCGCACTTTTCTCAAAACACAGATCTCAAAGACGGACACAAAACATCTGTTCACAACTGGTAGAAATAACTTCATTGCACAAAGCACCAGGCATTACGGTGAAGGCATTCAAAGGTCTTTTTTAACCACTAATGCTGCTGAAAATAACAGCAAACCTCTGCAGCAGCATGAGAAGAGTCCCTACACACACAACAAAGCATCAATGGGCTCCTTCCACTGTAATGGACTTTACTATGAGAGGAGCTGGTACAGGGGCCAGTAGGTAAGTCTTTAAAACACTCTTTTAATAAACTCTGGCTTCACTAACTACGCTGATGCTGCTTTGTTGTGTGTGTAGGGACTCTGATAATCAGTGTTAGACTCTCCTGGATTTCTCTGTTAAAGGTTGTTACATGAAAAAAAAGACCATGGGACGATTTTGCGCCGTAATTACACTTTAAACTGACGGTTGTGTAATAATTTAACTGTCGGCCTTTTGGTTTCTGGTTTGATCAACCTTGATGTTCATTTACAACTTCTGTGATCGTGTTAAACCTTTGGATTTACAGTGTTAGTCAACAGCCAAACACACAAGTAATATCCAAGAATTGTCCTTTAATTACGATCGTTTTCCCACGCCAGCCACGACCAACCCCGCGTGATGACAGAAAGACATGTAGACGGAGGAAGGAGGCTCCTGCAGAGGTCATTCGTCCCTGAGTGCTACAGAGAGCTGGGTCTGTTCTTAATTAACTACGTCACAGCAGAGCCACGCAGCGCTCCTCTGAGATCAACGGGGCTCTCCCTTTTCCCATGTCCTGGACTATAAACGGGCCAGACTCTGGGAGGAGGAGTGGACGCACAGACGAGCAAGAAAACTGCTGCAACGACGGAGGGATTGTGAGCAAAGTTGCGGATGTTGACACAACGGCTTAACCTTGAATTATTATCATTATGATGGTTTTATAATCCGTCAGCAGAATCCCGTTGGGACAGCATAACGACATTGGGCTTTGACTTTGGGTTGTTTACACTGACTTAACGTGCTGATGCAGTTCAATGTGATGAAAATCAGATATTTATGTTTTCATTGCCAACAAATCTCACAAAGGGCCCTTTGGTCGCTACAGAGGACGGACATCTTTAAAGTCCCACTCCGGTCTATAACGTGGGAGAAAACCGGGATAAACGTCGATCAAGTGGTTCCCAAAGGTCAGGATGACGTCCTCAAAAGGTCTCCAACGGAAATATTTGGGGGGAGGAAAGAAGCGGGAAGATATTCACATTTAAAAGCTTAAATCAGAGAGTTTTATTGTGAAAATAATTGGAGATTAATCAAAAACAACAAATCAATTCAGCTTTGCAGCTACAGACTGTGACACGTAGGAAACAGTGTGTTCGTTATCTTCTCTATCATTCACTTATTTAACATTCATTCATTCATCTTCAACCGCCTGGCCTTAGTCGGGGTCGTGGACGGGGCTGGAGCCGATCAGAATCAGAATCAGAAAACCTTTAATTTCCCGCAGACGGGGAAATTCTTTTGTTACAGCAGCAACAGAGTTTGACAAAATGAGATAAAAAATAGCAAAAATAAACAATAAATTTTAATTTAAAAAGGTAAGAAATGGAAAATAGACATATGTACATATTGACATGATATAGTGCAGTTGTTCTTGTTTTGTTTGTTTGTAATAATGTGATATGGAGCTAATAAAGATGATTATTATCAAATAGTGCAAAAAGCAGAAGTGACCTTGGTACAGATATATTGCACAAAAAGATCCCAGCTGACATCGGGCGTGAGGCGGGGTCCACCCTGGACAGGACGCCAGTCTATCACAGGACACATAGAGACGAACAGAGACAGACAACCATTCACACCTACGGGTGATTTAGAGTCATCAATGAACCGAACACCTGCACGTCTTTGGACTGTGGGAGGAAACCGGAGAACCCGGAGAAAACCCACGCAGACACGGGGACAACATGCAAACTCCACACAGAAGGGCCCAGGCCGGGATTCGAACCAGGAACTTTCTCGCTGTCAGGCGGCCGTGATAACAACCACACCACCGTGCCGCCAGAAATTCAACAACTTTACTTAAATTCAATTTGTTCAAGGGTACCGCCTGTCCTTAGGTTCATGTCCGTATGAGTTAGACGAGGAATTAGAAGAAGAATTCCTTTTAAATTAAAAAATTTCACTCTGTTATTATCACACACACACACACACACACACACACACACACACACACACACACACACACACACACACACACACACACACACACACACACACACACACACACACACACACACACACACACACACACACACACACACACACACACACACACACACACACACACACACACACACACACACACACAAACAGGACCTATATACATGCAGTTAATGGAGAGATGTCTGAGTGAGGGGGCTGCCAGTGACCGGCGCCCCGAGCAGTTGGGGGTTCGGTGCCTTGCTCAGTGCCCAATAGATGAACTGGCATCTCTCCAGCCACCAGTCCGCACAGGGACTCGAACCGGCCACCTTCCGGTTGCCAGGCGAGTCACCTATGGAAAATCTATATAAAATAAAAGGAAATAATAAAAAAGTCATCAATGAACCGAACACCTGCACGTCTTTGGACTGTGGGAGGAAACCGGAGAACCCGGAGAAAACCCACGCACACACGGGGAGAAACCCCTAAAAACACTCATCCAGAATAGCAATGAGCTCATTTTTAAGGCATCTGGCTGAAGAAACACCAACACAACCTTAATGAGCTTCATCCCCTGTTCAGCCGGCCAAAGAGAACCACAGAGAAGTGTCAACACAGCGCGACCTCCGGGTTTATGACTCTGCACAGGGGCTCGTGTTTACAAGGCAGCACTTGTAACCAGCATTATCCGGGACACAAAGCTCCCACAGTTAAAGAGAAAAGGGATCACTCGGGGGTCGTGACCTTTAGTTCTAACAACGAGCTGGACGACTACTGAGGACGGGGTCAAAGGTTAACTGGCAGCATCGTCTGGAGAAAGGAAGGAGAATGTGTTGCAGAAAGAAAAGTGTTTGTGTCTCAAAGCTTTGATGCGTTTAAAGACGTGTGTTTGAGGCTACTGTGAGAGCTGATTCTTTACATGAGCACGATCTGAAGTTTACTTCATGTTTTAAGCAGCTGATTAATCGATTGGTCGATGAACTGAAGTTTTATTGCTATAAGTTTAGTGACACATTTCCAAAAATGTAAAAAAATGAATGTGACTGCTGTTGAAATGTGTCAGCTTCTTGTGTCAACTTCGTTCTCTTGAGAACAAAAATACATATTTTCATCGCAACCGTCAGAAGGTTGTTGAGATATTTCAGTTTGGGCCCAAGTGGTGCAACAACCAACCAACCAACACACAAACCAACAAACTGAACAACCAAAAAACCAACAAACCAACAAACTGACCAACCAACCAAAAAACCAACAAACCAACAAACTGACCAACCAACCAACCAACCAACAACCAACCAACCGACCAAACCAACAAACTGAACCACCAACCAACCAACTAACAAACCAACAAACCAAAAAACTGAACAACCAACAAACCGACAAACTGACCAACCAACCAACCAACAAACAAACTGACCAACCAACCAACAAACCAACCAACCAACAAACCAAAAAACCAAGAAACTGAACAACCAACAAACCGACAAACTGACCAACCAACCAACCAACCAACAAACAAACTGACCAACCGACAAACTGACCAACCAACCAACAAACAAACTGACTAACCAACCAATCAACAAACAAACTGACCAACCAACAAACCAACCAACAACCCAACCAACCAACCAACCAACCAACAAACAAACTGACTAACCAACCAATCAACAAACAAACTGACTAACCAACAAACCAACCAACCAACCGTCAAACTGACCAACCAACCAACCAACAAACTGACCAACCAACCAACCAACTACCCAACCAACCAACAAACTGACCAACCAACCAACAAACCAACAAACTGACCAACCAACCAACCAACAAACTGACCAACCAACCAACCAACACACTGACCAACAAACCAACCAACACACTGACCAACAAACAAACAAACTGACCAACCGAAAAACTGACCAACCGACCAACCAAGTAATTGACCAACCAACCAACAACCCAAACAACCCACCAATAAGCCAACTAAAAAAAACTAAAAAACAACCAAACAACTGACAAACCAACCAACAACCCAACCAACCAACCAACCAACCAACAAACAAACTGACTAACCAACCAATCAACAAACAAACTGACTAACCAACAAACCAACCAACCAACCAACCGTCAAACTGACCAACCAACCAACCAACAAACTGACCAACCAACCAACCAACTACCCAACCAACCAACAAACTGACCAACCAACCAACAAACCAACAAACTGACCAACCAACCAACCAACAAACTGACCAACCAACCAACCAACACACTGACCAACAAACCAACCAACACACTGACCAACAAACAAACAAACTGACCAACCGAAAAACTGACCAACCGACCAACCAAGTAATTGACCAACCAACCAACAACCCAAACAACCCACCAATAAGCCAACTAAAAAAAACTAAAAAACAACCAAACAACTGACAAACCAACACACTGACCAACCAACCAAAACAGCCTAAACCTAAACAACTATGCCATCCCTAAAGCCATAGTGCTAGCACGGCTTAAAACAACTAAAATACCCCAAACAACAATCAACAGTTCATTTTATTCACACTAAAGTCACGCTTCACCAAAACACCTTTAGACCAATCACAGGGACTCATTACATTTAGCTCCGTCTGAATGTAGGCGACTCTTTTGTCTCATGACGCCATAAACTCTGGTATTAAGCACTAAACCACAGCTACAGGTGGGCTGCAGCCTCAGTCATCAGCTGGACACACACACACACACACACACACACACACACACAGGGCGCTCACACACCTGTATGGAAGGACAAATACATATGCAGCAAAGCAATCAGAGCTATTGCCCATTTCCATAATGTGGTTCAGGGGGTGAAACAGAGTCACATCCGCCTTCTCTCCATCGCTCCCCGTGTCTCTGTTGGTGGTCTCATTAAATCCTCTCCGTCTCTGCGACCTCGTCTTCCCCGCGGCCGTTCAGAGACTCTCTCGCAGAATATCACGGCTATTTAAATCAATCTCCCGGGCGGTCGACTCGCCTCCGGAGCTTTGGTTTTAAGCCCTAACTCGACGCTGTGCTGAACATTTTAATATCACATGATCAGCGTGGATCCATCAGGTGCAGCTGTTAATGAGTTACGAGTCGACTTGGAGCTAATCAGCAATCTGCTGCTGCAGAGGTGGGAATAAATATTAATATCTGTGAATCTACCTGTTCTTAAATCAGTCCTGTTGACTGCCGTCTTGAGATCCGTTAGTATTATTAGTATTATTCATTTTGCCTGGTGCCAGAGTTAACGTGTGTGAAACCAAGGTCGACACGGCTGAAGTTAATTAGCTGAAGTGAGAAGAAATGATTTTTCATAACAAAGCTGGTCCCTGATACTGAATTAAAGCATCATTCAATCAATATAACACATGAAGAAGAGGAAGAGGAGGAGGAGGAGGAGGAGGAAGAGGAGAAAGAGGGAGAAGGAGGAAGAGGAAGAGGAAGAAGAAGCGGAAGAGAAGAAAGATGAGGAGGAAGAAGAAGAGAAAGAGGAAGAAGAAGAGAAAGAAGAAGAGGAGGAAGAGAAAGAAGAAGAGGAAGAAGAAGAAGAAGAAGAGGTAGAAGAGGAGGAGGTAGAAGAAGAGGAAGAGTAGGAAGAGGAAGAGAAAGAAGAAGAGGAAGAAGGAGGAAGAGGAAGAGGAAGAAGAAGAGGAAGAAGAAGAGGAAGAAGAAGAAGAAGAAGAGGAAGAAGGAGGAAGAGGTAGAAGAAGAGGAAGAGGAAGAGGAAGAAGAAGAGGAGGAAGAAGAAGAAGAGGAAGAAGAAGAGGAAGAAGAAGAAGAGGAGGAGGAGGTAGAAGAAGAGGAAGAGTAGGAAGAGGAAGAGGTAGAAGAAGAGGAAGAGTAGGAAGAGAAAGAAGAAGAGGAAGAAGAGGTAGAAGAAGCGGAGGAGGAGATGAAGAAGAGGAAGAAGAAGAGAAAGAAGAAGAGGAAGAGAAAGAAGAGGAGGAAGAAGAAGAGGAAGAGTAGGAAGAGAAAGAAGAAGAAGATGAGAAAGAAGAAGAGGAAGATGAAGAAGCGCTGGTGTGTCAGAACAGAGCTGGTCCCTGATGTTGAATGGAAGCTCTGAAAGTGGATCTTTGCTCTTTAACTCTTGGTTTTCACGTGAATGAGCCTCTAAAGAAGTTTGATCAGGTACTTTTTGTTTGTTTGAGTTTGTTTAAGAGCTCTCTCTCCTCTCTTCTCTCTTCTCTCTTCTCTCTTCTCCCACGTCACTGCCTGGATCTCACACACGGCCCGGCCCTGAACCCAAATCAGTGTCGAACAAAGTGACTGAGGATCTGATAGAGAGGAAGAAGACTACTGGAGTCGTTTGTCTATAAACCGTAGGAAAATGAGTCACGATTCAGTTTAGTTTCATATCATTCAATCAATATAATACATGAAGAAGAAGAGGGAGAAGAAGAGGAGGAGGAGGAAGAGGAGGAGGAGGAAGAGGAGGAGGAGGAAGAGGAAGAAGAGGAGGAAGAGGAAGAAGAGGAAGAAGAGGAGGAAGAGGAAGAAGAGGAAGAAGAGGAAGAAGAAGAGGAGGAAGAGGAAGAAGAAGGGGAGGAAGAGGAAGAAGAAGAGGAAGAAGAGGAGGAAGAAGAAGAGGTAGAAGAGGAGGAAGAGGAAGAAGAAGAAGAGGATGAGAAGAAGAAGAGGAGGAAGAAGAAGAGGTAGAAGAGGAGGAAGAGGAAGAATAAGAAAAAGAAGAAGAAGAGGAAGAAGCGGGAGTAGAGGAGAAAGAAGATGAGGAAGAGGAGGAAGACGAAGAGGAAGAAGAAGAGGTAGAAGAAGAGAAAGAAGAGGTAGAAGAGGAGGAAGAAGATTCTTTGTTTCCCTCCGTAGTTTCCGCGTTCCTGTTCTCCTCGACCATGGGTGTCAAACTGATCCAGCAGCCCCACGGCCCTTTGCTGGATCAGTTTGACACCCGTGTCCTTATTCCCCTTTTGTCCCGTGTCCTCGTCTGCACTTGGCTCCAGTCTCCTCGTGTCATTTCCGCGCACCGCTCATCACGATTACCTCTCTCCTGGTTTAACGTAGAACACAAACACGGGTGGTCTTGCGGTGTAGCCTTCCTTGATCCCTGTGACTCGGTCCGGGCTGAGTCAGAAACCCCGAGTCGTGCTCTGCTTTGTGCAAAATGTTCATTTTACGACTGAGCGGTTTACAGGCAGGAGGACGGGGACACATCGTATTTCACTAACGCCCGCCGTCTGGATTATAAAGAGGCAATAACAAAGATTTCTGCCGGTCCACACCGCAGAGGAATGACCACAGTATATCTGCGGAGGTTGACGGCGTTTGTGATCAATACCAGTCGGCCCTCCCGCGATAAGACTCTCATTTCAAGCCGAGCGAAAACCCACTGGACTTTACAGAAACTCCCAGAAGTCATAAATGATTTGGCTCCTTTAGTCACAGAAGAGCCGGACTGTGCACAGCCAGCGTGGTGTTAGGGCAGATGGGGGGGGGGGGGGGGGGGGGGGGTTAAAAAAAAAAGCTGAGTGCACTGGAGCCAGCGGACGCATACATCCAGGGTATTAGTCAAAACAATTGCAGCAGCAGCAGAGGCATGAGCTCCTGCGAGGCCCTGTTGGTGTTTCATCACCCTGAGTCTTTATTAGATTCTGAACAAAGCGTTTTATTCACCTCCACACGGATCGATGAGAGTTCCTCCGATCGGTGCGAGGAGACCCACGATTTATGGAACCGCTCTGTCGTAGGAGTTCAAACGTCGGTGCACGCAGGATCATTTCTGCACGAGATGAGAGTCCACGCATTTGGGGCGGCGGTAGCTCAGTCCATAGGTGACTTGGTGGCTGGAGAGGTGGCTCGGGGCGCCGGTCAATGGCAGCCCCCTCGCTCTGACATCTCTCCACTAGTTGCGTGTGTGTGTGTGTGTGTGTGTGTGTGTGTGTGTGTGTGTGTGTGTGTGTGTGTGTGTGTGTGTGTGTGTGTGTGTGTGTGTGTGTGTCCAGTTTAAACCCTCGATGTTTTATAGAGCGAACGATTAATTGTTTAATCAAGATAATGAGCAGCGGTCGAATCGATACAGGAAACAATCAGCAGCTGCAGTTGGAAACAATTACCCGGCCGTATCAGAGGACGAGAGTGAACCCACATTTGAAACGAAGCTCCTCTGCTGTAAATCAACTGCCCGGTCGGAGCTTTCACTCTCTCTCGAGACCTCGAACTCGGCAGTTTCTAAACAATTAGACGAGGGAAAGAGCACAGAGAGACGGTGCACAGAGAGACGGTGCACAGAGAGGCGGTGCACGGAGAGGCGGTGCACGGAGAGGCGGTGCACGGAGAGGCGGTGCACGGAGAGGCGGTGCACGGAGAGACGGTGCACGGAGAGACGGTGCACGGAGAGACGGTGCACGGAGAGACTGTGCACAGAGAGACGGTGCACAGAGAGACGGTGCACAGAGAGGCGGTGCACAGAGAGACGGCGCACAGAGAGACGGCGCACAGAGAGGCGGCGCAGAGAGAGGCGGCGCACAGAGAGACGGCGCAGAGAGAGACGGCGCACAGAGAGGCGGCGCACAGAGAGACGGCGCACAGAGAGACGGTGCACAGACGGACGAACCGCAGTGAAAGGCCTGTGATAACAATCACGCTAACTATTCATCCATCTCTTTGCACTTTGCCGCCCAATGCTCTGGAGGTTTGCGGGACTAATTCATTGAATCATCTGCGACCGGAGGCGTCCAGCTCTTAATCGGGCGCCTCCAGCGTCTCGTCTTAAGCATCAAAGAGACTTAAACGCACAAAAACACTGATTTAAAAGCACAAACACTGAAAACAAAGTCTCAAGATCGTCGGCTTCTCCCGTCACGCTGACTTCACACTCGCAGGCAGACCACCTCTTTGTTATTTATGTATTTTTACCCCTCTGCAAACAGCTGACGTCTTGTTTTCAGAGCCGGATGTGTGGGTGATAAGGACCGGCAGCGGGGTCTTCATTCAGAGCTCCCCGCTGGTATCAATCAACGTCAAGACGCCTCAGAGCCACTTAAGCGCCCCCGTTCTCGTGGGGTCTTCTGGAGATCATGAGCTGGGACTCGTCTAAGAACAGGATGTGCCTGATTAAAAATAAGAAAAGCTCTACTGCCCGTTTTCATTTCCCAAAACATCCCCAACGGGTGCTCCCGGAGATATGACGCGGGGGTTTATGAAAGCTGATGAGCCGTTACAGGCGTTCAGAGTTTGGTGACAGCGGGCATCGACCAGAACGGGCTGATCCCGTTTTAAAGGTGAAAATATTTGACTTTTCCAATATTAACAGTACGGTTAATGATTTCCACGCCATTACCACTTATGGAAAGTGACCACGTAGATGATTTGGGGTGAATTTGCAGTGTTTCATCAGTTCTAGGGACGTCACATTTATTAATGAGTGGATTTCTTATCAGACACGCCGGAAGGAAAATCAAACATGGCCGCCTACTTTAAGGTAGTGTGAGTATGAGCACGTCCTCGTAGAACTGGGGTTACATCCAGGTAACTACTGCATCTCCCTGCAGATGTAGACAGGAAACAGGAAGTGAACTCCTCCAGCCCAGTTTAAACCGCTTTGGTCCTCCAGTCCAGTTTAAACCGGTTTGGTCCTCCAGTCCAGTTTAAACCGCTTTGGTCCTCCAGTCCAGTTTAAACTGCTTTGGTCCTCCAGCCCAGTTTAAACTGGTTTGGTCCTCCAGTCCAGTTTAAACCGGTTTGGTCCTCCAGCCCAGTTTAAACCGGTTCGGTCCTCAAGTCCAGTTTAAACTGGTTCGGTCCTCCAGCCCAGTTTAAACCGGTTTGGTCCTCCAGCCCAGTTTAAACCGGTTTGGTCCTCAAGTCCAGTTTAAATCGGTTTGGTCCTCCAGTCCAGTTTAAACTGGTTTGGTCCTCCAGTCCAGTTTAAACTGGTTTGGTCCTCCAGTCCAGTTTAAACCGGTTTGGTCCTCCAGTCCAGTTTAAACTGGTTTGGTCCCCCAGTCCAGTTTAAACTGGTTTAGTCCTCCAGCCCAGTTTAAACCGGTTTGGTCCTCCAGCCCAGTTTAAACCGGTTTGGCCCTCCAGTCCAGTTTAAACCGGTTTGGTCCTCCAGTCCAGTTTAAACTGCTTTGGTCCTCCAGTCCAGTTTAAACCGGTTTGGTCCTCCAGTCCAGTTTAAACCGGTTCGGTCCTCCAGCCCAGTTTAAACTGGTTTGGTCCTCCAGCCCAGTTTAAACTGCTTTGGTCTTCCAGTCCAGTTTAAACTGGTTTGGTCCTCCAGTCCAGTTTAAACTGCTTTGGTCCTCCAGTCCAGTTTAAACTGGTTTGGCCCTCCAGTCCAGTTTAAACTGGTTTGGCCCTCCAGCCCAGTTTGAACTGGTTCGGTCCTCCAGCCCAGTTTGAACTGGTTCGGTCCTCCGGTTTGGTCCTCCAGCCCCGTTTAAACCGGTTTGGTCCTCCAGCCCAGTTTAAACTGCTTTGGTCCTCCAGTCCAGTTTAAACCGGTTTGGTCCTCCAGCCCAGTTTAAACTAGTTTGGTCCTCCAGTCCAGTTTAAACCGGTTTGGTCCTCCAGTCCAGCTTAAACTGGTTCGGTCCTCCAGCCCAGTTTAAACCGGTTTGGTCCTCCAGTCCAGTTTAAACTGCTTTGGTCCTCCAGCCCCGTTTAAACCGGTTCGGTCCTCCAGTCCAGTTTAAACTGCTTTGGTCCTCCAGCCCAGTTTAAGCTGCTTTGGTCCTCCAGCCCAGTTTAAACCGGTTTGGTCCTCCAGCCCAGTTTAAACCGGTTTGGTCCTCCAGCCCAGTTTAAATCGGTTTGGTCCTCCAGCCCAGTTTAAACTGGTTTGGTCCAGATTAGTACTGTTATGTAATGAAAAGCTAACGTATAAGATAACCATTTGTGCATTATTACATATCTTCATCATATTTTGAGGTATTTTCCACTTGTCTATGAAACCACTGAACTGGCACCGACCAGCTCAGCTGAACCTTTCAACTGTTCCACTTCCTGTTTGTAAAATATGTCCGACCCCTCTGACATTTTTACATCTTCTCAACACTTCATGTGAGTGGAACGACGACTCTCTCGCACACAAAACAAGGCGTTACATGACTTTCCAGATCGGTTTTCACAGGTAAACAACGCACGAATCAAGACACCGGGGAGATCGTAGCTTCTACAATTCTTAGGGTTATGAAACTGTGGCTTTACAGTGGCGGTTACGGGAAAATTCGATTGATCTCGACGTCCCCAATTGGTGCTTTTACTTCAAATAAAAGATCTGGGTACTGCTTCCAACACAGCTCGTTACAACCTCAAACAGATGTGCAAGAAGCCGATCGTTGCAGCAGAAGGGTTGAGGTAGGGTTAGGGTTATGGGTGCAAATGTGTCTTTCTCCCTGATCGACTGCGTCCACTGCTGAATGGATGAAGTTGCAAATCAATGTGGAAATCGCAGTAACCGAGATGTCATGGAAGATTAAGGAAGTGCCGAGCTGCAGGGCTGCATCTCAACCCATCATTCCCCCTTTCACTCAGATTTACTCAGTTTCACAACCTCCGGCTGACGACTGGGAACTCGTGCGTTCAAATACCCCGATTTACTCCGCCGGACGCTCAACGGCGTTTCTTCTATTTCCATCTCTTCCTCCGCTCCCTCTCCCTTTAATCCAGCTCAGTTTCACAATCTTCCCTTCTGTTGAACGTCACATTTCCTCCACCTTATGTCGGCAGCCTCCATTTTCTGTCTTCCCTCGTTTTGTGTATACGAAGACGACTTCCGTTCACATGCCGCCCGATGACCCTCGACGCCGCCCGTTTCCCCCCACGTGTGTGGTTCTTGCATACGTCTGCGTGGGTGTGCGGACATGCTTAAATTAGTCCTGTGAGCGGATGGACGCACGCCATTGAGCGCGAGACACAGGAGAGAAAGCACACACACACACACACACACACAATCTGAGTGCAACCTAATCCTTTCTGACTCTCGGAGGCTTCTGGTTTATTCAGTGAGCTATGATCCGCTCTGTGATGATGGCACTCGGCTGGACTGGCGCCAAGATGAAGAAACTGTATATGCTGCAAGAGGAGGACAAAGAGTGACGAGTGCGGTGAAATGAAGAAATAGGCCGCAACATCGCCTGCTTTATCCAGTCCATTACCACTTGTTAATCATCGGTTTCCCACTGCGGTGTAACAGATGATCCCGGCTATTTAGCAACTTGACACTCGTCTGTATTCGGGCCGTGTTTAGACGAAGACGACTTAGAAAGGAAACGCAGAAGTGGCGTTGCGTTCTCACTTTTTATTCCGCGTTCAGACGAGCGTCTTTGGGGGGAGATCTGCGTGCGTACGGTGACGCAGAAGTGTGTGAAGTCCGCTGTCGTGTGCACGTCAGGTGTGTAGGTGGAGCTGTGAAGCGCTGCCACACAACAGCACCCAGAGCTGGTGCATGCGTAGAAACGTAGAAACTCCTTCTCTCCCTAACAGTGGAGAAGCAGGACGCCGTACAGCGGGACAGGGATCTGCAGCACGGTCTGCCGTTTTCACCCGCGTTGTCGTGTAGGCAGGGCCTCAATCACTTTTCGTCAAACCCACCCCAACTCTCAACTTTTAATTGCAATTTGTTGAGTCTTCAGACATGTTGCTTTACATTAAGGGCGCCCTCCCACTGTGCGTCCGTCCCGTGCCCCGTGCTTTAGGGTCCTTGTCCCCCCCTCCAGGCCCGTTTGTACTCACACTACCTGGGCCTCTGAGAATGCTTCTTGCTGCCTGTACGTCATCACGCCGTAACACATCACACGCATTGATGACGTCAAATTTTTTGGACTCATTGTGATGCGGCACGACCCCGTTTAGTCGACATTGCATGGTCCCTCCTTTTTTCTACGTCCCAACAGGCGCACAGGAAATGACCTCAGAACCACCGTAGGCCTCGTGCTCGTACACGTGCGCACGCTCGTGCTCGTACATGTGCAAACGTGCTTTACTAAAGCCCACCTCTCCCAAACGGGCCGTGGACGGCAAGGGTACTGCTCCTAGGCAAGGAGGAGCCCTCCCGGGGTGCTTTACATGCACTGCGTGACATTTTCTTTGCGTTTCTTGTTGAAACCGTACGCCGCCTATCGCCATCCACAACAATGCCTGAAAACACACATCACATGACCATTTGTGTACACTCGGTGTTAACAGGTGTTAACAGGAAGCAGATTGTCTAATGTTACTCTACCATTGAAACCACGGATGTATTATAAGTTGCCAATACTTTGGAGGAAGAACAGTGATGGCGTAGTAAGAACACAGATTTCTTTTCTTGGACCGTCGACGTGGTCGAGCGGATGCTGAAAGTAACCCGAGTGGAAGGCGGTCACGGGACGAACCATGCCGTGGAAATGAGGCATTCGTCAGTTCACCAAACCTACGCTGCTTCAGGAAGCGCGGAGAAACCGGAGCACCCGAAGGAAACCAATGCAGACATGAGGAGGAAATGCAAACCCCGATGATCCATTCAAGCCTCTTTTCTCTTCTCCATCTGCTTTTTGAAAGATCTGCCGTATATTTCTATAACTGTGACCACGGTGAGTCCCTGGCGTGCACACAATACGCTGCTGTTGCTCAGTTGTGAGTCTACGCGGCCCTGATTTGAATCATCCTGCAAGAGAGAGGAGAAAAATATCTCCAAATGAGCCAGAAATAAGTCCTGAACCCGCTCACGAACGCGTCTTTGTTGTCTGATAAATGACTAACGCTGGGAGTTAATGGGACTTTGCCCAAATGACTCAGCCTCAAGGTTAATGGGGAATCCAAATCAGGGCCGCAAACAGCCGGGAGGATAAATTGTGGACGTTTCCAGGGGAGGAAATTAGAGTTTCAGAGGCGCTGAACCGAAGCGTTTAGAATAAAACATCGGCTGTCAATGATTTTTAGGAGCAATTTAACACCAGGAATAATGGAAAGGAGGCGGTTTCTTATTGAACATCACTAATGATGGATTTCGAACTGCAACAACAACCGTCCGGGGATATTGACCACGTTATTTAGGGGTTAAGCTTCACGTTAAAGCTGTTTTTAGACTCAAAGTTCAGAACATTTGTTGCGTGTTTCACCAAAAAGCTGCTCTGCGGAGAAGGTAAATGGATACAGACGGGCTTATCTGACAAAAACGCTTCCTCCAGGTCCCAGTTTAACTCATTCCCCAACAACAAGAAACACAAAGAAGATGTCACGCATTTGTACACGTGCATGCACGAGCGCGCGCGTGAAGCACCTCGGGAGGGCTCCTCCTCGCCGCTCAGACTGTCAAAACTGTCAGATGCAGGAACACACACTGCGTCTTTGTAATGCGAGTACAGAGAGGGAAGCTCGGGGGGGCTTCGGGGGAATCGTACTACAGGTTGAGAGGTGAGTGACACACAAAAACAGCTTTAAATCTTTAAAAAATGTCACAGATACCAGTTTTCAGAGGGCTGATAAAAATGCATTTTGCCTGATGACCTGTTTTTCTGCTTCTTTGCGGCGTCAGACAAGCACCTCGGTAAGCAGTGATTTAGTAATTTGCAGGTTTATACGTTTAGGTTTCATGTAACCGTGGTATTAACAGCAGTTTGTGTGTGTAAGGCCCATATTTAGGAAGTCTAGACATCGTTATTTTTTACCCACAAATCACAAAATGAATGCTTACTGCAATGAACCCGGCGTGAAGCCGTGAAACAGACTTAAAATCGCACTGAAAGGTGAGGAAAGCTGCATCTGAGGTGAAAGATGCTGCAGATACACACAGTGTGATAGTGAGTAGGCGTAATTCAGCACTGGTGTTGGCTTTTTTATTATAACAATAAATAAAAACATTACATTTCTGTGTCATTTGCGGAAAACCCTTGTTATTACAGGCACTGGCGGCACAATGCAAGTGAAGTTTCACTGCACTGAGCTGAAGAGGGACATTTCTTTTTACCAATTTTCAACCAGATGACGCAAATCCTCCGTAGATGCTCATTAATACCCGCTAGTCATGATGTCATCACTTTTCTCATTGACTTCTATACAATCACGCTTAATTTTGGAGCCAGTGGAGTCTCCCCCTGCTGGACATCAGAGAGATGCAGCTTTAAGTGGAGTCTCCTCCTGCTGGACATTAGAGAGAATGCAGCTTTAAGTGGAGTCTCCTCCTGCTGGACATTAGAGAGAATGCAGCTTTAAGTGGAGTCTCCTCCTGCTGGACATTAGAGAGAATGCAGCTTTAAGTGAAGTCTCCTCCTGCTGGACATTAGAGAGAACGCAGCTTTAAGTGGAGTCTCCTCCTGCTGGACATTAGAGAGAATGCAGCTTTAAGTGGAGTCTCCTCCTGCTGGACATTAGAGAGAATGCAGCTTTAAGTGGAGTCTCCCCCTGCTGGACATTAGAGAGAATGCAGCTTTAAGTGGAGTCTCCTCCTGCTGGACATTAGAGAGAATGCAGCTTTAAGTGGAGTCTCCTCCTGCTGGACATTAGAGAGAATGCAGCTTTAAGTGGAGTCTCCTCCTGCTGGACATTAGAGAGAATGCAGCTTTAAGTGGAGTCTCCTCCTGCTGGACATTAGAGAGAATGCAGCTTTAAGTGGAGTCTCCTCCTGCTGGACATTAGAGAGAATGCAGCTTTAAGTGGAGTCTCCTCCTGCTGGACATTAGAGAGAATGCAGCTTTAAGTGGAGTCTCCTCCTGCTGGACATTAGAGAGAATGCAGCTTTAAGTGGAGTCTCCCCATGCTGGACATTAGAGAGAATGCAGCTTTAAGTGGAGTCGAAGTTTGGCTGCGTCTCCGTGCCTCGGCTTTTTCTTTCATCTGACAAGCGACATGTCGTAATTAACATCGCTGCCTTAGCGTCAGCAGCATACATGGACGAGAGACACTGACTGTCACAGAGACAAAAGGCAGGAGAGAGAGAGAGAGAGAGAGCGAGAGAGAGAGAGAGAGAGAGAGAGAGAGAGAGAGAGAGAGAGAGAGAGAGAGAGAGAGAGAGCCGTGACTCCGCTCCACCGGCTCCATCTTTAGACTCCTGATAGTGCCTCTGTAGATAAGACTCTATAGTTAAAACCAGCGAGCGGCAACAGACTCCTGTCTTCAAAACTCAGTGTGTGTGTGTGTGTGTGTGTGTGTGTGTGTGTGTGTGTGTGTGTGTGTGTGTGTGTGTGTGTGTGAGAGAGAGAGAGTACACGTGGTGTCTAGGCCTTTCACAAGGAATTTCATCTCCAATGCACAGACTGTTGAGGGTCCAATTTCCTGACCAGTGTGGCGGAGCGCTCTGTCTAACGCTTGTACGTGTGTGTGTGTGTGTGTGTGTGTGTGTGTGTGTGTGTGTGTGTGTGTGTCACAGCGACCAACCGAGAGATGAACATCGCTGCGAAGAGGAGACGGCAAAGTAGAGAAAGAAGAGGGAGGCGGAGGCAGGAGAAGTGAGGAGAGAACAGAAATGAGGACAGCATGTTTAATGGAAGTGACAGAGCAGAGCCTTTACACCTACAAATCACCACACACACACACACACACACACACGCACACACACACACTTTGTCGTCTGCTGAACACAAACAAAACAACTTTTCAAATGGCCTCCTCTGTCTGCAGCATCATGCCTCTGTTTGTACTCAGCCCTGCACTGATAAACAGCTCATATTCGCCTCTACTGCACAGAAATATCACAATAACATCAAAGAGACGGTGTCGTCCACCTCTGATATGAATATAATACTCAGTCATTTCCTCTTAATAAAGGAAACATTACCGCCTCGGGATTGTTCGCCTCCGCCACCCGGTCCGGTTCATCCAGACAATCAAGAATTTAATAAAAAGGTATTTTCATGGTGAAACGTGGCTACGATATCTACGCTGTTTGTCAAGCTGTGAAAACCAATCATGCTCGATGACGGGCCGCATTAACCAGCTCTAACTGGGGGATCCTGAGGCGTTCCCAGGCCAGTGTGGAGATCTAATCTCTCCACCTGGTCCTGGGTCTTCCCCGAGGCCTCCTCCCAGCTGGACGTGCCTGGAACACCTCCCTAGGGAGGCGCCCAGGGTTCATCCTTACCAGATGATCCTGAACCACCTCAACTGGCTCCTTTCAACGCAAAGGAGCAGCGGCTCTACTCCGAGTTCCTCATGGATGCTGAACTTCTCCCCCTCTCTCTAAGGGAGACTCCAGCCCCCCTCCTGAGGAAACACATTTC
This sequence comes from Echiichthys vipera, assembly GCF_963691815.1. Taxonomy (NCBI): domain Eukaryota; kingdom Metazoa; phylum Chordata; class Actinopteri; order Perciformes; family Trachinidae; genus Echiichthys; species Echiichthys vipera. The sequence continues at coordinate 2,555,022 of NC_139845.1, forward strand.
ACACGCTTGGACCCGCGACCTGGTTCTTTGGGTCCTGACCCAGTTTTCATGACCACAGGTGAGGGTAGGAACGAAGACTGAGCGGTAGATCCAGAGCTTTGCCTTCCTCAGCTCTCTTTTCATCACAACGGTGCGGTAGAGCGACTGCAGCTCCGCCCCCGCTGCTCCGATTCTCCGGCCAAACTCACGCTCCACCGTCCCCTCACTCGTGAACAAGATCCCGAGGTCCTTGAACTCCTTCACATGGGGTAAGGACTCATTCCCGACACGGAGTAACTTTCCACCGAGGACCAAACCAGTTTAAACTAGACTGGGGGAGTTCACTTCCTGTTTACTGTCTACATCTGCTGGGAGATGTAGAAAATATTCAGAGAGGAAAATGACGGAAGATTGCGACAAAAAGGTGGCAATATTTCAAAGTCGGAAGATTGTGACAGGTGCAACGTCTGCGTGTATATACCTTTAAGACCGGCTGCAATGTTTAAATGTATGTACACGCGGCACGTTGCTCATAAACGTCATACTTTATACTGTGAACTTCTTTTTTCTATTCATGATTCTTGCAGAACGGTTCAGCTCGTCAGTGAAAACCTACTTTTGCGTTAAGCTGACACTTTGCTGAAGTGATCCGCAAAGAACAGAAAAACCCTGGCATCTGTTCTACTGTTGGCTTCTAATGATGTTTACACGTTACAAGTGGTCGTCTCATGCCTCTGCGGTGTTATTTCACCCCGACCGTTTGTTGCTGTACTCCACTCTCTGGATCACTGCTCCGACCCCAGAACGAACCGATGGTTCTGGACTCGTCCCCCTTGAACGAGGTCCAAATGCTGATGCGGGATCTGTCCCGGCGTGATGAGAACAGCGCCGTCTAAAGAGCGACGCTGAACGCGTTTTGGCATTAAAGCACAAAAAAGGCGGCAGCTCCAGTCCAACAATCCGTCAGAATCAACCCTATCGGTGCAAAAGTCCCACATGAACTCCTCTCTCTCTCTCTCTCTCTGACCCGTCTGCTTCCTCTCTTATCTGTCGGTTTCACTTTCGTCACGCCCCTCCCCCTCTCTCCCCCCGTCCCGAACATTTCTTTCTCTCGACACAACTCTTCCCTCCCCGGCGGCTCTGATCCGTCTGCTGCAAAGCTCTGGCATTAACAGCAGTTGGGTGCACATCAAATATTTGATGGAAGTGCGCGAGGCGTCGGGAGATCTATCCGCGTCGCTGTCTGGAAAGATAAATCAAACCAGGATTGGAGAGATACGGGGGGGGGGGGGGGTTTGAAGATGGATGCCAATATGTTTTTTTTGTAATGAAGCTGCACAGAGTCAATCTTTTACCCAGATAGAGAAATTGAACCGCTTTAATCCCTTCAAATGTCAACGTAACGTTTTCCTAGAACGGAGTTTTTCCATTCAATCTGAACTTTTGGAGCATTTTCAGAAGCAGAAACACTTTAAAGGAATGATTGAATGCTGTATTTCAAACATGTGAAAACTATATCACACTTGAAGCACGAGCCATTAAAACCCTTTGTATGTTTGAAAAGGAGCAGGAAGACGCATTAGCTTATTCATTCCTACCCCTCCTAAGTATGGCAAGAAGAAGAAGAAGAAGAATTACTTTATTTATCCCGCACGGGGAAATTGAATTTTTTCACTCTTATTATTATACATACACACAGGCCCGAAATACACACATGCACAAACAGGGCCTATACATGCAATTAGGGAGAGATGTTAGAGCGAGGGGGCTGCCAGTGACCAGCGCCCCGAGCAGTTGGGGGTTCGGTGCCTTGCTCAACAGCACCTCGGCAGTGCCCAGGAGATGAACTGGCACCTCTCCAGCCACCAGTCCACGCTCCATACATGGTCCTCACGGGGACTTGAACCAGCGACCCTATGGTTCCCAGCCAAGTCACCTATGGACTGAGCTACTGCCGCCCCAAACCAAACCATGAGAACCCTAGTGTTTGCAGTACCCCTCTTCTTCCCCGCACCTCGTAAACACCGTCCGTTTGTGCCGCTGTTTGAATTCGCTCACGGTTAAACGTCGTCTGAGCTCCTCCGCTCGTCTGTTCCACACTTTCACTCCACATATTGAAATGCAAAAGGTTTTCAAAGTTGAGCGTGCGTACAGAGGTTTCAGATTCACTTCCCCCCTTCTCTCGGAAAAACAACATGCTTGGATATTTACTGGTAACGAGTTGTTTGTTGCTCTGTACACGATTGGTGCTGTTTGGAAACTGACCAGATTTGAGTTTCAGTATTTTTGATTTTGAGAATACGGGGTCAGTGTGTTCTCTGTACCCAGTGTTATGAATTATCCTGATTGCCCAACAAGAGTTCAACATTTGAGGAGCTATGATTGCTCTTTCTTTCTTACATAAATGAGATTGATGAACTGTCGTGTCTCATGAAAACATGGAGCTACAGCCGGCAGCAGTGTAGCTTAGCTTAGCATAAAGCCTGGGTACAGGGGGAAGAGCAGGGCTGATTCTGTGTACAGGTGATAGAAACCCTTTAACTAGTTCGTTTGACCGGTGTGAAGTCAACCGTACCGCGTCTAGCTGCAGCACGCTTGCCGTCCACGGCCCGTTTGGGAGAGGTGGGCTTTAGTAAAGCACGTTTACACATGTACGAGCACGAGCGTGCGCACGTGTACGAGCACGAGGCCTACGGCGGCTCTGAGGTCATTTCCTGTGCGCCTGTTGGGACATAGAGAAAAGAAGGAGGGACCATGCGCGGACATTTCAAACAATGGCGGTGAAAGGTTCACGTTTGTGTGATGCGGAGGTGGAGTGTTTACTGCAGATTTGGTCGATGAAAAGATTCAAAAACAGTCGACAAGACGCACAAAAACTCCGAGGTCTACGGAAAGATCTGGAAACAAAGCCACGCATCGCCATGACGTCATCAATGCGTGTGACGTGTTACGGCGTGATGACGTATAGGCAGCAAGAAGCATTCTCCGAGGCCCAGGTAGTGTGAGTACAAACGGGCCTGGAGGGGGGGACAAGGACCCTAAAGCACAGGGCACGGGACGGATGGAGAGTGTGAGTGTGCCCTTTGTGAGTTTACACGTGTTGGTCGGCAGATATTGATCCCTTTGGACGGAGCCAGGCTGTTACGGACTTTATGCTAAGCTAAGCTAAGCTAATCAGCTGCTGACAGCAGGGTTTTGGATCTATGTAGAAAATAAACTCTATGTTCAGCTTTCAACTGACTTCTCTTCTACAGCGCGATGACGTTGGTGGCCTCTTTTAGCCGCCTGTTAGAAACCAAATTGTTAAAGATAAGTACAAGCTGCAAACTCACTCCTGCAGCACTCTAAAGCTTCATATTTACAATACAGATATGAAAAGGGTGCAAGAAAGCATTTCCCAGAGTGTCATAAGTTTCCTTAAAGATATCAAACAGTGGCACAAACTATCAGCTCCTGGCACAAATCCATTCCTCTCAGACCTGAGTGTTTCCATCATCCATCTTTGCTGCGTTGCTGTGACGACCGCGTCTCAAAGCGGCTCCGGAAAAGTGAAAAAACGAACCTCAAAGACGCTCGTTTGGGGAGAAAACGCAACTCTTTCCAGTCACTTCCTGGAGGGGCGGAGCTTCTTTGGTGACATGTTGGAGGTCTGTGCAACCTCACGCTGATATGAGACAGATCCACCCGCAAGCACACGGCAATCAGTGGTGTGGGTGTGTGTGTGTGTGTGTGTGTGTGTGTGTGTGTGTGTGTGTGTGTGTGTGTGTGTGTGTGTGTGTGTGTGTGTGTGTGTGTGTGTGTGTGTGTGTGTGTGTGTGTGTGTGTGTGTGTGTGTGTGTGTGTGTGTGTCCTTGAGAAATAACCCTGAAGCGTGTGTGTGTGTGTGTGGTTGTGTGTTGTTGGCATTGACGCCCTCCTGTTTGGCTCCTCTCTCTCTGCCCCACGCACACACACACACTTTACGTTAATGAGATGCAGCTTCAGTACGCCATGTCTGCCTCCCGTGGTGTCGCACACATGCCGCCGCCCCCTCCCCCTCCCTCCCCACCCCCCCGACATCTACATCGTCACACAGGCGTCGATCACTCGCACTTCAAACCCTGTAACAGCCGTAACATTCACAGGACCTTGAACTCTCCCACGTACGCGTGAAGTCCCTGAAAGGCTTTGAAAGTGTTTTCTTCTGATGGTTTTCACGTCAGTCACCCTTCAAACTCCACTAAACGTTACTGTAGTTGGATGAGTGAGACTCCAGCTGCTCCGCACCTTCTTCTAACAGGAGGCGCGGACGCAGACGCATTCATGAACGTGCTCCAGGAACAACAGAATCATGCGTACAGTCGGGGAAACGTCCTTGGTTTTGAACGCGTTTTAGCTTTTAACTGCTGAACAACAGCTTCCACTTCCTTCAAAGTCGGTTTCAAGAGCAAAGTCATCACAACAAGTCCCGTCTGACAGTTTTATACAGTATTACTGCTGAAATACAGCTTGGTCGCTCATGGAAAAGACATTTCTTCAGTTGCATTTGGACTATTTTTATTTATTCCTCTAGAGGAGGAGGCAACTTTCAAGATCTTTAATACCAGGTGAGTGTGTATAAACTTAGATAGATACGCTGTCTGCAGCAAGTTTATACCTTTAAGACTGGATGCAACGTCTGCGTGTATATACCTTTAAACCTAGATGTGACGTAGCATGGATAAACCAGGTGCAACGTCTGTCTTACACTATCCTTCCGCACCGTGCCAAAACAGGTTTTACGGGTAAAGCTTCGCTCGTTTGACCAGTGTGAGTGCAACTGCTCCGCGCCTAGCTGCAGCCAGCTGGCCGTCCACGGCCCGTTTGGGAGAGGTGGGCTTTAGTAAAGCACGTTTGCACATGTACGAGCACGAGCGTGCGCACGTGTACGAGCACGAGGCCTACGGCGGTTCTGAGGTCATTTCCTGTGCGCCTGTTGGGACGTAGAAAAAAGAAGGAGGGACCATGCGCGGACATTTCAAACAATGGCGGTGAAAGGTTCACGTTGGTGTGATGCGGAGGTGGAGTGTTTACTGCAGATTTGGTCGATGAAAAGATTCAAAAACAGTCGACAAGACGCACAAAAACTCCGAGGTCTACGGAAAGATCTGGAAACAAAGCCACGCATCGCCATGACGTCATCAATGCGTGTGACGTGTTACGGCGTGATGACGTATAGGCAGCAAGAAGCATTCTCCGAGGCCCAGGTAGTGTGAGTACAAACGGGCCTGGAGGGGGGGACAAGGACCCTAAAGCACGGGGCACGGGACGGACGGACAGTGGGAGTGCGCCCTGAGTGACATGAAGACAACATCTCCCATGATCCCACGCTGCATCCCCACAAACTTTCCTTATTGGTTTAACTGAGAGGAAAGCGTTTCAGAAAATCCCTTATTGTAAAGAAAGTGTTCCTTCACTAGCGTTCAGCACGGGGGTGGTGTGGCGTCTGCGTTCCATTACATCTCGCCGCCTCTCTCCGAGTGACCCGTAAATGGCTGTAATCCAGCGCTGAGACGCCCCCGCCCCCCCCACATTCCTCTGTAATCAGACCTGCAGCCACCAAATGTAAACACTCACCCGGCCGCTGTCTGTCCCCGTGTGTTTATCTCCTCTCTTAAACCCCCCCCCACCCCCCCCCCCCTTTAATAGACACACGCTTGTTGCAGTGCGAGATGCATGTGGAATATTTACCCGACACGCCGAAGCGAGACGAGAACGATCAGCCGCCGATTGGGTCAATTAAGTCAATATATGTTTTTGGGAGCGTTTAAAAGTGAAATCCTTTTACTTCCCGAGTTTCCTTTATTGGCTGGGAGGGGCCGAGTCGTTTTATCGTCCTCTATAAACATCTGAAAAAGACGGGAGGGGAAATTAAAAAGACAAGAAAAGAGAAACGCGAGTGGTGCACAGATTGGAAACAGTGATGAGAAGGAGGAGGGAGACAAAAGGGGGGAGGAGGGGGAGGTGAGAGGAGTAAAGAAAGGCAATAAAATGGAAGCAAATGGGTGGATGAGAGAGGAGGAGGGAGGAAATTAAAGAGAGAGAATGAGGAGGAGAGAGGGAAGAGAGAGGCGTTTTTCTCTTTGGCAGCGGGCAGTTTCCATTACTGGCAAAAATAAACTGATACCATATGACTAATCACCTCTGAGCCGGAGCAGGAATTTACTACGACACTCAAATACAACACGGAGAGAAGGAGGAGGAGGAGGAGGAAGAGGAGGAGGAAGGATGGAGAGAATAAGAGTGGAGGAGTTTGCTCCAGACAATCGCACGTCTCAGGAAGTACTCAGTGATCTGAGGAATCCCAACGACACACAACAGGAAGTAGCAGCTGGACGCGGCTCGGCTTCTGTTCATGTTACAGGAAGAGCCTTTTTCTGTTAGCGCGGGTATTTAACCCGTCGTGTGCGCCGCGGCGCCGTGACCCTCGGTGAGCTGCAACATACTCGCAGGCCGGGGTGTTAAAATACCTCCATGAGCGCGGCGCGGTGCTCACGCAGATGGGAGTTGGTTTGAAAGTTCGACAGAGACGCAAAAGTTTCTGGAAGTTTTTGTTTTATTCCACTTTAACGTGAAATTCACACACTTACACACATCAAATAAGCCGTCGAGACAGTTTTTTTTTATCATGTAACAACTATTAACAGAGAAATCAGGGAGAGTCGCTAACAGCCGGACGTGGCTAACAGTGATTAGCTCAGGGCAGCACGGTGAAGGCATTCAAAGGTCTTTTTTAACCACTAATGCTGCTGAAAATAACAGCAAACCTCTGCAGCAGCATGAGAAGAGTCCCTACACACACAATAAAGCACCAATGGGCTCCTTCCACTGTAATGGACTTTACTATGAGAGGAGCTGGTACAGGGGCCAGTAGGTAAGTCTTTAAAACACTCTTAATAAACTCTGGCTTCACTAACTTCATTAACCTTTAATACCGGATGCGATTTATAAACTTTTAAGATGCAAGCTATATACCTTTAATACCTGTAAGCTAGTTTAGCTGGTCGTAGACTTGATACGCAAGGGTCTGAACGTTCAAACCGACACGATGAGCATCTGAAAATGGCATGAATGGGTCGGAGTAATCGGTCAAACGATCGAGGCAACGGCAGGACAGCAACTGGTGTTTTTGTCGTTGGAGTCTGGTGGCTTTGAAAAGAGCAATAAAGCAGCTTCAGCTCCCCGCAATAAAGAGCTGTCTGACAGCAAGGTAACGCACAGCGAGAGGGTTCCTGGTTTGAATCCCTTCTGTGTAGAGTTGGCATGTTGTCCCCGTGTCTGCGTGGGTTTTCTCCGGGTTCTCCGGTTTCCTCCCACAGTCCAAAGACGTGCAGGTGTTGGGTTCATTGATGACTCTAAATCACCCGTAGGTGTGAATGGTTGTCTGTCTCTGTTTGTCTCTATGTGTCCTGTGATAGACTGGCGTCCTGTCCAGGGTGGACCCCGCCTCACGCCCGATGTCAGCTGGGATCGGCCAGTGACCCCGAGACAAGCGGTTGAAGATGAATGAATGAATACATTTAAACAGACTGGGGCCGTGCTGAACGCCGTCTACTGTAGGTAACACCCCGACTGTGGAGACGCACCTCATGCAACCGCACTTCTAAATGTCTGCACCGTCCCTTTAACTTAATGTGACCTTCTCTTTATCCGTCGCCTCAGTTTCCCGCTCTGTCGCTGTTCCTCGTGAGTTCGCTGGAATCCAGATGTGCAGCAGACCGTGCGTCTAGTCAGGAAAACTCTCATCTCTTATCTTAGGGACCCAAGGATTCGACTCACGTACAGAACACCGTGGCAGCGTTATTGTAAGTGACGAGCGGCTCAAACGGAGATTAATGCGGAGCGACAACGCAACGCCACCGATGCGTACAAGACGAGAGAGAGAGAAGACACACAGCTGGAGCAGATATGGATGTCGTGACCTTCCCACAGACTTCCTGCCTGTTTCCATAAAGCATGTAATTACAGCCGAGATGACCTCACACACACACACACACACACACACACACACACACACACACACACACACACACACACACACACACACACACACACACACACACACACACACACACACACACACACACACACACACACACACACACACACACACACACACACACACACACACACACACACACACACACACACACACACACACACACACACACACACACACACACACACACACACACACACACACACACACACACACACACACACACACACACACACACACACACACACACACACACACACACACGATGGAGACCCCACCAGACGAAAAACTGCACGTTCACACGTAGGCTGAGCCAGCACTGTAGTGTGTGTGTGTGTGTGTGTGTGTGTGTGTGTGTGTGTGTGTGTGTGTGTGTGTGTGTGTGTGTGCGCGTGCGCGTGTAAATGAGAGAGAATAGATGAACAGACACAGGAGAACAGCAGTGAGGGTTTTATTCCCCGTCGTTGGTGGAAAGTACTGAACTTAGGTACAATTTTGACTTGTTCTTTACTTTGAATATGTTTAATAAAAAGTGGTTTTCTGAGCATTTCACACAAAGCAAGTGCTCTCCGTGCAATCGGCAAAAAAAAAATGCCATTCTTGCAGAAATCTCCAAGCGTCAGAAGTTTGGGGGGATTTTTCGGCGGTGTTCCTCGAGGTCTGGGTGTCTGAAATGTGGGATTTTAAGTCTATTTTGATGCAAATACCTTATTTGCAATTACGAAGGAGGGTGAAAACTCTGCGCACTGAGCAACGGAGAGTGTATACGTTAAAAAACAGTTAGAGGAACCTGCAAAGAGGAGTTGTGAAAAGATGTTGAAAATATAACGGATGTGAACCGTGTCGACTCAAGAAAAGGGGATTTTTCTTGCGGTTTGCTAACAAACATGATCCCAAAGAGATGCTGAATGACCACAAGTGTACACAAGACGACCAACAATGACCACAAAGAGACAAAAATGACTATAGGGGCACAAAAAGACCATGAAGAGACGTTAAATGACTGAAAATAGACACAAAACGACCACAAGGACATAAAGGGATGACGGAGACACAAAAAAGGTCAAAAGACAGATGCAAAATGACCACAGAGACAAAAACACTTAAAATGGACGTAAAACTGTTACAAAGACACACAAAAACACTAAAAATGGACGTAAAACTGTTACAAAGACACACAAAAACACTGAAAATGGACGTAAAACTGTTACAAAGACACACAAAAACACTTAAAATTGATTTAAAACTATAACAAAGACACACAAAAACACTAAAAATGGACGTTAAACTATAACAAAGACACACAAAAACACTAAAAATGAACGTATAACTGTTACAGAGACACACAAAAAAACTTAAAAATGGATTTAAAACTATTACAAAGACACACAAAAACACTAAAAATGGACGTAAAATGACCACAAAGAGAAACAAAGTGACTACAAAACCACAACTATTTTGTATTGTTGTATGAACCTAAAGCTCAATATGCAAGAAACACCACCAGAGAACAGAACAACGTATTCTGGGGGATTACCTACAGGAAACCAAGGGCGCCCTCCCACTGTGCGTCCGTCCCGTGCCCCGTGCTTTAGGGTCCTTGTCCCCCCCTCCAGGCCCGTTTGTACTCACACTACCTGGGCCTCGGAGAATGCTTCTTGCTGCCTATACGTCATCACGCCGTAACACGTCACACGCATTGATGACGTCATGGCGATGCGTGGCTTTGTTTCCAGATCTTTCCGTAGACCTCGGAGTTTTTGTGCGTCTTGTCGACTGTTTTTGAATCTTTTCATCGACCAAATCTGCAGTAAACACTCCACCTCCGCATCACACCAACGTGAACCTTTCACCGCCATTGTTGTTGTTGTTAAATGTCCGCGCATGGTCCCTCCTTCTTTTTTCTACGTCCCAACAGGCGCACAGGAAATGACCTCAGAGCCGCCGTAGGCCTCGTGCTCGTACACGTGCGCACGCTCGTGCTCGTACACGTGCAAACGTGCTTTACTAAAGCCCACCTCTCTCAAACGGGCCGTGGACGGCAAGCGTGCCGCTCCTAGACGCGGTACGGTTGCACTCACACTGGTCAAAGGAACCAGACTTTAGCCGTGGAACGTGCTTGGGCACGGTACGGAGGCACAGTGGGAGTGCACCCTAAGTCATTTAGTGCCTCAACATGCTCTGAATATTGATGTTCAAATACTTTACTGCAAACTCCCATACCTCAACCTACTAACTTCCATATCAGTGGAATAGACGGGAAGTAAATTCAGGATTTAGTTCAACACACTTTAATTCTATGGCTCGTATCCACTTCCTGCCATTACTTCACAATAAAAGCCTTCTGGGGGGTAGGAGAAGAATCATTCCACGGAAACCACTGGAAAGCATTTTAATGTCAAACATCTGCAGGAAATGCTGCGTTTTTATTAAAAGCAAACAGCAGCGACAGCAGATTAACACACGGGAAGTCAAACACACACGGCCCCAGTGTGAGACAGGAAATCAAAAACCATTATTCAGGACTTTAAACTGTTTCAGAGGCTGGGTTTTTTTTAGTGAACTGCCTTGCGGATGTTTTTCAAAGACGAAAACACAACGAGAAAAAAAGAGGAGGAGGAGAAAGAAAGCAACAGAGAGGCCGAAGAGGAGGAGGAGGAGGAGGAGGAGGAGAGAGGCAGGGAGCCAAATCAGGCGAGGTCAAACAGGCGGGAGGCCAACGGCACGAGGAACAAAGCCCATACGCACACAAAGTACAAGTACACACTGGGAGAAGGGCAACACACACACACACACACACACACACACACACACACACACACACACACACACACACACACACACACACACACACACACACACACACACCACACACACACACACACACACACACACACACACACACACACACACACACACACACACACACACACACACACACACACACACACACACACACACACACACACACACACACACACACACACACACACACACACACACACACACACACACACACACACACACACACACACACACACACACTCGGCTCTGACGGTGCTCATGTGACACTGATGCGTCCGACGTGACTCAGAGAGACAGATTGAGATTCCTGCAGAGTAATCAGGGTCTGAGGTCGACTGCCAAAACCAGAACTTCCCCATGAAGGCGGTTCAAAATGAGAAGCAGGCCCGTAGGTTAGAGAGCGCAGAGGGTGGCGGCTAAAGGGAGGGAGGGAGGGAGGGAGAGGGGGAGGAGCTTCTCCACGTTAGGGTCAGAAAGAGCGGCACGACGGCTGGAATATTCAGATTAGCAGGATGTTTTGAAACGACTCGAGTTCGAATGAAAAATATCTTTTCTGTGTGGTTTGTGCACCGATACAAAGCTGGGTCAGGACCCAAAGATCGAGGTCGCGGGTCCAAGCGTCTGAAATGTGTTTCCTCAGGAGGGGGTCTGGAGTCTCCCTTAGAGAGAGGGGGAGAAGTTCAGCATCCGTGAGGAACTCGGAGTAGAGCCGCTGCTCCTTTGCGTTGAAAGGAGCCAGTTGAGGTGGTTCAGGATCATCTGGTAAGGATGAACCCTGGGCGCCTCCCTAGGGAGGTGTTCCAGGCACGTCCAGCTGGGAGGAGGCCTCGGGGAAGACCCAGGACCAGGTGGAGAGATTATGGGCGCCCTCCCACTGTGCGTCCGTCCCGTGCCCCGTGCTTTAGGGTCCTTGTCCCCCCCTCCAGGGCCGTTTGTACTCACACTACGTGTTCCTTGCGAATGCCGAAGACAGAAAGAAGGTGTAAGAAGAGACAGTAAAGAAAACAGGAAGTGAAGAGTTGAGAACAGACATTCACCCAAAGGTTAATGGCCTGGGACACACAGACACACACACACACAGACACACACAACCACACACACACACACACGCTGACAATCTGTACTTTCCACTGGATGTGACGGGGCTACCCATGATAAACCAGTCTAACAGAGTCGCTGTGGCTGTTGACATACTGAAGTGTGTGTGTGTGTGTGTGTGTGTGTGTGTGTGTGTGTGTGTGTGTGTGTGAGCCTTGACAAACACTGCAGAGACCTTCAGCCATGCTAACTGGCCCCTGATTTACCTCTTCTGTCCTTTAACTCTGTTAAACTGTGATTTAACGGAGGATCCGACTGTTTTCCCACAAAATGATCAAGTGAACCGACATAAATCACATTTTAAGATAAGAAAAACAAGAATAAGAGCCTCATTTCATACGATTTAGGGTCACACTGTCCTTCCGCACCGCGCCAAAACAGGTTTTTCGGGTCAAGCCTAGTGCTTTTGACCAGTGTGAGTGCAACCGTACCGCGCATAACTTCGCTAACATTAGCTAACAGGAAAGGGAACGTTGACTGAGGTCCTTTCAGGTACAAAGCCGTTATTGTAGCACGGAGCAGGACGGAGCAGGACGGAGCAGGACGGAGCAGGACGTTGGAAGGGTCTGGGGGTCGGGTGATATTGAGAAACAACGATATAAAGATCATCGTGAACAAACCTCAACATGGCGCTCTAACCCTCAGCCCCAGAACCAGGTCTCTGTGTCCGACATCTCCTTCCTTCCAAATACAAACTCCTAAAAAAACAACTTGCGCGGTAATAACCGCAGCTTCACACATGAGGAAACATGGAAACTTGAGTGATTGCCATTTTTAAACGTGCGTGCTCCGTCTGTAATCAGCGCTGTGTTCATGATTACAGTCACCGCATGAACTGTGGCATGGTGATTGCATGATAAGAACAACAAGCAGCAGCGCCTGTACGCTCGGGCTTTTTTAGTAGTTTATTTTAAAACAGCACTTTTTTATGATTTCACATGGATGCGAGTTCTGTGGTGCAGAAAGAAAACGGTGCAGCGTGGAAACGGCGTTAAAGAAGACGGTTACTGTGAGAAATTAGGTGGGAGCGAGCGAGTGTGTGAGGAGATGAATGTTGAAATAAAGACGAGACAAAATAGCCGAGGAGAGGATTGTGGTTTTGGGTTTCCTGTGGTGGAGATGAGAGGTCAAACTGCAGCCATGAGAACAGAGAGAGAGAGAGAGAGAGAGAGAGAGAGAGAGGAGAAGAGAGAGAGAGAGAGAGAGAGAGAGAAACACACAGAGAGAGAGAGAGAGAGAGAGAGAGAGAGAGAGAGAGAGAGAGAGAGAGAGAGAGAGAGAGAGAGAGAGAGAGAGAGAGAGAGAGAGAGAGAGAGAGAGAGAGAGAGAGAGAGGAGAGAGAGAGAGAGAGAGAGAGAGAGAGAGAGAGAGAGAGAGAGAGAGAGAGAGAGAGAGACACACACACACACATAATTTCTTGGTTGCTTTGTTGGACAAATACTTTGGACGGTTCACACACTCTTTAACGCAGGTGCTCATCTTCACGTTAGCCGTGTCGTCGTGCTGCGTTCATGGTTAATTCATGGACTTGTACTTCTATAGCACCTTTCTAGTGTTCTGACGACTCAAGGCGCTTTCACAGTGTTAGTCACATTCACCCGTTCACACAGACATTCACACTGATGGCAGTGGACAATCTACAGACCATCTAATCTAACCATTCACACACATTCACACACCCATGAGCAGCACGGGGAGCAATTCAGGGTTCAGTGTCTTGCCCAAGGACACTTCAACATGTGGACCAGGGGAGGTGGGGATCGAAACACAGATCTCTCGAATGGAGGACGACCCACTCCTCCACTGAGCCACAGCCGCCCACCCAATATACAACCCAATGAGCCTTTGTTTACCAGGCAGGCCTTTAAGAACTAATTCATTCATGATACTAAGACTGCAACTAATGATTATTTTCACTATTAATAAATCTGCAAACTTCTACATTAATCGATTCATTGTTTGGTCTAAAAATGTCCACGGTGAAGTCTCTAAAGGTCTTGCTTTGTCAGTCAAATGCAAAGATACTTAGTTAATATGATACAGAGAAACAGCAGAATGCATTAATATATATTTATATGGTAGAGCTGTGACATCACAACGGTGCAGGAAGTCCTGACGGCTCGTTTAAAGAGGCGCAGTTGCGGTATACGTTCTGTGTGCTTTTCTCTGTGCATTGAGTGTTTTGATGCTTTCATAAATCTTTATCCAGCACCTTCAGCTGCTTTAAAATCCAAAATACAAAGACATGGGGATCTCACTCTGTACAACGTGGTCCCTTTCATTTATTAAGTTTCTCAGTTTCAGCAAAACCGTACTTCGGCCCAAAGGAGCCGACACCTCTATAAACGTAGCTGCGCTGCATTTAAATGACAGGATTTCATTAGTTTGAGTGTGTGTGTGTGTGTGTGTGTGTGTGTGTGTGTGTGTGTGTGTGTGTGTGTGTGTGTGTGTGTGTGCCGTCATCTGCCACCTGTCTTTCCCCAAGTGCTAGAAAAAAAAAAGGCACATCAGACCACATGTGCACACCCCGCCACCCACCTAAGCCTCTCACTCACACTGTGTCCTCGTCTCATGCCGCCACGCAGGTCTCCGACGTGTGAACGTGTCTGAGTAAGTATTTGTGTATCTCATCATTGTGCGCACACACACACACACACACACACACACACACACACACACACACACACACACACACACACACACACACACACACACACACACACACACACACACACACACACACACACACACACACACACACACACACACACACACACACACACACACACACACACACACACACACACACACACACACACACACACACACACACACACACACACACACACACACACACACACACACACACACACACCAGCAAACAGTGTCAGCGGTGTCAGTGCGATGCCAGAGCAGCCTGCAGACAGGAGCTCAGGGTGCGATCACACTCGGATGAGACGGCGTCCGCGGTGACGCAGATCAACCTAGAGTCTGGCAGCCCCGCAGGGTGGGAAACAAAGTGTCAAAAACACCGAAATAGTGCTGATTTTAGGACGATTTGATCATTTAATGTGCCAATTATTTGCTCGACAAACAATATAAACTGTATAAAGCACTCGGCTCCCTCGCTCTCCGTCGTCCCAGATAAAAAAAATGGAAGCAGATTGAACAAAAGACGGCGAGAGATGTTAGAAAACCTCCGGCACACGTCCTGCAAACGGCCGTGCAGCAGTGTCCAAACCTCCTTGCATCCATTTGTGGCTTTGTGGGAAATCCAAACAACTGTTTATATACAAACAAATGAAGATAACCAAGCACTTCCCATTAAGTGCACATGCATCACAAACGTTTTCCGACGTTTACCGACCTCGTTTGCAGCGTTTCCTCCAAGTGTTTATAAAAAACACACACATACACGGAGGCCTTGAGCGGACAGAGCGCGTTCTTTCCGCTCTTTGCACCTCACGCTCTTGCAGCAGCGCCCTGAACGCCTTCAGTGCCCGACATCCTTTAACTTCACAGCTAAATGTTTCTGTAGGGTCCGAAATTAACTTAGTCACTGGTTGGCACTGTCGCCTCACAGCGAGAGGGTTCCTGGTTTGCATCCCGCCCTGTGCCCTTCTGTGTGGAGTTTGCATGTTCTCCCCGTGTCTGCGTGGGTTTTCTCCGGGTTCTCCGTCATAATCAGCAGAATCTGAAAATCCTCTCGTTGTTTTTGAGTGTTTTTCTTATTGATGAATGATTCATTGACGTCCGTAAACGCTGGCGTAAAGGATCGTTTCCTCCTGACACCCAACGCCTGCGGTGTGAAAGCAGCCTTCAGCAGACGAACGCGCCGTCTTAATTAGAGCCCACACACCGAGAGGCCGCGCGGCTCTAAATACTCTCTGTCTGCTCCACTTGGTGCCGCTGCGTTTATCAGACGTGTGGTTTCCACCTCGGAGGGTTCACACCTTCAGTCAGTCCGTTACCTTTCCACTCGACCTCGGGGCCAGAGACCACCAACGCAGACCAAAACAAAAGCCTGGAAACTCCACGGCCAGAGATCACATCCACGTCCCAGTCTTTCATCAGCTCAGAGGAGCAACACACACCGTCAGGATTACTGTACGAACACGCGGCTCCTGTGCGGAATGGACTCGTTTACGCACAGAGCTGCCGCTACGTTCAAATATCAACTATTGTCTCGATTCATTGACTCATTGTTTGGTCCATAAAACAAATCAGAAGAGCCCTCGACGTCTTTTAACACTGAAAAACAATGGGGGGTGGTTGTTGAGTGACTCGCGGTGGTTCCAGAGATGTAACTGTGGGAAAAGGAGCCAGTTGAGGTGGTTCAGGATCATCTGGTAAGGATGAACCCTGGGCGCCTCCCTAGGGAGGTGTTCCAGCACGTCCAGCTGGGAGGAGGCCTCGGGGAAGACCCAGGACCAGGTGGAGAGATTAGATCTCCACACTGGCCTGGGAACGCCTCAGGATCCCCCAGTTAGAGCTGGTTAATGTGGCCCGGGAAAGGGAAGTTTGGGGTCCCCTGCTAAAGCTGCTGCCCCCGCGACCCGACCCCGGATAAGAGCTGAAGATGAGATGAGATAATGTATAATAATCTAAAATAATAAAAGTAGAATAATATCCGGAGCATTCATTCTCTTTGCAGCAGAAAGCGTTCTCCCCCGCCATCACGTCGTACGCTCGCGACGTATGTTCAGATGCAGATGAAACTATCAAAACACTGCAATGCTCCGCTCATAAAAACGATCATATCTTAAAAACTAATACATGTTTATAGTTCAAATAACTTATGGAGTGTTAAGAAATAGTTTCTCTATGTCTATGTCTGCTTCCCGGGATCACATTTTAAAGACCATTCATTCATT
Organism: Echiichthys vipera; assembly: GCF_963691815.1. Taxonomy (NCBI): domain Eukaryota; kingdom Metazoa; phylum Chordata; class Actinopteri; order Perciformes; family Trachinidae; genus Echiichthys; species Echiichthys vipera. The sequence goes on from NC_139845.1 coordinate 2,571,795, forward strand.
CATTCATTCATGTTCAACCTCTTGTCCCTGTCGAGGTCGTGGGGGGGATGGGGCTGGAGCTGATCCCAGCTGACATCGGGCGTGAGGCGGGGTCCACCCTGGACAGGACGCCAGTCTATCACAGGACACATAGAGACGAACAGAGACAGACAACCATTCACACCTACGGGTGATTTAGAGTCATCAATGAACCGAACACCTGCACGTCTTTGGACTGTGGGAGGAAACCGGAGAACCCGGAGAAAACCCACGCAGACACGGGGACAACATGCAAACGCCACACAGAAGGGCCCAGGCCTGTAACCTTCCTTCTCGCTGTGAGGCGGCAGGATGAAAACAATAGTCAGTTGCATTCCTAAATGATTTCACTCGTGACTTAAAAAGATATTGTATCTGTTTAGTTTTGCACTTCAATGAAGTCGGGGAACTCACAAGAAAAAGGGTCAAAATCTCCGCTCACTTCCTTTAACACCCTCTGCCTCCTGGATCCGACACTTCGTTCACACTCCAGTTTGAAACTCAGCTTTTCTGTTATAATGCATAATCTCCCCGCGGAGCCACAGAGGACATGTCACAACCGCTTTCACAGAGCAGTCACAATGAACTGCGTGTGTAACATCAGAGGAAAAATAAGCTCAACGTGAGAGCAAAGAACATTTCCCAGTGTCCGTTTATACCCTGAAACTCCTGCAGGCAGGGATACGGGGACACAGGTTAGGCTGCAAATGAAGTGAAAGGACGTGAGGATTTTGAACTATGAAGCCAGTCGGGCGGGGGAGGCGGAGGAACTGACGGCGCGGTGAGTCAGACACCGGCAGGAACAACAAACCCACGTAGAGAACAGTGGGGCCGGGGCCTGAGCGACAGTGGGGAGGACGTAGAAGTGACGGTGAAGCGAAAGGATTCGTTATGAACGCGAGGAAGGAGAGACGGCGACGGACTCGGAGGAAGTCTGAAAGTGTTGGATGTCAGGTAGCTTTCTGCCTCTATCTGCTTCACCTATCTAAGCAAACAGTGGTCAAGGACACACACACACACACACACACACACACACACACACACACCTGCTGTTTCTACTGCAAACAAAACCTTCGGACGCTCCCCAGAAGCCCAAACACAGGTTATACACACACACTTCATGATCCGTTGCTAATGGACAAACACAAACACGTCCGATAAAAGCCCTCACGTGTAAGTGATGACCTGAAACTAACGGCTTCCCGTCTGTCGTGTCAACCGTCACTGATTTGTAGCCGTACTGGTTTGTTTTGGGATTAGCCAGAGAGGGAAGAAGACGCCGTTTGGTTCGTTTTAGCCGAATACTGGAGCGTTTCCAGTGTGTCTCCGTTTAGTTTGGAGTTCGGTTAGCTTTAAGTGAGAATGCAATCCGACCCAAAAACAGGAAGTGAACCCAAAAACAGGAAGTGAACCCAAAAACAGATGGAACAGAACAGATTCACAGTGTTGGACCCTTTCACTCACTTTTAAGTATTACGATTTTCTTTGTCACAATCTTCTGACTTTTTATCAAAACATTCCAACTTTTTTGTTGTAACCTTACGACTTTATTTCTTAGAATATTCCGACTTTTTTGTCGCAATCTTCCGTCATTTTCCTGAACAGTAACAGTAAACTGGAAGTGAACTACTCCAGTCCAGTTTAAACTGCTTTGGTCCTCCAGCCCAGTTTAAACTGGTTTGGTCCTCCAGTCCAGTTTAAACTGGTTCGGTCCTCCAGCCCAGTTTAAACTGGTTCGGTCCTCCAGTCCAGTTTAAACTGCTTTGGTCCTCCAGCCCAGTTTAAACTGCTTTGGTCCTCCAGCCCAGTTTAAACTGCTTTGGTCCTCCAGCCCAGTTTAAACTGCTTTGGTCCTCCAGCCCAGTTTAAACCGGTTTGGTCCTCCAGTCCAGTTTAAACTGGTTTGGTCCTCCAGCCCAGTTTAAACTGCTTTGGTCCTCCAGTCCAGTTTAAACTGCTTTGGTCCTCCAGCCCAGTTTAAACTAGTTTGGTCCAGCTTAATTACGTTACATTCACTAGTTCACTATTTTCACACAGACCTACGCAGAAAGGACCGGAAGATTCTCTCCAACACGTCCATATCCATGCTCATTTTGGACACACACTAAACATAACCGTGATATTTCCTTTGACAAAAATCGTGCTATCAACATCCCATATCGTAACATCCAAACTCAATACTACGGAGGCAACTCATTGGTGCCTAAAAGTATCAAGGGCGGCTGTGGCTCAGTGATAGAGTGGGTCGTCCTCCATTCGAGTGATCGGCGGGTCCCCCGGTCCACATGTCGAAGTGTCCTTGGGCAAGAACCCTGAATTGCTCCCTGTGCTGCGCATGGGTGTGTTAATGTGGTGTGAATGGTTAGATTAGATGGTATGTAGATGTTCACCGCCATCAGTGTGAATGTCTGTGTGAACGGGTGAATGTGACAAACACTGTGAAAGCACCTTGAGTAGTCAGAAGTCCATTTACCATCCATCCGAGTTCTTAAGTATTTAGTCTAAACACTCAAAACCACTGATCTTAAGCCTCGCTCACCTTTTGCTCAAAGAAAAACACTCCACTGTCAGAGAAGAGCATCCATCCCCTTGTATAATGAAGCTCCAGTCTGCCCGGTAATGAGCCCGCACAATAGACTTAAGCAACTAGAATAGCAAGTAATTAAAGGCATTGTGTGAAATTAAAAGGAAAGAAAGCTGGTGAGAATCATTAGACTGAGGGCCATTGTAGCTCTCCTCCCCCGGTCTTTTTTGTCTTTGCGTCTCTTTTCATGTTTTCTATTCTTTACCAAGCAAAGCGGCGGCCTTTCATTCTTGTAATGATTACTCTGTCTTTTTGGAGAGCGACGCCTCGCATCGACGGAACGAGACCGACTGACGTGACCCTGAATTAACAGAGAAAGAGAGGCGGTAATACCCTGGCTGCTAAATGGCCCTCCACGCTTCCCACTCTGTATTCAGCAGAGAAATATCCATCATCATAAACTGGTGCGCGAGACTGGGAGACAAAGACAAAGTGTGTATGTATCGGCGGTCACGATGATGAAGTTAAAGAGCATCTGGGGTACAATAAATGATGCCTGATGGGTCGGAGGCCTGCAGACATTGCGCTCTTGGGAGGTCTGTGAAAGCGCGATGCTGACAACACTGACTTGCAAATTGTTCCATCAACGAGACAATGTGATCTGACTTGATGTGATGCCTCCCCCGTTTGTAATGTGGAAGACAGAGTGGAGGGGAAGCGACAGGAGCAATTTGCAGAAATGTTTTTGTTGCACAAAAAGCTCATCTCTGGGTAAAATCAACCATTTGCATTTGTGCTCGACGTGAAATTGCCTCGGAGATGGCAGGTTTCTCATCATCAGAAACTCCCTCCGACACATTCGAAAGGCATAGCGGCTGACGCCTCATTTAATTTCCATGATTGGGAAGTGTTATAAGGGTACGCCATTGTGTCCGCAACAGCATGTTCCTGAACGAGAATGGCCTCCTAAAAACAACAACGTCAAAAGAGACATGCACGTTCGAGTTACAGCGTCCTCTAGTGTCCAAAGTTTCTATGACGGGAACACGGAAGAAACCAAAAGTAGTGTCCAGAGCAAGGGTGTCAAACTCAAATTCACAGTGGGTCAAATTTAAAAACTGGGACAAAGTGAGGGCCAAACTCAACATCTACTGCAAATGTGCATGTGTCCCTTCTCTCCAGATGTGTAACGTTGAACCTTTCCAGTGCAGCTCCTTGTTCTTGTCGTGGTGTTTCTTCTGTTTGATTCTTTGGTTACAGCCACGGTGACAAACAGCTCTTTACCTTCACACACAGATCATCTGCTGAAAGCTCCTGTCCTCCATCTTTCTTTGGGTCGTTTTTGTGGTGTTTTGCGTCTGTTTGTAGTTGTTACGTCACTTTTTGGTGGGGTTTTCATCTTTCTTTACTAAAAAAAAGGGTCTTCACCTTCAGACACAGATCATTTGCCTCCCACCGCTGCTGAAAGATCCCGTCCTCCATCTTTCTTTGGGTCGTTCTTGGGGAGGGGTGGATTAAGTTTGTCTGCAGAGACTGGTAGCATGGATGCTCATGTTTACTAACAGAGAAGTAGCGGTGGATGTGCTTTATACTCATAGAACCTTGATATGATCTTGTGGGCCAAATATAATTACAGCGCGGGACAGATTCGGCCCACGGGCCAGAGTTTGACATACCTGGTCTAGAGCATGGGTGTCAAACTGATCCAGTCCAACAAATCAACTGTGTGAGGGCAGTTCAGGTGGTTGAGTAAGTCCAGTCAGGTGTGTTCTTGCTTGGTTGGAATGAAAACCTGCAGCCACACGGCCCTTTACTGGATCACTTTGACACCCCTGGTCTAGAGCAGGGCTGCACAACCCTGCACCTGCAGAGCCACTGTCCTGCATGTTTTAGGTTTCTCTCTCTGCTCCAACACACCTGAATCTAATGATGTGGTCGTTATCATGCAGCTGAAGTGTGTCACAGGTTTGAAATCGTTAGACTCAAGTGTGTTAGAGCAGAGAAACCTAAAACATGCGGGACAGTGGCCCTCCAGGAGCAGGATTTGGGCACCCCTGGTCTAGAGAGTAGAACAAGATATTGCAAAAGTTCCGCAAGATGAATAAAGTAAGGCATTGATCGTGAATGGTTAAGGTTAGATGGATGAGGTTAGGCATCGACCTCGGAGGGTTACGGTTAGGATAGGTTGCCGGGCGGTGAGTGTCGCATGAGTTTTCTCAAATCTAGGGTTACCGAAACACGACCAGCTACAAGTTGGCCTCATGACAACAAAGGTCTCATCTCATCTTCAGCCTCTTATCCGGGGTCAGGTCGCGGGGGCAGCAGCTTTAGCAGGGGACCCCAAACTTCCCTTTCCCGGGCCACATTAACCAGCTCTAACTGGGGGATCCTGAGGCGTTCCCAGGCCAGTGTGGAGATCTAATCTCTCCACCTGGTCCTGGGTCTTCCCCGAGGCCTCCTCCCAGCTGGACGTGCCTGGAACACCTCCCTAGGGAGGCGCCCAGGGTTCATCCTTACCAGATGATCCTGAACCACCTCAACTGGCTCCTTTCAACGCAAAGGAGCAGCGGCTCTACTCCGAGTTCCTCACAGATGCTGAACTTCTCCCCCTCTCTCTAAGGGAGACTCCAGACCCCCTCCTGAGGAAACCCATTTCACACGCTTGGACCTGTAACAAAGGTCCCCTCCTCATTTTAACCCAAACCCCCGATGCTTTCCCAAACCTAACTAAGTCCTGCTTTTATATAACCAAACCTTTACCATAGTGTTACATTATCACGTTTTTACAACTGATTCAACAGTGATTTGTCGGGATTATTTGGGATTATTAAAGTATTTCTGATTCTGATTCGTTCATAGGAGTGTACTGCTTTAATTTATTCAACTTTGTCGCAATGACTGAACTCAAAACCTGCACTGAAAAGCCAGAAAAGTGGCCAATATGAGCCACTACAGGGTGTTTATTAGGAGCAAGAACATGATCTGTACCAACAGCAGGAAATGACCCCAAGGCTTTACGGGCAGCAGGGGAGGGATGTTGATATCCAACTGCCAGCTTGGACTCCATTTCAGAAAGCCGAGCATCGATTTAGGTATTTCTTCATTACCTGGTATGAATAACAAAGAGGCTTAACAAGTCTTCCATCATACATTGCTAATGTGATCGATTCAAAATTAGATATTCGGTTTGAAGTTCACAGAAAGTACGGGGTGGTATTGATGCTCAGGGCCGCAGACACCTCAAGAATTCTCTTTTGAGAGGTTTTACTTTTACTTCTCTTTTTCAGAAGTCTTCTTGGAAAAAGCATTTGGAGGTAAAGGATGATTATGAATGCCAGAGAGATGCATTCATGCACAACCAGAGGTTCGCTTGTAAATGGAAAACACTTAACCAAAACCCTCCCTTCATACACACGAGCTCCAAACTGGGGTCATGACAGGATGCCTTTTATTGCGATACACCCTCAAAAAAGCATCATTGTGACTCGAAACTTAGAAGTTGTTTTGCGGTGCAACATAACAACTTTGTCCTAGGGGCAGTCAATGGCACTTGCTCAGGGTGAACTTATTCCCAGAGCATCAAATGCCGCCATTTTGTCACTGCATGAGGCATCCTGGTGCATCAACGCCAAACCCCCCGGGCTTTAAACAGTTAACCCGTCCGCGGTGATACAAGACGCACCAAGTGCACCAGGATTAAGAACGCCAAACTCCGCGTAAGAAGGCAGGTTGGGGTGATGGACTGACATCATTTCAGGCAACAAAACCACTTGTTTAGGGTTAGGAAAATATTGTGGCTTGGGTGTTAATAAGTGCGTTTGTTATGCAACAGCCGTCACATTCTCGTTTGACACTGGACGAACACTGGACTTTCACCAAGGAGACCGGGGTTCGTTTCCCATTTACGTCCCGCGTGATGGTAGTTACTTAAAAACACTGAATTTAACGATCTTTCCCTGTCAAATAAACCTAAACCTAGCTAGATAGTTAAATGGGAGTTCACAACGTAAACAACGTGTTCCTTATGTTTAAAACAGCGTCTGGGAGCATCGTCAGTTTACACGCAGGGCTACCAAGGGCATTGACACGTGACGCCAGAGGGTCCTGAAAAAACAAGTTGGGGTTCCCTGATTGATTCCCTGGGGAAATAGAAACACATTCATTTTGTACCCCAACTCAACTACGCCTCAGGTACTTCAGACTAAGTGTAGACTTAGACCGTCACATACTCGTTTGACACTGAACGAACACTGGACTTTCACTAAGGGGACAGAGGTTCTTGTCCTGTTGACGTCCCGTGCGTGATGGTAGTTACATACCAAACACATTTAATTTAAAGATCTTTCCCTGTTGCCTTAACCTGAACCTAACCACATAGTTGAAAGAGAGCTCACAGCGTTAAAAAAAACGTGTTTGCTGTGTTTTAAACAGTGAACGTGAGCATCATGCGTTTAAGTAGAGGGCTACCCAGAGCATTGACACGTGACGCCAAAGGGTCCTGAAAAAACAAGCTGGGATGAACAGGTTCGCTTGTTTTGACAGAAACACAATCATTTTGTACCACAACCCAACTACGCCTACAGTACTTCAGACTAAATGCAACTGTATAGACTTAGACCGTCACATATTCGTTTGACACTGAACGAACACTGGACTTTCACCAAGGAGACCGAGGTTCTTGTCCCGTTGACGTCCCCATGCGTGATGGTAGATACATACCAAACACATTTAATTTAAAGATCTTTCCCTGATGCCTTAACCTGAACCTAACCACGCAGTTGAATGGGAGTTTGCAGCGTAAAAAAATGTGTTTGCTGTGTTTAAAACAGCATCTGGGAGCATCATGCGTTTGAAGTAGAGGGCTACCCAGAGCATTGACAGGTGACGCCAAAGGGTCCTGAAAAAACAAGCTGGGATGAACAGGTTGGCTTGTTTTGACAGAAACACAATCATTTTGTACCCCAACTCAACTACGCCTAGAGTACTTCAGACTAAATGCAACTGTAAGGACTTAGAGAAACAAACACATCACTCAGGTACTGTCATGTGCCGATACTTTGGATTTTGCCCCTCCATCACTTGCACTGAAACTTCATTAGGGAGAGGATTTCCAACCTCATTTGCGAAGCTACATCGAAAAAGAACAAGTGGTAGAAAGGAGCACAGGTCAGTAATCAGTCAGACAGCCTTCCGCACAACAGGCAGCTTAATGACCACCAACACATTAACAGCTGGTCAAACACAACACAGTTAAGCTCGTCTGCACACGCACACACACCAGCCTCAATCAGCTGCTGCAGAAAAACAAGGCAAGACCAGACACTTACCAGCAGCTTTTTCTTTTAGCCTACTTCCAGGCCTCTCTGGGTTTAAAATGCACTCAACAGTCCAATATCCTGATGTTTTTCCATGTTCTAATCTACCTGGATGTACTTCTTAAACTATAAGGGGACATTAAAGAATCATTTGTGACAAGGATATACATAAAATATAAACATATACAGGCGTACACACTGCCAGAGTTGCTGTCGGCCTCTTTTTCACCTCAACAAATGTCTGTTTTGAAAGTGTAACACAGTGTACAGCAGTGACATCCATGAAAGCGTGTACGTTTGCTGCTGTGAGCACCTCCACACAGGGGGAAAAAAGTCACAACAAAGTGACGTTTTTGATGTTTTTGGAAGCAGCGGGAAGAATACTCAGATGATGAAAAGAGTCAAGACGCAGCTCCCATTCTTTGCTTTTCTATCAGCAACAGTCTGCAGGAGTGAGCGTCCTCGTTATAGGGGAAGTGCGAGAAAAACACCCCGCCAATAAGCGTGTCAAAGGGGAAATCAAGAGAGGAGATGAAGAATCTGTTGGATGAACCCTTTAAAACGGGGCTCCGCGTGATAAAAGCAGCAGGCGCCAACGTGTTTTACGGAACAGCGTGGCTTCACTGATGTTTCCCAATTTGTGCAACGGTAAAGAGACGACCTAGCGCTGCAATTAACGGTTATTTTTATAATCACTGAATCGGTTCGTCTTTAAACACTCGGCCGCGTGCAAGAACCACTTGATCTGAAGGGGCTTACGCTCGAAAGCTCAGTTTTTCACGAATGGATTGTTTCAGTACTTTTGTTCTTTGAGTACGTTGACGTTATCTCGTTTGACCTCTAACGACATTAGCATGAACTCAAACTGGCTATTTATGCTGTTGTACAATATCAACATGTACATCTCAAACTTTAACAAGGGTCCCAATTTGATTCAAAATCAATTTGAATTCATTTCAGTTATAATTAAATTTTGCTGGGACAAGATTCTCTAATCTTGTATACTGTCCCTCATTGTGATGCTGCGTGCAAAAGCTGCGTGCAAAAACTTGCGGGTACCCAAAGAACCCATTTACATTCAGATATCTTGAGGTCAGAGGTCAACGGACCCCGTTTGAAACCCCTCATGCAAGTTTTCCCCCTCGTCAAAATTTGAAACGTAATTTAACCACATCGCAAACAAGCTAGCATGACATGGTTGGTACCAATAAATGCCTCATATTGTGTAGTTTTATATGATACCAGTATGTTGTGATACAGCCTCTTAAAGTGTAATTGGTAGAGTCGCTAACAGTCGGACGTGGCTAACAGTGATTAGCTCGGGGCAGCACGGTGAAGGCATTCAAAGGTCTTTTTTAACCACTAATGCTGCTGAAAATAACAGCAAACCTCTGCAGCAGCATGAGAAGAGTCCCTACACACAAAACAAAGCACCAATGGGCTCCTTCCTTTGGGATTGACTTTGGTAATCCACTGTAATGGACTTTACTATGAGAGGAGCTGGTACAGGGGCCAGTAGGTAAGTCTTTAAAACACTCTTTTAATAAACTCTGGCTTCACTAACTACACTGTTGCTGCTTTGTTGTGTGTGTAGGGACTCTTCTCATGCTGCTGCAGAGGTTTGCTGTTATTTTCAGCAGTATTAGTGGTTAAAAAAGACCTTTGAATGCCTTCACCGTACTGCCCCGAGCTAATCACTGTTAGCCACGTCCGGCTGTTAGCGACCAGATTTCTCCGTTAATAGTTTATAGGTGATAAAAAACTGTCTTGATTGCTTATTTGATGTGTGTAAGTGCCATGGGATGACGCCGGATTACACTTTAAAGACAGTAATGTGGCCGAGATCACGCACCATCCTGCGATTGTCTTGATTTTATGAATCTATATCAGATCATTTAAATGAAGATCAATTTGAAAATGTATTTCTTAAACCTTCAGTCTAATACAAACCAAAGCAAAATGTCCCCAATCTCTTTAAATTACAAGAACTGCTGCACACAAACACGTAAATATGAGTACAAGTGGAAAATAACGACCTGCCAAGGAAGAGGAAAAGAAAATAAACACTTAAAAAAATCACTTGGACTCAAATAGACGCACAACAACATGTGCAGCTGAATGAATGATGGCCTGAGTGACTCTTTGACCTCTGAGGTCCAGCGGTCTCTTCCTCTGTTAAATCACTGCGACATGAAGCAAACGGACCACACTCTTTAGGGTTGTTTCCCCTCTCTCGCAGTCTCCGCTGGTCGTTTCTGCCAAGTTTGAATTTATTTCCAGGCTTTGAGGTTAAGAGCTGTTTTTCTTTCAACCGAGTGGAGAAACTTGTTTTTTAACACAGGAGTTTCAGTCGGTTTGGACCAAAAACAACCACATGGTTTCGATAAGAGACACAACGGGATGATAGACTTTGGCCCGGCCTGTTGAATTAACTATAAAATGCATTAAAGAGAGACAAACAAACCCCGTCTGTCTGGGCTCTTCTAGACGCTCCGAGGGCTCTTTCCTCGAGTCTCCTATTCGACTAAGTGGCTCAATGTGCCGCGGAGAGTGGGAGCCAAGCGGGCTGCAGACGGTCAGCGGTGAAAGCCTGACGTCCATCTGTTAGACGGCTTTATCTCCAACATCGTGTTTTCAATTTCACAGCCTGTGATCGCGGATTAATGCCGCAGTGTGTTATGAAGCCGCGAGAACAGCCTGTTTAACGTTAACCTTTCATTACTCCGTCCTGAATCACAGAGACCGCAAATACAAACCTGTTGCACGTCTGTTAAACGTAAAAAGGGGGTATTTTCCAACATCAGTAAGCGAAAATCACGCTCAGGGATCCCACATGTTCCTAAACAGCAAATTCAAGGACTTTTCAAGGATTTTCCAGGTCTAAGGACGCACTCACACTGTCCTTCCGCACCGCGCCCCGTGCTTTAGGGTCCTTGTCCCCCCCTCCAGGCCCGTTTGTACTCACACTACCTGGGCCTCGGCGAATGCTTCTTGCTGCCTATACGTCATCACGCCGTAACACGTCACACGCATTGATGACGTCATGGCGATGCGTGGCTTTGTTTCCAGATCTTTCCGTAGACCTCAGAGTTTTTGTGCGTCTTGTCGACTGTTTTTGAATCTTTTCATCGACCAAATCTGCAGTAAACACTCCACCTCCGCATCACACCAACGTGAACCTTTCGCCGCCATTGTTGTTGTTGTTAAATGTCCACGCAGGGTCCCTCCTTCTATTTTCTATGTCCGAACAGGCGCACAGGAAATTACCTCAGAACCGCCGTAGGCCTCGTGCTCATGTTCGTACACGTGCGCACGCTCGTGCTCCTACATGTGCAAACACACTCTACTAAAGCCCACCTCTCCCAGATGGGCCGTGGACGGCCAGCTGGCCACAGTTATGCGCGGAGCGGTTGCACTCACACTGGTCAAACGCATTAGGCTTTACCCGAAAAACCTGTTTTGGCGCGGTGCGGAAGGACAGTGTGAGTGCGCCCTAACATGGCAACTGCAGGAGTCACACTTGCACACAGTAGCACTTAGCCTTTAAAGTAAACAAATATCAGAAGAACCTTGGATTTTGTGCATAAAACGGAGAAATTCAAGCACTTTCAAAGGCTTAAAAGTCAAATTTAAGCCTTGAAATGTTATTTTTAAAAATCTTTCAAGGCTTTAATTTGATTTTGTGTAAAAGTGTGAAAAATCGGACAAATATTTGAGTTACAACTCCAAAAAAATTGAATCAAAACACAACATTCTCGACTTTTCACACAGTAGCCCCAGCACGACGCTACAAGCAACATGTCACCAATGTCGAGTTATAGGTTTTGAGTAAACCTACAAACTTCACTGTTTATTTCTTATTTCAAGGATCATTTGAGTCTCACCTCTTCTCACACTCGTCTTGGTTTCATTCAGAGTTTTCTCTCACGCCTCGGGGCGAGCTGCACGACATAACTTCCCCGTGTAAAAACAAACACGAGTCACCAAACCAGCCGGCTGTGTTCCGGTCCAACAGGTCTCCGATAGTCTGTAACTGTACACGTGCTCTATTTGCATAAAGGTTAGCCCTCAGGCTGACAGCGTTTCACCACAACATCTGAGTTCAGCAACACAAACATTCCTCTGAGGTTGGAAAAATCTCATTCCTTCATTAAAACACTGGTGGCTGGAGCGATGAAGCTCCACTTCCCTCTAGCTAAAGGGACTAGCAACACGCTCCAGCTAGCACCGACAAATGCGCAAGTTTCGAGTGTTCATTTTGTATATCTTTGCTTTTTTTAACGCATGTTGAAATAATATGCCGCAAAGTGTGCGGATGCAGCAAAGGCGCAGAGAGTGGTAAGCTAATAGCTAAGCAGGGAGCATGCTAGCACTCGCCTGTCAGTCACGATATGTTATAGTTTGTTAGCATTGACATTTTGTTCTCGGGATTGTACAACATTTAACGAAAACAAGAATTGCTGGAGAGAACTCTTTGAGCTAGCTGGCTTGCTAACTGTCAGTTACAAATTGTGTTAGCTTGTTTGCTAATGGGACATTGGAAGGCTACACAGTGTATTCAAAAGACTTGCCTATTTGCACCATAACTCCGATCTTACAGTCTGTAAACTGGGGCTGCCACCAAGCACCGGTCGACAAAAAGAAAAAAAACATTCAGAGCTGTGTCTTGTCAAAATTAAGCGAAAATAATTGTGACTGGCAGCTGGTTTTAAAAGCTAGAGGGCTTTTAATTTGAAGGGCCAGATACAGGAAGTTGTGACACTCACTCACTGTTTTTTTTAACAGGTCCAGACATCGTGGTTATACAGTTAATAATAATTAGCCAATCATGTCGAGAAAGACGCCTAAAATATGGGATCACTTTAAAAAGAACAAGGATGGTCCCAAGAAGGTCACATGCAAACTATCACTCGTCCACGACGAACATGAAATACCACCTTAACATGTCAGTAACGTTAGTCTAGCTACCTGCGCGTGTTCAGACAGTCTCCTTGCTTCATTCAGAACTAAAATCTGAAATAAGACTAGGGAGCAGCTGGGAGCATTTGTTAAATAATGGTTTTTAATTATGTTCAGTCGACGATGCTATACTTCGGGGGGGGGGGGGTATATATATGCGTCGAATAGTCGACTAGTCGCTCTGAATGACGACCACTGGTCGACCAAGAAAATCCTTGGTCCCGACCAAGGATTTTCTTGGGGCAGCCCTACTGTAAACTATTCCTTTAGAGGAGTTTTAGCTTGTTAGCTTAGCTTAGCATAAAGACTGGAAATGGGGAGAAAAAAGCTAGCTAGCCATAATCCACATACCAACACCTCTTAAACTCACAAATGTATTTTTTTTCTCGGCAAGGCTAGCTGTTTCCCTGTTTCCAGACTTTATGCTAAGCTAATTTACCAGGCTGCCCGACTGTACAGGCACGAGAGTGGTAGCAAAATTATCCTCAGCTCTTGGTAAGAAAGTGAAGGAGTGTACAGATGTCAAACTATTCCTTTAGAGGAGTTTTAGCTTGTTAGCTTAGCTTAGCATAAAGACTAGAAATGGGGAGAAAAGCTAGCCAAAATCCACATACCAACACCTCTTAAGCTCACAAATGTATTTTCCTCGGCAGTCTAGCTGTTTCCCTGTTTCCAGTCTTTACGCTAAGCTAATTTACCAGGCTGCAAAATTATCCTTAGCTCTCGGTAAGGAAGTGAATGAGTGTACAGATGTCAAACTACTCCTTTAATGCTGGCGTGACCACATCATTCTAGCAAATTTAATCCTGCTAAATCTGGTCTGACTCAGCCTCGAGTTCAGGGTAAAGTCCACTTACAAACACAGAAGAGGAGAGAAAGTAAAAAGACAAGAGCCTCGGAGCTCGGCTATCAAATGCAGAACGTGTCCGGCTGCGTCTGAAGATACAGTGTGAACCTGCCGACCTTCCAAGATCACAAGTGTCACATTAACACGCGAGTAAAGAGAGGTGATCGCCCCTTTGACATTCCTTCCCTGTAGTTCCTTATCTGTAAATTATTAAACCGTAAGCCGTCCTGTTGGATCTGACCAGTGAGCAACCAATGCAACTGCTTTGGCTCCACGCTCCGTCCCCACGTTAGAGGATAATGTAAAACACTGTGCGGTTTGTCCCCGAGGCCGATCCAACGTAGAGCGCAGTCATTTCTCAAAAGAGGAGATAGTGTTTGTATTTATTGTGCTTTGTGTGTGAAGGCGTGTGTTGAGGCTTTCCCTGGAAATAGCCCGGCTTCAAGCGAAAAACATTAAAACAGGATTTACTGAAGAGCTTATTCAAGAGCTTATTCAAAAGGACACGCTATCGATTGCTTCGGGAGCGCATTAGAAAAGCGGTTTCCTTGAAAACATTAATGGAACGAGTCAAAGCAACGAGTGTGAGCGCAAATCCCACCACACGTACAGACACTGGGAGCCTGAGCCTGCAGTTTGCTGCACGTGTCGAATGTTATAGTGTTCAGGGTCGTGTTTAGATCGTGACCCTAGATTTGGGAAAACTAGCAAACACGGCGACCTATGTGAATCCTTACCATCCAAGGTCAACGCCTAATACGAACCATTTAACCTTAACCATCCGTGTTCAACGCCTAACCTCAACCATCTGTGGTCAACGCCTAACTTCAACCATCGAAGGTCAATGCCTAACTTCAACCATCGAACCTTAACCATCCAAAGTCAAAGCCTAACCTGGACCATCTAACCGCAACCACCTAAGGCCAGTGCCTAACCTCAACCATCGAACCATTCCATCCGTGGTCACCCCCTGATTTGACCATCTAACCTTAACCATCCAAGGTCAACGTCTTACCTCAACCATCTAACCCTACAATCCGTGGTCAACGCCTAACCTCAACCATCTAACCTTTACCATCCGAGGTCAGTGCCTAAACTCAACCATCTAACCTTTACCATCCGAGGTCAATCCCTAACCTAAACCGTCTACCCTTAACTGTCTAAGGTCAAAGCCTAACCTTAACCATCCGTGTTCAACGCCTAACCTTAACCATCGAACCTTAACCATCCGGTCAACGCCTAACCTCAACTATCTAACCTTAACCATCTGTGGTCAAAGCCTAACCTCAACCATCTAACCTTAACCATCCAAGGTCAACACCTAACCTCAAACATCGACCCTACAATCCGTGGTCAACGCCTTACTTCTACCATCGAAGGTCAATGCCTCACTTCAACCATCTAATCTCAACCATCCATGGTCAACGCCTAACCTCAACCATCGAACCTCAACCATCGAACCATACCATCCGTGGTCAACGCCTAACCTTAACCATCCGTGGTCAAAGCCTAACTTCAACCATCTGACCTTAATCGTCAACGCCTAACCTTAACCATTCAAGGTCAACGCCTAACCTCAACCATCGAACCTTAACCATTCAAGATCAATCCCTAACCTAAACCGTCTACCCTTAACTGTCTAAGGTCAAAGCCTAACCTCAACTATCTAACCTTAACCATCCAAGGTCAACACCTAACCTCAAACATCGACCCTACGATCCGTGGTCAACGCCTCACTTCAACCATCTAACCTCAACCATCCGTGGTCAACGCCTAACTTCTACCATCGAAGGTCAATGCCTCACTTCAACCATCTAATCTCAACCATCCATGGTCAACGCCTAACCTCAACCATCGAACCTCAACCATCGAACCATACCATCCGTGGTCAACGCCAAACCTTAACCATCCGTGGTCAAAGCCTAACTTCAACCATCTGACCTTAATCGTCAACGCCTAACCTTAACCATTCAAGGTCAACGCCTAACCTTAACCATTCAAGTTCAACGCCTAACCTCAACCATCGAACCTTAACCATTCAAGATCAACGCCTAACCTTAACCATCTCTTGAGTCACCATCCAGAAACAACCTTTTTCCGGTTGCTTTTGATAACTTTTTCCTAGAGATGTTGCCTCCACGCCCCGTATGCATAAAGTACATAAAGTACACCTGAAGCTGCATTTACTCCGACAAAATGCACACAACAACGTCCCCCGAGTGACTGCTGCAAATTAAACACGACAATGAACTGTTCAAGCAGCCTTGAAAAGGCACGCTCGACCAATCGGAGCGTCGCATTAGCCGTAACATCAAACGGCCCGATCCTAAACAGCGCCCGTGCTGCTGCAGCTGTAATGGTTTTATGGCCTCCGAGCTCAAGGTGCGGAGTGGAGGCTATTCTAATCCATTAACTGGCACCATGGGCAATTACCTCCCCATCATGTACGGCGATGCTTGGGAGCAGACGGCCAACGGCACACTGTTTTCAGAGATTAATCTCTCCACGCACAAAATACGGGTTAATGTGTTCGAACGACCTTTGGAACAAAAGATTTGACTGAGTAGAATCATTATCTGGCCGCCGCCGCTGCTGCTGCTGCAAAGGTTTAAGCACTTTTGATCGATACTGCCATAAAAAACAAACATCAAATACCGCCATAAAATATCTACAGAACTGGAGACACCTAAGTGACACTCCCTCAGAGCTCAGGGCTCTGAAGTCCCTCTCTAACTTCAATTACCCTCCCTGGGATTGGTATAGATTGAGGGAGGAGAATCAATAGAAGATAATGGTTTTGCACAGCTGTTGTAAATGCCAGTGTGTGAAGTTTACCCTGGAATGAGTGAGCCCGCTCTGAAATACATCACTGAAGCTACTCAACGGGATCAGCCCACTCGCTGAGTCTCCAGATGTTCTGTGCATTGATTAGCCTCTCAACGCATTCTGCTGTCTGCCTCATGCACAGCAGCACCCCCGCCCCCCCCCGCGCCAGACTCCGTTTAAAAACCTGCGAAATTAAGAATGACCTTACCTTTCTGCACAGACAAGTAGCTCCAAAACAACTATGAACTCCTATAATGAAGTATCACAGCCTGGGCTTCAATTCGGCTTCACGTACAAAATGCAAAACACCTTTTTAAAAGTTTTGTCAAGTTTTGAAATAGCCTAGGGGCCAAAACGTGTGCTAAAGTGCCCTCTAGGAGCCAAAACGTGTGCTAAAGTGGTCTCTAGGAGCCAAAACGTGTGCTAAAGTGCCCTCTAAGAGCCAAAACACGTGCTAAAGTGTCCTCTAGGAGCCAAAACGTGAGCTAAAGTGTCCTCTAGGAGCATAAACGTGTGCTAAAGTGTCCTCTAGGAGCCAAAACGTGAGCTAAACTGCTCTCTAGGAGGCAAAACACGTGCTAAAGTGCTCTCTAGGAGCCAAAACGTGTGCTAAACTGCTCTCTAGGAGGCATAATGTGTGCTAAAGTGCTCTCTAGGAGCTAAAACGCATGCTGAAGTGTTGGAGCCAAAACGTGTGCTAAAGTGCCCTCCAGGAGCCAAAACGTGTGCTAAAGTGCCCTCTAGGAGCCAAAACCTGTGCTAAAGTGCCCTCTATAAATATAAACTCCTATAATGAAGTATCACAGCCTGGGCTTCAATTCGGCTTCACATACAAAATGCAAAACACCTTTTTTAAAGTTGTGTCACTGAGTTGTGAAACAGCCTTCACGTCAGTCCAGTCTGGATTACATTACTGCAGCAGCTCCACGGGATCAAACCACTCACTGGGGCTCCAAATGTCCTGTGCAGTGATTGGTCCCGACACATCCCACTGTCTGCCTCACGCACAGACCTCCGCGCCAGACTCCGTTTAAAAAACACCTAAATTAAACACGACCTCGCCTCTCAGCACAGACAAGGATCTTTAAAAACATGTTTAAACTCCTGTAGTGGAACATCACACTCCAGTCTTTAATTCGGCTCACACACAAACGCCAAACTCCCTTTTTAAAGTTATGACACAACCACAGTTGCCTTCCATTGCGTTGATTGCAGCTTATTCTCGTCTCGCGTGAAATCAACACCAAACGCGTGTTTCCTCAAAATAACGCGCAGCCCGGTGGATGTCGTGTGTGCCGAATAACACATACTCCAATGCTTTATGTAAAAAAGCACAGTTTATGTCATTTGAGGCGTTTTCCATTCGCCAGCAAGCAATAAATGGTTAAATTAGGCGTTTTGTGGATGGAGTTCGGCGTGACGCTCTTTGGACTAAGGGAAAATGCGATAAGACATCTTAAAAAAATCTTTTTTTTAACCTTCTGTGTTTTCTTTTGTTGTTAAACTTTGCATAAAACATCTTAATATTCAAAAGTGCAGCTTACCTCCTGGTGTGCCCCTGGTATTCCTTCCTTCTCTCTGCACGGTCGCGTTTTCTGTCCGTATTCCCCCAAAAAATGTGTCAAAAGTTAGAAAATAAAAACGTGTGTCAACGTTCCTCCAGAGACACAGAGAGACAGGAAATAAAAGTTCCCAAATTTACATCCTGGAGCGAGGAAAAACCGGCGTGAACGCGGCAAACTGGAGGAAAAATCATAAAAAAGTGTGCGCAGTCAAAGTTTGACACCAAAATTCCCACGACACACGAGCAGACGAGCGGCTTCCTGCGTCCGTCCCACGCCCAGGAACCCGGCTCAGCTACCTGCCCCGGCTCAGGTGTGATTCATGACCGAACACACACACATGCGCGCACTTTATAATGGCAGGTAGCGTGCATGAGCGTGTGTGTGTGCGTGTGCGTGTGTGTTCCGTATCCAGTGCGACACACACACATCCAGCCGGATCCGCAGCCAGGAGCTCCTCCGCTGCCGAAGACCACGCA
>NC_139845.1:2595324-2600324 GCF_963691815.1 Echiichthys vipera
GGGATCACAAAGTCTACAGTTACAAAGTCTAGGATTTTGGATTTCGCTTAATAAGTAAAGTACTAATACTTGAGTTGTATTTATGAATGGTGGCTGCAGATGGACTGGTTTGACTAGGAAACATGTCTACAGAACAGCACACACACACACACACACACACACACACACACACACATACACACACACACACACACACACACACACACACACACACACACACACACACACATACTCAGTGTGTGAGTGCCACCGTGTGTCAGATCGAGTTTTACTGGTAAACTCATTAAGGATTTAATCAGTCTGGCTGACAACTGTGTGTTCGTCTGACTGGTTCAGTGTGTGTGTGTGTGTGTGTGTGTGTGTGTGTGTGTGTGTGTGTGTGTGTGTGTGTGTGTGTGTGTGTGTGTGTGTGTGTGTGTGTGTAGGCATTTGACTTGCTGATCATGTAAACGTGTGGGTGGTTTACGGGTTCACTGGTTGACTAAAGTGAGCTGTTAAACACAGTATTGGAATGTGCCTGCTGTGTGTGTGTGTGTGTGTGTGTGTGTGTGTGTGTGTGTGTGTGTGTGTGTGTGTGTGTGTGTGTGTGTGTGTGTGTGTGTATACACGTGTGTCTGTGTGTGTGTTTACACTGTCTCCTCAAACAAAGCACATGCAAATGCTGTCACACATGCTCTGTACACATTCTTTGAAGAGAGACTGGAGCTCGTCAATACATTATTTAGACACGGGTCGCCTCAGACACACACACACACACACACACACACACACACACACACACACACACACACACACACACACACACTTCAGTCCAGGTTGTGCCTTGTGGACTTAGGCTAAACCTTGTTTGCAGTCCGCGGCCCTGTTCAGGCTCACCGACCCCGCCACCAGGCGAGAACGTCAATATTTGTAGACTCTGCGAAACTCCGCGGACATTTCCAAGATGGCAGCTCTCTGCGGATATGTAGATTAAATATGGTGAAAGTTAAGCTAAGGAGCACATTTTGTGTCCTAAAACAATTTAGTTTGAAGTTTTCTCTTGTGTTCTTCCTTCAGACGCCTCTGTCTCCATCATGCATGCAGCGCTAAGCCCACCGGCCCTCGCTCAAAGCCTGGCGTTGACCCGTGACCTTTGACCCTGGGCGTCTGCTGACCTCCCCACATACCAGTAGGTCATCCATGGACGATGCATTCCTGCTAAGTGCCCATCTCTCTATGTACCATCCATCCCTCCATCCATCCGTCCATCTATCCATCTGTCCATCCATCCGTCCATCTATCTGTCTGTCCGTCCGTCCATCCATCCATCCATCTGTCCATCTGTCCATCCATCCATCCATCCATCTGTCCATCCATCCATCTGTCCATCTATCCATCTGTCCATCCATCCGTCCATCTATCCGTCCGTCCGTCCGTCCATCCATCCATCCATCTGTCCATCCATCCATCCATCCATCTGTCCATCCATCCATCTGTCCATCCATCCATCTGTCCATCCATCCATCCATCCATCCATCTGTCCATCCATCCATCCATCCATCCATCCATCTACCTATCTATCTATCTATCTATCTATCTATCTATCCATCTGTCCATCCATCCAACTATCCATCTATCTAACCATCAATCCGTCCATCCGTCCATCCGTCCATCTGTCCATCCATAAATCCATCCATCCATCTATCCATCCATCCATCCATCCGTCCATCCATCCGTCCATCCATCCATCCGTCCATCCATCCATCCGTCCATCCATAAATAAATCTATAATGCAGCCATCATCACGGGAATGTGAGTTATTCTTGTTTGAGCAGAAAGAGGTATTTAAAGACCTCATTATTACAATGCCCACAGGTGTGTGTGTGTGTGTGTGTGTGTGTGAGAGAGAGAGTGTGTGTGTGAGAGAGGGAGAGATAGAGAGAGAGAGAGAGATGTCAGTCGTGAATGATTTATGAGTATGTAAATTAGATTGTTGAATTGCTGAAGGACAGTGAAGAGCAAAACACACACACACACACACACACACACACACACACAGACACACACACACACACACACACACACACACACACACACACACACACACACACACACACACACACACACACACACACACACACACACACACACCTTATTCTGCTCTGTCAAAGCTGTCAATCTAAATCCCAGTTTCGAGCGTGCAGTAAACATTCGCTGCGTTCCTCCTCCGATGGAAACGTCGTCATCTAAATGAGCTGTTTACGTGTCAGAGTTCGGCTGAAGCTGCGTTTAAACAGAACATTTCTAGAACCTTCTGCAGAACGCTCTGCACGGAAGCTCCGTCCAACATTTCACTGAAGGTTTACGAAGGTTCAAGCTTTAAAGATGAAGTGTTTTTGAGAACAATCTGACCCTGGTAGCTTTTACTGAGGCAATATTCACCCTAATACAGACATTTACATTTGCTACGGAGGCCCTGAAGTCCAAAAAGATGTGTTCACCAGAAGGGGAATGGGTTGAAACCGGTGAATGAATGAACGCTGCGTTAAAGATAATAGTGTCATTGAACGGTTCAGAGATAATATATATATTATATATTATATATTATATAATTATACAAACAAATATTTAATAAACTACAAACAAACGAAAAACACTACAGGATAAACAGGAAATACAAACGACGAGACGGACGAGGGGAAAACAGGAACACGGGAAACTACGGAGAAACAGAAAAACATCAATCTGTCCATCCGTCTATCTATCCATCCATCCGTCCATCCGTCTATCCATCTGTTCATCCATCCATCCGTCCATCCATCCATCCGTACATCCATCTATCTATCTATCTATCTATCTATCTGGCCGTCTATCCATCCGTCTATCCATCCATCCATCTATCTATCTATCTATCTATCCGGCCGTCTATCCATCCATCCATCTATCTATCCATCCATCCATCCATCCGTAGCTCCATCCATCCATCTGTCCATCCATCTATCCATCCATCCACCCATCTGTTCATCCATCCATCCATTCGTCCATCCATCCATCCGTCCAACCATCCGTCCATCCGTCCATCCATTTATCTACCTATCTATATATAGATGGAGGACAAAAACAGAGTTAGTGCAAGATAATCTTCAAATGTTAATGAGTGACCTAAACGCAGAGAACGCTGGCGACAAGCTTGACCGATGAGACGGAGTCATCTGACACCGGAGTGGAGTCAGAGCTTCTTATGGAGCAGGTGATTAGGTGGAGATGGGAACCAGGTGTGCCTCGCTGCACTCGCCTGAGTGGGTCAGCCCCGCCTCCTGCTGCTCTCCACACTGAAAGTAAAAACACAGAAACGAGCCGGGTGCACACAAACATACGTCCCCGAATAAATCCAGTTGAGGTGGTTCAGGATCATCTGGTAAGGATGAACCCTGGGCGCCTCCCTAGGGAGGTGTTCCAGGCACGTCCAGCTGGGAGGAGGCCTCGGGGAAGACCCAGGACCAGGTGGAGAGATTAGATCTCCACACTGGCCTGGGAACGCCTCAGGATCCCCCAGTTAGAGCTGGTTAATGTGGCCCGGGAAAGGGAAGTTTGGGGTCCCCTGCTGGAGCTGCTGCCCCCGCGACCCGACCCCGGATAAGAGGCTGAAGCTGATGAGCCCGAGCCATGACGCAAAAAAATCAAAAATGCAGAACGACTACAAAGGGACACATACAGTAAGTAAGACTCTTTGAGTTTGCAGACGGGATGGGTGTGTGTGTGTGTGTGTGTGTGTGTGTGTGATGGGGCTCTTGTGCCTGTGCCAAGGGGCCCATTGACTCATAATCCGTCCGTGGAGATATGCGGTGTCCTCAGAATGTGAAACTTCTGAGGTCTGAAGCGTGGAAAGCAGCAAAAAGGAAAAAGAAAAGAGATGAAATGTCCCTGCATTAGTGTGGCCGCGGCGCCGCGCGCTCCGCTCAGAGCCAGACTAATGAATTCCTCTTAGCATCTTGTTACGGCGGCGTGGGGAAGTCTGGTGTGACTGCAGATGAGGGATGAAAAAGGAGAAGAAGAACCTCCAACACGACGCCGGCCTGTCCCTACATCACCGCGCTGACACCCATCCATCCGTCTGTGTCACACAAGGACAGGAAGTGAGGAGAGCAGGTGTGACATCAGGCCCGGGGGATGTAAAGCGGTGATACAGCGAACCGCAGTGCATTCAAGGTGTTATCGCAGTGCTCGGTGTAATGAAGCTGTTCTCCTGCAGCACACCCACTCACACCCACTCCCCCCCTCGCTCCATCCCACTGTGTAAGAACCTCGTCCCTCGTGTCTCTGTGACGACGCTTTCGGAGAGACAGAGGAGCCGATGATCGAGCTCCTGACGGAAGGAAATATGGAAGAATGAGCCTTAATTTCACTGAGGGGGGAGTCACATCGAGTGCAGAAGCAGGGCGCACTGACACTGTCCATCCGTACCGGGCCCAAACAAGTTCCACAGCTAAAGTCTGGTTCCTTTGACCAGTGTGAGTGCAACCGTACCACGTCTAGGAGCGGCACGCTTGACGTCCACGGCCCGTTTGGGAGAGGTGGGCTTTAGTAAAGCACGTTTGCACATGTACGAGCACGAGCGTGCGCACGTGTACGAGCACGAGGCCTATGGCGGTTCTGACGTCATTTCCTGTGCGCCTGTTGGGACGTAGAAAAAAGAAGGATGGACCATGCGCGGACATTTCAAACAATGGCGGCGATGACGCTAGATCACCCGTAGGTGTGAATGGTTGTCTGTCTCTGTTCGTCTCTATGTGTCCTGTGATAGACTGGCGTCCTGTCCAGGGTGGACCCCGCCTCACGCCCGATGTCAGCTGGGATCGGCTCCAGCCCCCCCACGACCCCGACAGGGACAAGAGGATGAAGATTGATGAATGCAGCGAAAGGTTCACGTTGGTGTGATGCGGAGGTGGAGTGTTTACTGCAGATTTGGTCGATGAAAAGATTCAAAAACAGTCGACAAGACGCACAAAAACTCTGAGGTC
>NC_139845.1:2605324-2647824 GCF_963691815.1 Echiichthys vipera
AAGTTAAGACGACTAAAGGTGACGGTTATGTTTAGACGACCAATGGAGACGGTTAAGTTTAGTCGACAAAAGGTGACGGTTAAGTTAAGACGACTAAAGGTGACGGTTAAGTTTAGACGACTAAAGGTGACGGTTAAGTTCAGACGACTGAAGGAGACGGTTAAATTTAGTCGACTAAAGGCAACGGTTAAGTTCAGACGACTAAAGGAGACGGTTAAGTTTAGACGACAAAGGGTGACGGTTAAGTTAGACGACAAAGGGTGACGGTTGCGCTTGGACGACAAAAGGTGACGGTTAAGTTTAGACGATTAAAGGAGACGGTTAAGTTTAGACGACTAAAGGAGACGGTTAAGTTTAGACGTCTAAAGGAGACGGTTAAGTTTAGACGACAAAGGGTGACGGTTAAGTTAGACGACAAAGGGTGACGGTTGCGCTTGGACGACAAAGGGTGACGGTTAAGTTTAGACAACTAAAGGAGACGGTTAAGTCTCCTTTAGTCGAGAAATACCACCGATGGTGCCTCTATGGCTACAAATTCCGTAGTTTATAAGACTAGTGATAGTATATATGACTAATCAGCAGCAGGAAGCGTCACGCAGGACCACGGCAGCAGGCACCACCACCATCAGCAGAGACCTGCACACAGGACCACGGCAGCAGGCACCACCACCATCAGCAGAGACCTGCGAGACGTCAAAGCACAAACAACAAGACATTGAACAAGGTTTTAAAGATGCTAACCGTCCCCACAAATGAACAGTTGGCACATCTATGATAGATTATAGTTTGATCTTTTGAAATAGTTTATATTTCTTTATCCAAATGAATCCTAACCTCCAGACTTTTGGGCCCAAAACTCACGTTATTTGTGATTTGCTTCGTAGGACGGTTTTCACCTGTAGTGTCTCCACTCCAGGGGTCCGAATGGGG
Organism: Echiichthys vipera; assembly: GCF_963691815.1. Taxonomy (NCBI): domain Eukaryota; kingdom Metazoa; phylum Chordata; class Actinopteri; order Perciformes; family Trachinidae; genus Echiichthys; species Echiichthys vipera. The sequence goes on from NC_139845.1 coordinate 2,606,255, forward strand.
ACCAGTAACAGACCTGGAGAGAAGTGCGTGTCCTGATACCGTCGACACTCAAAGCTACGTACCTCTCCGTGTTCCCCTCACTGTGGTGTTTCCACCAGCTGCTCATGAGTCCCCCAGCGTCAGGTGCAGCAGCTCTGTCCTGGGAAGACATTTGTAAAGAGATGCAACCTCCCTGTGTGTGTCCTGAGCACTGACGGGCAGCGTGTCTGAAGGATGCATCAGAGGAAAGTCCACAGGTTTGAGAACATAAGTGCAAAGAAACGTCCAATAGTGTCTCTGCTCTGCTGCACGTCCACGTCACTAACGTGAGGCGAGGACGCCCTCTGGTGGTCCAAGTGTAACAGACAGAACAGGCAACAACTTTACTTAAAGGTTGAATCTGTAGAATCTTTTTTTAAAAGATATATTTTAATAAATGCACCCACGGGCGTTTTGAGGGGAACAGAATCAAAGTTTTGCTTTTCCATAAAAAATATATTTTTAGTCTGAATCAATGTTTTTAAAGTGTTTTGACGGGTTTGACAGTGACTTTCTGTCCCGTTCTGTTTCCATGGTAGCAGCCAAAAGCGTTGGCCGTTGCTGGTTTGCCAGGGTTGCCTGTTATTGGGTGCAGCTACTGTAGGCTGGCACTGGGTGAAATGGAGTTAGACGATCCTGCAGCTGCTTCGGAGCCTCAGGGCGCCCTCACAGTGTCCGCCCGCCCCGAGCCCCGTGCTTTAGGGTCCTTGTCCCCCCCTCCAGGCCCGTTTGTACTCACACTACCTGGGCCTCGGAGAATGCTTCTTGCTGCCTATACGTCATCACGCCGTAACACGTCACACGCATTGATGACGTCATGGCGATGCGTGGCTTTGTTTCCAGATCTTTCCGTAGACCTCGGAGTTTCTGTGCGTCTTGTCGACTGTTTTTGAATCTTTTCATCGACCAAATCTGCAGTAAACACTCCACCTCCGCATCACACCAACGTGAACCTTTCACCGCCATTGTTTGAAATGTCCGAGCATGGTCCCTCCTTCTTTTTTCTACGTCCCAACAGGCGCACAGGAAATGACCTCAGAACCGCCGTAGGCCTCGTGCTCGTACACGTGCGCACGCTCGTGCTCGTACATGTGCTAACGTGCTTTACAAAAGCCCACCTCTCCCAAACGGGCCGTGGATGGCAAGCGTGCCGCTCCTAGACGCAGTGCGGTTGCACTCACACTAGTCCAACAGACTAGACTGTACAGTTAAAACCTGTTTGGGCACGGTACGGAAGGACATTGTGAGTGCGTTATCAGCACCAATGGGCTCCTTCCTTTGGGATTGACTTTGGTAATCCACTGTAATGGACTTTACTATGAGAGGAGCTGGTACAGGGGCCAGTAGGTAAGTCTTTAAAACACTCTTTAATAAACTCTGGCTTCACTAACTACACTGTTGCTGCTTTGTTGTGTGTGTAGGGACTCTTCTCATGCTGCTGCAGAGGTTGGCTGTTATTTTCAGCAGCATTAGTGGTTAAAAAAAGACCTTTGAATGCCTTCACCGTGCTGCCCCGAGCTAATCACTGTTAGCCACGTCCGTATTTGATGAATGTAAGCGCCAAAAAAGACCCTGGGATGATTTTGCGCCAGAGTTACACTTTGACCTGTGTCGTGTTTCCTCCGCTGAGACGGGAGAAGAGGAAACCAGCGGCCTTCAGTTGTGAAAAGCATGAATTCATGTAATCATCCTCACGTCACCTCGTCGACCACCTCTCACCATGATGAACTATATTCTATGAATTCACGTCGTGAGAACGCAGCGACCTGTCCTCCTGTGACGTTTACGACCGTTTGAATGGACCGGATCTTTGCAGGCAGCCGTCCAAACACTTCCTCCCGTCGGCCTCCGTCACATCTGTTTGTGATAATGATTAGAAATGAAACTAATTTTGCTTTAATCTGCGGGAATCATGTCGTGCTCACGCCGGTGTCCTTTCATTATGGACTTAAACGCCCGGCTGCTGTCGAATAACAGGCTTCGCCGAGCAGAACAATCCAATAAAGCAGGTTTTGAACGTGTAACAAACGCTTCCTGCCGCCTGTCACCCCGGCCGTCTGTCTCACAACCTTCAAGAGCCAGAGAAGAACAGAAAGGAGATGAATTATGGAGGTTTTACGCAGTGTCTCCTGAGTGTGTTCACGTTTGTTTGTTTGTTTGATCGCAGCAGCAGGTCAGCAGCAGTCTGACATCAGTGTCAGTCAGTCCCCAGGAGGTGGCAGTACACGATAATCCAACGTGATATGTGTGTGTGTTTGACTTCTTTGTGAGGAGCCCTTCCACTTTTAAGAGATGTGATAAGACACACCTGCAGCTGCACGACAGACATAAATAACACAGGGGACATAAACTCAGAGAAATGAAAAAGGAACTATAGAAACGAGTATTTGATGATAAATCAGGTCGACAGCAGATGACGCAGACGTGTTGTTCATCATCTGAAAGCTGGAAACCTGGAGATTAGTTTGACATGCAGCTCAGATCTGTGTTTCAAGGTTTCATGGTCATAAAGTGAGAAATAATCATTGTGTTTTGGTTAGAAGCCTAAACAAACAACTACAAAGAGACTCAAAACAACTACAAAGAGACATAAAACAACTACGAAGAGACTTAAAACCACTACAAAGAGACTCAAAACAACTACAAAGAGACTCAAAACAACTACAAAGAGACATAAAACAACTATAAAGAGACTTAAAACAACTACAAAGAGACTTAAAACAACTATAAAGAGACTCAAAACAACTACAAAGAGACACAAAACTACTACAAAGAGACTCAAAACAACTACAAAGAGACACAAAACAACTACAAAGAGACATAAAACAACTACAAAGAGACTTAAAACCACTACAAAGAGACTCAAAACAACTATAAAGAGACTCAAAACAACTACAAAGAGACTCAAAACAACTATAAAGAGACACAAAACTATAAAGAGACTCAAAACAACTACAAAGAGACTTAAAACAACTACAAAGAGACACAAAACAACCACAAAGAGACTCAAAACAACTACAAAGATACTTAAAACAACTACAAAGAGACTCAAAACAACTACAAAGAGACTCAAAACAACTACAAAGAGACACAAAACAACCACAAAGAGACTTAAAACAACTATAAAGAGACACAAAACAACTACAAAGAGACTCAAAACAACTACAAAGAGACATAAAACAACCACAAAGAGACTTAAAACAACTACAAAGAGACTCAAAACAACTATAAAGAGAATCAAAACAACTACAAAGAGACTTAAAACAACTACAAAGAGACTCAAAACAACTACAAAGAGACTCAAAACAACTATAAAGAGAATCAAAACACCTACAAAGAGACACAAAACAACTACAAAGCGACTCAAAACAACTACAAAGAGACTCAAAACAACTACAAAGAGACTCAAAACAACAACAAAGAGACTTAAAATAACTACAAAGAGACTTAAAACAACTACAAAGAGACTCAAAACAAATACAAAGAGACTTAAAACAACTACAAAGAGACTTAAAACAACTACAAAGAGACACAAAACAACTACAAAGAGACACAAAACAATTACAAAAAGACTCAAAACAACTACAAAGAGAGGTTTATGACCTTCAACACTGTTTATGGACTCCAGTATGCACAAATAAATAATATAATAGTCTCTTTTAGAATAGAAAATAAAACATTTTTACTGCAGGAGAAAAACTGCCTGGATTATCATAAAGTGGGAGGGTGTGTGAAGGGGGAGAGGTCAGAGGTCAAGGGATCCCCTGCAAAAACGTTTGCCTATCTGTGAAGCATTCATTAGCCGGGATAAGCTAGCCTGACCTGGTACCGAGAGGGTCCTCACAAGGGTGCAAGTTCAAACGTTTGTGTGTTCTGGAGAGGGGAACGGTCCCTACTTCCTGTTTTGGGGCGGCACATCGGTCAAACACTTCCCTCAGGAGGAGAGCGCTTTCTCACGCTGTAGAGCATAACCACACACACACACACGCGCACACACACGGGCACACACACACACACACACACACACACGGGCACACACACACACACACACACACACGCACACACACAGATGCAAGATTCATGAACTCTAGAAGAAAAGTGATTTATGGGCTCAACAGTTGCTGATTTCTCCGCGGCTTTGACCTCTTGTTCAGACGACAGGCTGACAAATAGTAAATTGATTCAAAGTGTCAGAGGCCCCTGGTCTTCATCTGCTCAGCGTCACTCAACAAAGAGTCAAAATGACCACCGAGACTCAAAACAACTAAAAACAGACTCAAAGAGACTCAAAACAACTACAAAGAGACACAAAACAACTACAAACAAACATAAAACAACTACAAAGAGACACAAAACAACTACAAAGAGACTTAAAACAACTACAAAGAGACACAAAACAACTACAAAGAGACTTAAAACCACTACAAAGAGAAATAAAACAACTTCAAAGAGACACAAAACAACTACAAAGACTCAAAACAACTATAAAGAGACTTAAAACAACTATAAAGAGACTCAAAACAACTATAAAGAGACATAAAACAACTACAAAGAGACTTAAAACAACTATAAAGAGACATAAAACAACTATAAAGAGACTAAAAACAACTACAAAGACACACAAAACAACTAAAAAGAGACTCAAAACAACTACAAAGAGACTTCAAACAACTACAAAGAGACACAAAACAACTACAAAGAGACATAAAACAACCACAAAGAGACACAAAACAACTACAAAGAGACTCAAAACAACTACAAAGAGACTCAAAACAACTACAAAGAGACACAAAACAACTACAAAAAGACTCAAAACAACTACAAAGAGACTCAAAACAACTACAAAGAGACTTAAAACAACTAAATACAGATTCAAAGAGACTCAAAATGAACACAAAGAGACATAAAACAACTACAAAGAGACATAAAACAACTACAAAGAGACATAAAACAACTACAAAGAGACACAAAACAACTACAAAGAGACTCAAAACAACTACAAAGAGACTCAAAACAACTACAAAGAGACTTAAAACAACTAAATACAGATTCAAAGAGACTCAAAATGAACACAAAGAGACATAAAACAACTACAAAGAGACACAAAACAACAACAAAGAGACTTAAAACAACTGAAAAGTGTTTGTGGCTCATCGTAGGAGAGGTGGCGAGGCCTTTTGCACGTCTGTGTGTCATTATCCGCACACGCACTCTCGTCCACGCCAGACTCTGAACGTCATTTATTCCAAGAAATGATCCAGTCCTCCATCTTCCCTCCGTCACCCGTCTCCCCGGTGTCACCGCGGGTCTTCCTGTGACGACGGCTCACGAGTGCTACTTCCTCCGTTTAGTGACTCAAAGGTCAGAGGTCAAAGTTGAACAGCTGTCTTGATTTTTCTCTCTGGCTCTACTGTACGTGTGAATGTGTGTGTGTGTGTGTGTGTGTGTGTGTGTGTGTGTGTGTGTGTGTGTGTGCGTGCAGAAACAGAGGAAGAGAGGGTGAGTCGGAGTTTTTTTGTCAGACCCCCGATGAGATTATCGGTTATGGTGTGTGTGTGTGTGTGTGTGTGTGTGTGTGTGTGTGTGTGTGTAGAGGTCAACTTCTTCCCTTGACAGTTTTGGGAAACTGGATGGGAATCTCCTGACACACACACACACACACACACACACACACACACACACACACACACACACACACACACACACACGCACTATGAATCCCTCCATCTCCAGCCCCCCTCTGTGGTGCGGCTGCCTCCCCCAGGCTGTGGCCTCTCAGCTGGGAGACGGCTGCAAATCGAGTCCCAGGCTCCAGATCCACAACCTTGGAACCCGACGTCTGTTGACCGCGGGTCCTAACCCCCTGGAGTCTGGGGCCCCTTCATGATGACACAAGTTACAGTACATTTTATGCCGCTGTGATTCAGTGGGTCGTCCCCCATTCGAGAGATCGGCAGTTCGATCCCCAGCTCCTCCGGTCCGCATGTCTAAGTGTCCTTGGGCAAAACACTGAACCCCGAATTGCTCCTCGTGCTGCTCATGGGTGTGTAAATGGTTACATTAGATTAGATGGTCTGTAGATGTCCACTGCCATCAGAGTGAATGGGCGATTGTGAAAGCGCGTACTGTAAAGGCGCACTCCCACTGTGCCTCCGTCCCGTGCCCCGTGCTTTAGGGTCCTTGTCCCCCCCTCCAGGCCCGTTTGTACTCACACTACCTGGGCCTCGGAGAATGCTTCTTTGTTGTTATTTTGTGAGTCTTTGTGCTGGTTTTGCATCTATTTTTAGTCATTTTGCATCTTTTTGTGCTGGTTTTGCATCTATTTTTAGTCATTTTGCATCTTTTTGTGGTGGTTTTGCATCTATTTTTAGTCATTTTGCATCTTTTTGTGCTGGTTTTGCATCTATTTTTAGTCATTTTGCATCTTTTTGTGGTTGTTTTGCATCTATTTTTAGTCATTTTGCATCTTTTTGTGGTGGTTTTGCATCTTTTTTCAGTCATTTTGCATCTTTTTGTGGTTGTTTTGCATCTATTTTTAGACATTTTGCATCCTTTTGTGATGGTTTTGCTTCTATTTTCAGACATTTTACGTCTCCATGTCATCCTTTTGTTTCTCTCTATGGTCATTTTACGTCCATTTTCACATTTTCTTGCTTGTCTTTATAATTCTTTTGCATCCATGTGCTGGTTTTGCATCCATTTTTAGTCATTTTACCAGGAAATTCACACAATTATTCAGCTTATTCTTCCACAAACCAAACTAAAAAACTGCTGCAGACTCTTTGCACAGAGCTTTCACACACTTGGAGGCAACAGCGCCCTCCTCCTGCTCTGTGCAGCCACATGTCACTTTTCAAAATAAAACGCAGCGCAGGTGCACACACCGTCAATATCAATAGATGACATTTATTTATGGTTTTATTACACTTTCAAAACGAATGATGTCAGAATAGAGAGTTCATCACCTCCCTTGTAGAGATGCATCATATTATCTCCCACATTTGCACGTGACTGCTTATTTAAGTCTCTTCATGTTGAACCTTTTATTCTCTTAAACCCACCCTATAATAAAAACAATACACTCACATTTCCCCCTTTAAAGCCTCTATCTGCTGCTCTTCCTCTACCTTTGCTGCCACTGAAGGTGCTTGGATTAAATGACAACACGCTCCTTTTTTTTTACAACATCTGCAGCTTTAAAAAACACACATTTTCGTCCATGTAACGCTGATTCGGCTCGGATTTGACCTACATTTGCCCATGTTTGTGTCCTGCATGAGGAATTTCAGCGGAGAAAAGCCACCCACCATATCTGCAGCGCGTGTGTGTGTGTGTGTGTGTGTGTGTGTGTGCGCGCCCCTGCTTTAACGCCATCATATCCGAGCGACAGTAAATGTAGTATGCAGGCATTTCCTGTCCCTTTGCCTTCAATGTAAACCCAAAAATAAGAATAAGAATAAGAATAAGACGCCGCGCACGGGAATTAAGATCCGGGGAAGAGACGCTGTGACCCCGCAGAGGTGCGTCAGGGGCCGGGTACGGGTAAGTGTCGGGGTGGGGGGGAGGATTTCCTATTGTGTGTGTCATTCAGCATCCTCAGCCTGCTGTGACACGACGTCTTAAGAGCGACGCTCATTCTCTCAATGTGCTGTAGCGTCCACCAGACTCCGTTCAAAAACCCCATAATTTAAGATTATCACGCGTCTTAAGCGAAATTCACGAGGTAGAAATAAAGTTAACATGCTATCTGAATAAATAGAGGTTTATTCTTGAATTCGGCATCCATGTAATCAGCTAAAAAGTAGAAATAAGAGGTGGTGTCACGCTGGTCTCCCTCGCTTCTCACTGTGGAGGAGGGTACTTTCGGTGTAAAGGGCGCTGAGGGAATTACACGCGGGACAGTTTTTAAAAAGTTAGAAATTTGACACGTTTAAATATTTCTAGTTGTTTTTATTTACGCCGAATTTAAGAGTGAATGTGGCTGATTTAGGAAAGCACATGAACTCTAGTTTTATTCCTCTGCACATTTGTGTTTCCGCGTAAAAACCTTAAATTGTTTGATTTCTGGGCGGAGTTTCGCTAAAGTCTTAAAGGCACGATTTCATGGTCTGGGTCATTCTGCACGACTCTCCAAAGACACAGGGTCGGTGTGTTGTTGCTCCACCGATGTTTGCGCGCATGCACTTCATCTTGAACTCAGCAGCTTTATGAATTATGAATTATGATCACAGACAGACAGACAGAGGGGTTGTGCTCGCGTCCGTGCGCGCTGCTGAGCGGATCCAAGGTCTCCTCTCCAGCATGTAATAAAGCAGGTTTCAGATTCAGTGGGGTTATGGATTAAAGATCATTTCAGCACAAACCACTTTGCATGCACGCAGTTTGAGACCATGCATCATTATAAATACTGTTGCATGTGGGCGAGCTGCTGTGGCACTGGGCATTATCATCATTTTATCATGTTCATGTCGTTTGTTGTGTTGTTTCATACTGACTTTAATACTCAAATATGTTTCTGTGCATGCAAGTTTTTGCATTAATGCAATTTGAGACCATAAAACTTTCTATCTATCCATCCATCCATCCATCCATCCATCCATCCTAGATAGATGGATAGATGGATAGATAGATAGATAGATAGATAGATAGATAGATAGATAGATAGATAGATATTGCATGTGGTCTTGTTGTTGTAGCACTCTTTTCTCTCCTCAAAGCAATTTCAGTCAAAAGCAACTGGACTTGTTTCACCTCTCATCCAAGAGGCTTCATCAGTTCATGTACGCATCGGACCAGGCTGGGACTGGACCAGGACCAGGACCAGGACCAGGCTGGGACTGGACCAGGACCAGGACCAGGCTGGGACTGGACCAGGACCAGGACCAGGACCAGGCTGGGACTGGTCCAACTAACTGGTGTGAGATCCAGGTATTTAACCTCTCACAGGCCGATGATGTCACTGGAACCCTTTGTGCTCCAAGTGCCAACGACCGTCGTTAGAGAGACAGTAGTTGGTGGAAGTTGGTCTGGACTTGGTTAGTTTGACCAGTCCAAGCCTGAGCCTGGTCCTGGTCCTGGTCCTGGTCCTGGTCCTGGTCCTGGTCCAGTCCCAGTCTGGTCAGATACGTACATGAACTGATGAAGCCTCTTGGATGAGAGGTGAAACAAGTCCAGTTGCTTTGGACTGAAATTGCTTTGAGGAGACATTTTATACATTATGATCCTTTTATCATGTTCATGTCCTGTGGTGTGTTTTTCTTACTGACTCTAATACTAAAATATGTTTCTGTTCATGCAAGTTATTTAATAATAATAATAATAATAATAATAATAATAATAAACACAAGTGTCTCCCTGTGTTTTACGTTGCAGGGGTTTAACTCCAGTTCTCAGGGACCTGCAGATGATGAGCCTCCATGCCCAGAGTGTCACCAGATGAGAGGGCATCACCTCAGCTGCAGCTTCAGAAACTACAGTAAGTGTGTGTGTGTGTGTGTGTGTGTGTGTGTGTGTGTGTGTGTGTGTGTGTGTGTGTGTGTGTGTGTGTGTGTGTGTGTGTGTGTGTGTGTGTAACTGACTGTTAATGAAGCGACACTGGTTCAAGTTTTGGAAATCTGAGAGGAGGGAGCGTTGTGTCAAGTTCCCTAAAGTGAAGTCAAGTCGGAGCGGATGTAGGATATTTGTCCCTTCAAAATAAAACAGCTTTTTCTTTATGCAAGGGGAAAACAACAACAACTTTAGAGTTCTGTTTAGAGAAATCGTTGAACACAGAAGCGAACAAGAGCTAATTAATAAAAAAAGTTAAGGTGAAGGGAGAGAAAACCCACTTTAGCCGCTTGTACCCGCTACCTTGTTCTTCTGGTCAGGAGGGGGGGGGGGGGGTCTGGAGTCTCCCTTAGAGAGAGGGGGAGAAGTTCAGCATCCGTGAGGAACTCGGAGTAGAGCCGCTGCTCCTTTGCGTTGAAAGGAGCCAGTTGAGGTGGTTCAGGATCATCTGGTAAGGATGAACCCTGGGCGCCTCCCTAGGGAGGTGTTCCAGGCACGTCCAGCTGGAAGGAGGCCTCGGGGAAGACCCAGGACCAGGTGGAGAGATTAGATCTCCACACTGGCCTGGGAACGCCTCAGGATCCCCCAGTTAGAGCTGGTTAATGTGGCCCGGGAAAGGGAAGTTTGGGGTCCCCTGCTGGAGCTGCTGCCCCCGAGACCCGACCCCGGATAAGAGGCTGAAGATGAGATGAGATGAGACGGTGAAGGGGAATTAAGAATCAATCCAAAAACAACAATTACAAAATACTTTTGATAAATGGGAATATGTTAAAAAAAGTGTTACAATTATGTTACAAGGGGGCACGGTGGAGTGTGGGTTTGCACTGTCCCCTCACAGTTAGAGGGTTCCTGGTTCAAATCCCGTCTGGGGTCCTTCTGTGTGGAGTTTGCATGTTCTCCCCGTGTCTGCGTGGGTTTTCTCCGGGTTCTCCGGTTTCCTCCCACAGTCCAAAGACGTGCAGGTGTTCGGTTCATTGATGACTCTAAATCACCCGTAGGTGTGAATGGTTGTCTGTCTGACCCCGCCTCACGCCCGATACCAGCTGGGATCGGCTCCAGCCCCTTTGTAGTCGTTTTACGTCCATTTGTAGTTGTTTCATATGTTTTTGTGATTGCTTTGCATCTTTTTGTTGTGGTTTTGCATCTATTTTTAGTCATTTTGCATCTTTTTGTGGTGTCTTTGCATCTATTTTTAGTCATTTTGCATCTTTTTGTGCTGGTTTTTCATCTTTTTTTAGACATTTTGCATCTTTTTTTGGTGGTTTTGCATCTATTTTTAGTCATTTTGCATCTTTTTGTGGTGGTTTTGCATCTATTTTTGGTCATTTTGCATCTTTTTGTGCTGGTTTTGCATCTATTTTTAGTAATTTTGCATCTTTTTGTGCTGGTTTTTATCTATTTTTCCATTTAACATTTCCATGTAGTTGATTTGTTTCTCTTTGTGGTCATTTTACATCAATTTCTAATCACCTTGCGTGTCTTTGTCGTGGTTTTTTGTCTCAGCGTGGTCGTTTTGTGTCTATTTTCCGTAGTTTGCATCGCTTCATGGTCTTTTTGCATCTTACAGTCATTTGTCGTCTCTTTGTGTTAATTTCCATGTATAATTGTGGTCATTTAACATCTCTTTAGGATCATTTTGTGTTGTTTTTCTTCAACAACAGAGCTCCTGACTCCATGGGCCCCCATGAGTAGTTATAGTTGTATGCACCTTTTATTTTGAAGGACGCCACCGGAAGCTGTGTGCAGTGCTCGTGCAGCGTGACCCCTGCAGAGACGGACAGCAGGAACATGCGGAGCAGCTGATGTTGCACGGGGCTAAAAATAAGCAGCTCCTTGACTCTTTTACTCTCTTTGGTTTCTTTTCCTCTTGTCGTCTTTTCTTCAAACAGAACAACTTATCCAACACTTCCGGAATGAAACCGTGCCATTAAGGAGTCACACTTTTTATCGAGGTAAGAGACTTTTTGACGTTTAAGTGAAGCTTTATTGCTCTTTAATGGTGTGATAATGAGCTCTCTGGTGTCCGTGGGGTTTTAAAAGGATGTGGTGTAACGCAGGTGGTGCTTTTGCTTTAAAATGGAGGTTTATTTACCTCCCTGTCAGCAAGATTTAACATTATTAGTATTATTATAATTTAAATTTGAGTTATTTATAATTAAATAACTAACTAGACTGTCATTAAGCTCTTTGTTCCGCCTGTAAAAGACAGTTAAAAAGGGATTTATGTCATTTTTATTTAAATAAATGGACAGAAGTTTAAAGGAAATGTTATTTAGTTTTCTTATTGTATAAAACAGCGACTGTAGTTTTAAAGTTTGAGAATAAAAAGTCTAAATTTCAACAGAATAATCTCAAACCACCTCTAATTTAATAATTTACGTCTCTGCTGTGACCCTGACAGTTAAACTCCACAGGGAGGCGCTACAGTGGAACGGGCTGTCTCTCCCAAAACAAAGATGGCCGCCAATCCCCCCAAAACTCATATGGCGGCCATCTTTGTTCCGTTGGAATTGCTGTATTGGAAACGTCCCACTGTACTAGCCGTCGTTGGACAAACAACTTTCTGTTTAACCTACAAATATAAATGATGGTGTAATGTTAAGAGTTAATTTAATGGTGTTAAACTAAAGTCTAACTTCTTCTCTTTGTAACTCTTAACTCTTTTAACGGCATCATTTAGCTTTGTGTTTACAAGAATCGACAAAAGTATGCTAACACCGGCGCTTCTCTGGGTCCTATCGGACACTTCTTTACGTCTCCTCGCTGTAAACACTGGGAGCTTCTGGTCGTCCACATTAACATCAATGTTGTCATCACATCTGGGACCATATTTCAGTCCTTCACAATAAAATGACATGTTTTAACAGCTCCAAAATAAACGGTAAAGTCTTCTTAATTTCTATTTTTAATGTAAACCAGCACCTGAGCCGCTCAGGCTGAGCGTCACCAAAACGTTCTTACTGCTTTCTCTTATTAAAGTCACTTCAGTTTAAAGTAATTAGACGTATAAATGCTCGTGTAGAAATATGAAATTTACCTTGTAGTCTCTTAGAAGTGTGTAAATGAGTTCTTCTTGTACTTCGGTGGCGATCACCAAGTAAAAGCACCACGAAAAGACTGCAAACTAACGGGCAAAGAGGGATAATACCAGCAAACGGCGTCCGACTGGTGACACATTTACGTTAGTGGTCAAATAGTGGAATTGCAACTACCGCGTCCGTCACATGAGCAAAACAGACATCTGTTAGTCTGTGGATACATTTTTTAGAGGGTCACAAACCCCCACTATCAGAATTTGGTTTATTTGGTCAGGTAACATTTGAAAGTCTTTAAGAGCCGCGCAAGAAAATAATTGAATCCTCATTTAAGCTAGCCGGAGCGCTACACTGGGAGGAACTATGGGCCCAACAGAGAGGAAGTAGCGCGGATCATCCAGGGGTTTTAAGACGCGGCGGTTGAACATTTTTGGCTTCATGCGCCACTGAGCAGCTTTCATATGGACGAACGGAGCTCCACCTCCAACGCTGTATCCAGTTCTTTTATACATCCGTGGTGCGAACTGATTTGACCTGAATGTAGCACGTAGTATGAAGTTAGCTAAAACAAAAGCTTCAATCTGCAGCATGCCAAAAACAAAATCAGATTGATTCTGGAAATTATCTCCAGTATGCTTCGGACGAATCTATCTCGCCAACGTTTTCCCACAATGCAAAGCGCTGCAACGGACACAACAACTGGTCGTTATTTCCGCTTTTTTAAAACCAGAATCCTGCTAACCCTAGCCTAGTATCCTGCAAAATACATGGATTTAAGAGTCTGAAACGGTTTCATACTGCAGACTAATGCTACCGCAGACGCTTCTAGCTAGCTAGTTAGCGTTAATTAAGTGCGGTGTGACACCCTCAGCATATTTACAGTAATATAAATAACTTTATTTGTAAGTGACAAGGTGCCTTACATGAAAAAAGTAAATCAAAGTGCAAAAGATAAGATATAAAACAAGGAAAATTATCTGTTTCTGTGACCAAAGATGGTGTGAAACTCTTTTTTTGGCAGTTCAGAGTAGGGAGTGCGCGCCCTAGTGACGTCGTGAAGTAATATTTTAAGCGCTTTTGAAGCACGTGGTGTGATTGTTTTCAGCCACATTCAAAGATAAGCTAACGTTAGCTCATCGAACTAAAAAAAAGGAACGACGTGAGGCCCCTGAAGCTGCAGTCGTGGCGTCATGACAACTTTTAATGACACTTCCGTCCTGATCCAACACTTAGATTCATTAAACAGTAATGCTCCTTAAGCCGGGGGGCATGTAGCTGGGCAGTGTCCCTGAAATAGCTCTCGTGCCTGACACTGGCCAGCATTTCTGTTTAGATATGTGTGTGTGTGTGTGTGTGCACTTCAGTGTGTGACGTGCCACAAAAATGTCTGACCCAGTCTCCAGAGTTCAAGCCAAAGCAGCGTTAGTAGTAGTGACACTGACCGGTAAGTGTTTAAGGACCACGGAGAAACACAAGATCATGTGATAGTTTTTGTTTTGTTGTTGTTGTTTCTCACAGATTGACTCGAGGCTTGCGTGGAGCGGTCGCGCGGTGGCATGGCCCCGTCGTTCTGCGGCAACGACAAGGACACCAACTCCTACAGCGTGGAGCAGGGCGTGCTGAACAATGGCTGCTTCGTGGACGCTCTCAACCTGGTTCCCCACGTCTTCCTGCTCTTCATCACCTTCCCCATCCTCTTCATCGGTAGGTGACGGGAATTGACGACACTTGTACCCCATGGGTTTCTGTTAACGGGAAAATCCGATGATGAATTCCGACATATTTAATTTGCTCCGTTGAAAGTAAGTTTTCAGGGTTGCGATAAAACCATAGAAGTTAAATGTGTGTCAGCAGTAAGTCGTGGTTATGGCGTCTGCGGCAATGTCGGCAACCCATCCCGTCTTGTTTTCGTGCTTTGCGGGTTTTACACCACCTTGAACATGAGTCTATAATTGACGGGACTTACTTTATTTGGAAGATATAAGAGCTGAAACCCCGTTCATCTGAACACCATGCCCACATATCATGATCCAGACCCCCCAGGGTCCCTTTGAGCTCAGCAGGGACGGTTAACGTTGAGGCTAACATTTTATTAAGGAAAAAAGCATGACGTCATTCATTTTCAAAGTTATGCTTTCCCACACTGTGTGCAGCAACAATAGAGATCCCATGCACCTTTGCACATATATGCAAAGGTGCATGGGATCTCTATTGTTGCTGTTTTTAATGTTATATCGTGATCGTTGTTTGATCGTAAGCGAGGAGGCGTTATCTGTGCAGCATCGAGTACAAGTCAAATCTCACAACGGGAACAATAAAGGGTAGCGTATCGTTTTGTATCTTTTTGCATCTTTTCGCATCTTTTCATGTTGTGTTGTGTCGCATCATTATGTCGTTACGTATTCTAGCGTATAATTTTGTATCATATCTTTTTGTATCTTTTGTATCACTTGTGTCGTATTGTTTTGTATCATTCGGTTTCTCTTTGTGTCTTCTTAGTTCGTATCTTTTTCTATCTTTTCGTGTCTTTTTGTGTCGTATCGTTATAACGTATCGTATCTTTTTGTATCTCTTTGTGTTCATATTTTTTCCGTATTATTATGTTGTTTTCGTATTGCATAATCTCGGTTAAGCAGAGAAAGACAGAAAAGTTCCAGTTGCTTCTGCAGCAAGAAAGAAATCCCAAGTGGTCCAGTTTGTGATTGTGACAGATGTGGAACGGTTTCCTGCTTAAGCCTCTTTAAAGCTTCACCTTTTCTGCTGGAAAGTGTCAGAAATCACTGCAGCTGTCGGGACCCAAGTGTAATCCTGCGAGGATTACACTTCGATCTGTGCTCGCGTGCTTTGATACCAACAGTAAACGAGTTGAACACGCGTGAGTACGGAACGCCTATTGATGGTTTGTTTGTCCGCGTGCACGTGTGACGGACCTGTCAGTTGAGATATTAACTTTCTCTCTCTCACACATATTTGGAGTCACTTTCCTGTCACAAGCGTGAACATGAAGCAGCTTTGAAGAGTAGAAACGATGGGATTAGAGATCCAGAGGGGGCTGGACCGCTGCTGCAGGAAACAGGGAAACAAACGGGAAACAAAAGCGCAATAAAATCAGACAAACTGGACCAAAAATCCTGGAAATATTATAGAATATTGAGTTGGTTTAGTTCTGTGTGACAATAAAACTTGTATATTCAGAAGAAGGAAAGAGGTGAGGGAGGAGAAAGAGAGAAGGAAGGACTCTTCTGTTATTGCTGCATTACTGAGCAGCGTTTAACGTTTAGTGAATGAGTGGTTGGTTACTGTGTGTGTGTTGGTGTGTGTGTGTGCGTGTGTGTGTGTGTGTTCTGTAGTTTATGGGAATGGTCCTGACCAGAAGCCCTCAGTCTTTTCCCCGAGGACTCACTAATTGATGCTTCCTGGTTATAGTTTTTTTTTTCTTATGGGTCTCCGTCCCCTGAGTTTTCAAAAATGGCTGCGGTCCATTTAGTTACGAGCAGAAACAAACCTCATCAGTGCAAACAAAACCCTGTGGTAGAGAGCCGACCTTCGCTTAAACCCCTCTGTGCTAACACGCCAGAGTTTGGTCGTATCTGCACCAGGGATGGGAACTGATATGATCTTTGTTTCCACCGGTGGGATTATCAATTCTGCTGCGATTCGCTCTGGATCGCCTTATTGAATCTTCAGCCTACACAGGTTTACAGCGTCAACTCCACTGTTTTATAATCTGAACCCAGTGTGGATGAATCTGTGGGACCGCCCTCTCTCATATCTTTAGTCGATTAGTCACTTTCATAGGCTTCTTTCATGCTGACTGACTCATTTATGCGCACATGTAGGGGCGGCGGTAGCTCAGTCCATAGGTGACTTGGCTGGGAACCGTAGGGTCGATGGTAGGGTCAAGTCCCTGTGTGGACCATGTATGGAGCGTGGACTGGTGGCTGGATAGGTGCCAGTTCATCTCCTGGGCACTGCTGAGGTGCTGTTGAGCAAGGCACTCAACCCCCAACCGCTCGGGGCGCCGGTCACTGGCAGCCCCCTCGCTCTAACATCTCTCCTTAATTGCATGTATATAGGTCCTGTTTGTGCATGTGTGTGTATTTCGGGCCTGTGTGTGACTTAAAGACTTAAAGTGATGCTTTTGCAGGACTCTTTGTGGAGAAACTTAAATCCACTAATTAAACTATAGACTGTGTAAAAATTGGACGTAGCGTCTCCGTCAAGGTCCGTTTTCTCAACTTGATCCAATCGTTCTCGCCTACGGGAGTCACCATCTTGTCAGACTTTGACTCCGCCTCATTTCCTCTGACCAAAAAATAGCATGTATGTGATGTTGGGGGAAGGGAGATACGTCCATCTGGCTGATGTATCCTGGATTAGCCACATTAGCTCCACCATCCGGGAGCTAGGCTAACAGCACACGCTACTAGATAAACAGGAGTGGGAGTCAGTGTTGAGATTTTTTCTGGGACCTTTTTCTAGTCACATCTAGTGTATGTGCCATTGATAGTAGGCTATATTGTAACACATGGTGCAAGTGTGGCTATTTAATTAGCATAACAGAGCTAACGCTAACACGGTGTGTTTCTAAACCATCTGTTGGTTTAGTTGATTGAAGAGCAAAAAACCATCTTGTCACTTATGGAAACGCCACCATACGAATGACCACAGTCCAGGAGGAGATGACGGAGTTAGCATGCTAATGATGCTAATCCTGACAACTAGCCTCCAAGGAGAAGTGAGGGCCAGATGCTAGCTGTCACTCAAGAGGCTGCTCACTGACATGGAGCAGGCTGATCGATTGACACACTCTGCAACGAACCTGGCAACCCGACTGCTGGGATTATTTTTTTTGTTGCGGCTACGACCTTGAGACTCTAGATGGCGGTGTTCGGCTCTTTCTCCATATTCAACCTTTAAGCACCGCCTCTTTCGCTTGACATTTAGTCTTAATTTATAAACACACACCTGACCTCACACAGACCCTGCAGGTAGCAAAAAGCAACGCAGACTTAAACATTAGTGTTTAACATGCTATAAGAACTATTCAAACTTTATCTTTCACTTTAAAATTTCTATTTTTTCAAACAACAAACAAGTCAGAAACCTTTTAAAGCAGGAAATCAACAGCCTCTTTGGATCGACTGCGGCACCAAAGCGTGGCATCATCTCAAACTCTCCTAAACCATCTTATCCTCCGTGTGTGTGTGTGTGTGTGTGCGCGCCAGGTTGGGGCAGTCAGAGCTCCAAAGTCCAGATCCATCACAACACATGGCTCCACTTCCCGGGACACAACATGCGATGGATCCTCACCTTCTCGCTGCTCTTCGTCCACGTCTGCGAGTTCGCCGAGGGCCTCGTCTCCAACAAGTGAGACCTCACAACATCACGCTCTTTCCACCTTGACTGAATCATTTTATATATCCTTATATATTAATTCTATTTTGTGTTTGCCTCATGCTGTAGGATGATGGACACCAACCACCTCCATCTCTTCATGCCGGCCTTCATGGGTTTCGTAGCAGCCACGACGTCAGTGGTTTACTACCACAACATAGAGACGTCCAACTTCCCCAAACTGCTGCTGGGTAAGAGTTCAAACCGGGAACCCAGGGAACACTGGGAACACCGGGAACACTGGGAACACCGGGCTGGTTAATACCTCGTCTTTTATCTATCCTGTATAAAAACCGCCTCAGAACATGTTTTTAAACAGACTCCATCGATTTAGAGTCGCTCTCCTGGCAGATTATTGGACTCACGATGGAAAAAGGATCAAAATCGAACGAGCGATATCATATTTTCGTCCTACCTTCATTAAAAATACAGAGAGAGAGAGAGATATCAAGACCCTCAGGATTCGATTTCGATCTCAATGCTTCAATGTTGAGTCATTGATAAGTGTAGACGACAGAAATACAGGAATAATTCATTAGTTGAATTATAACGTGTGCGATATTTGTGTCGGTCAGTGACCTTCAGCACTCACTGGATCGGTTCGCAGCCGAGTGTGAAACACCCGGGATGAGGATCAGCACCTCTAAATCTGAGGCCGTCGCTCTCAGCAGGAAACCGGTTGAATGAGTCCTGACCCCAAGTGAAGGAGTTCAAGTACCTCGGGATCTTGTTCACCAGTGAGGGGACGATGGAGCGTGAGTTTGGCCGGAGAATCGGAGCAGCGGGGGCGGTGCTGCGACTGCAACACCACCCCCGCTGCTCCTCCAGAGAGGATTCCCTGGGGAATATCAAGGAAGCACTTGCAGCCCTTATGTCAGCTCATGCAATATGTATCTTAACATGCAAGGCACTTCCTGTTCAGCACCATCAGAAAAAACCCAGCATTGTAAGGGCGCCCTCCCACTATGCCTCCGTCCCGTGCCCCGTGCTTTAGGGTCCTTGTCCCCCCTCCAGGCCCGTTTGTACTCACACTACCTGGACCTCGGAGAATGCTTCTTGCTGCCTATACGTCATCACGCCGTAACACGTCACACGCATTGATGACGTCATGGCGATGCGTGGCTTTGTTTCCAGATCTTTCCGTAGACCTCAGAGTTTTTGTGCGTCTTGTCGACTGATTTTGAATCTTTTCATCGACCAAATCTGCAGTAAACACTCCACCTCCGCATCACACCAACGTGAACCTTTCACCGCCATTGTTTGAAATGTCCGCGCATGGTCCCTCCTTCTTTTTTCTATGTCCCAACAGGCGCACAGGAAATGACCTCAGAACCGCCGTAGGCCTCGTGCTCGTACACGTGCGCACGCTCGTGCTTGTACACATGCAAACGTGCTTTACTAAAGCCCACCTCTCCCAAACGGGCCGTGGACGGCAAGCGAGCCGCAGCTAGACGCGGTACGGTTGCACTCACACTGGTCAAACGCACTAGGCTTTACCCTAACAACCAGTTTTGGCCCGGTGCGGAAGGACAGTGTGAGTGCGCCCTAAATGTCCATTAATACGACACTACATCCCTTTATCTGTTTCCGCACAGTCCTGTTCATCTACTGGGTGTTGGCGTTCATCACAAAGTCCATTAAGCTGTGGAAGTTTGCGGAGTACTCTGTCGGACCGCAGCACCTGAGGTTCTGCATCACTGCGCTGTTGGTGCTCCTGTACGGGCTGCTGATGGGCGTGGAGATCAACGTCATACGGATCCGAGTGAGTTACCGGGTTTCATCCAACATCAGTGACTGTGTTTAACTACGAAGTGCGTCAAAAACGACGATTGGAAACTTTTCCTCTGTTTCTTCTTTCTTTCTTTTGTGCTTCTCGTGTTCTTGTTTATTATTCACGTCTTTATTGTAACTTTGTCCCTTTCTCTTCCCGTAGAAATACGTGTTCTTCGCCAACCCCCAGAAGGTGAAACCACCGGAGGACCTGCAGGATTTGGGGGTTCGATTCCTGCAGCCGTTCGTCAACTTGCTGTCCAAGGTAGACATTTAAAAAAGAATTTGGAGCACAAAGGGTTTCAGTGACATCATCGGCCTTGTGTGAGGTTAAATACCTGGATCTCCACACCAGTTAGTTGGACCAGTCCCAGCTTGGTCCTGGTTCTGGTTCAGGTCCAGTCCCGGCCTGGTCCTGGTCCTGGTCTAGTCCCAGCCTGGTCCTGGTCCTGGTCCTGGTCCTGGTCAGATGCGAACATGAACTGATGAAGCCTCTTGGATGAGAGGTGAAACGTCTTCTTAGTAAAATAACCAAGTCCAGTTGCTTTTGACTGAAATGTCTTTGGGGAGAACGACGACCTGAACACATGAGATTCATCCATCTTCAGCCTCTTGTCCCTGTCGGGGTCACGGGCGGCTGGAGCCGATCCCAGCTGACATCGGGCGTGAGGCGGGGTCCACCCTGGACAGGACGCCAGTCTATCACAGGACACATAGAGACGAACAGAGACAGACAACCATTCACACCTACGGGCGATTTAGAGTCATCAATGAACCGAACACCTGCACGTCTTTGGACTGTGGGAGGAAACCGGAGAACCCGGAGAAAACCCACGCAGACACGGGGACAACATGCAAACTCCACACAGAAGGGCCCCAGGAGCCCGCTTGCTGTGAGGCGACAGTGCTAACCACCACACCACCGTGTCACCCCAAATGAGAACATTCAACAGGCTTATGTTTTAAAAACGTTTTTACAGGAATATAATAAAAATGTAGATTTCAAACATTTAGTCTGCAGGTAACAAGTTTCACATAATGTTTATGGCCTCACCTAAGTAACAGATACTTGAACCTTTAATTCCTTCTTCTGTCACGCTGCTCAACTCAGACAGTCGTCAATTTAAACGATGCTTATTTTATGCATTTTTTTATATACTGAGCTGTACGGAGACACATGTAACACATGTCTATTTATTATCTATTTATTCTTATCCATCTTACTGGTGTTCACTGACCTGTGTGTGTTTGTTGAACTGGGGTTTTTGACATGTCTGTGTGAGTGTGGATGAGGTCAACTGTAAACGAATCGCCCTCTTTGGGACCAATTAGTTTTACCTAGGACCGTTTTACAGAAGGTGAAAATCGCTGTAACTTAAACTGACATTCACCGCAATAATCACTGACACGAAGCATTCAGACGGGACGAAAACCCACGTCCCCACATTAACTTAAGCCCGTCAGAACAGGGCGTTGATCTGAGTCTGAATGTGAATGATGATGATGGTGTGCAGACAAAATCTCTCCAAGTTTTCTGTTGCGATTTCACTCAACAGCTGAGAGACTCTTGTTCTTTTTCATGTCTGTTACTATATGAGACTGCAGGGACCTAACTCCTATAATGCCTCTTTCTAAGAAATCAGTATCAGTGCAACCACGTAATGCACTATTCTTAACAACAGATCCCCAAATTGCTCAAAAAATGTGAACATGACGTATCAGGGGAGCGCTTCTTGGCGGTAAATGATTCAAATTCTCGGCCTTTTCTTAGGCAACGTACTGGTGGATGAATCCTCTCATCATCGGAGCTCACAAAAGACCCATCGAGCTGAAGAACATCGGCAAGCTGCCCATCGCCATGAGAGCCCTCACCAACTACCTTAAGCTCAAAGACGCGTATGAGGATCAAAGGGTGAGCGGATGGACACGCTACACGTGATTTAACACCAGTGCGGTGTGCTTTCTTTCTTGCTTCCACTCCCAATTGAATTTGTCTTCCATCCATCGCAGACGGCCGAGGATCCGAACCGCGCCCCGTCGATCTGGCGCTCCATGTATCGAGCGTTCGGCCGTCCCATCCTGCTCAGCAGCACCTTCCGTTACCTGGCCGACCTGCTGAGCTTCGCCGGGCCGCTCTGCATCTCCGGCATCGTCAAGTACCTGAAGCCCATCGATGCCAATATAACAGTAGAGAAGATCAACGCGGATGTACGTATGAGCCTCTGTCTGTCTCACTGCACTCGAGCATTAGAAAATGAAATGAAAGCAAACTACTTTGAATGGACAGTGAAGCTGAAAGAGCAGTTTTGTGTGGATGCAGAATGTTTAAGGGTGCAGGATCTGCATGTGCCTTGTCCCTTTCTTCTGTGTTTCACATGAATCACGCGTCACGCAGACGTATAAAGTTAATGCAAAGACACGAAAAGAAGACGTCTGTGATACAACCAAAATATTTGTTTTGTAACAAAATGTAAAAGTGAACTGATTCCAGTTCCTTTTAGTGCCATTTTAGGAGTTTTTATCTCGTGAATCACAATCATTTTAGCCTGGATAATCGTTTCATTAAGTTTTCATATCGTACCATGTTTAATGTTTAGTTTAATACGTCAAAATGTCAGAAGATAGTGAGAGATATACTTCACATATACAACAAATCAGACTTGTATTCAACATAAAATTGGCGAAAAAAGAAAAGAAATGAATCTGGGTATAAATATACCTCTGTATAACAAACCATATTAATTATATTTATATGAAATTATTAATTTTCCCTGAAGAAATTAAAGACTTTTTAGAGTGAGAGAGAGACTTTAGATGATTCTGTAATTTGATGTGGAAAGTGACGATGAAGTAGGGGATAGTTTTTGTTACCTTACATCTGTGCATCTGTGCACATTTGCCATATGAAATCAACAAGTTAATAATAAATTCAGTATTATATGTCTCATGTTCAAAATACAGAGTTACATTTCTACATCAAATTCTCATGTTACAGTTCATTTTACCAAATACATACTGTGACATTCACGTCAAAAGGTATCAGATCGAAATTATACATGTGTCAACGATTCAGGTTCATTGTTGCAAAAAAACACACAACAAAGCAGCAACAGCGTAGTTAGTGAAGCCAGAGTTCATTAAAGAGTGTTTTAAAGACTTACCTACTGGCCCCTGTACCAGCTCCTCTCATAGTAAAGTCCATTACAGTGGAAGGAGCCCATTGGTGCTTTGTTGTGTGTGTAGGGACTCTTCTCATGCTGCTGCAGAGGTTTGCTGTTATTTTCAGCAGCATTAGTGGTTAAAAAAGACCTTTGAATGTCTTCACCGTGCTGCCCCGAGCTAATCACTGTTAGCCATGTGCGGCTGTTAGCGACTCTCCTGGAGTTCTCCATTAACACTGTCAATACTGGCTTATTTGATGCATGTAAGTGCAGAAAAAGACCATTTTGCGCCTACATTAAGCTTCACCGCAGGTTTTTAAACTGCCTATAAACGCACTGATTGACTGGAGTAACTGTCGCAGCCCTCTGTTTAATATCTGCACAGTGTATCGACTCCATTTCACTGGCGTTCATGAATCAATATGAGCCGCACCGAACCTGTAACTATTAATCACAAAACAAAAGACGTGCCCGCGACAGCAGCACAGAGAGACGCAGAGAGAAAGCAGACACTTTTACAGGCGGCCCATTTGGCGTAGAGGCCGAGACGCTGGCACGGCCCATCACAGACATCGACTCCTCTTAAATCCATCTCAGCCTCATCCAAAGGTCGTAACACACACACACACACACACACACACACACACAGGGAGCTGCTCGGAGAGGCAGAGCAGACGCTCCTGCGATGGCAGTGTATTTTCATTCAGTCCATTTGTCTGGATGTTGTTGAGGTCGACGCTGGAT
Source organism: Echiichthys vipera (assembly GCF_963691815.1). Classification (NCBI taxonomy): domain Eukaryota; kingdom Metazoa; phylum Chordata; class Actinopteri; order Perciformes; family Trachinidae; genus Echiichthys; species Echiichthys vipera. The sequence goes on from NC_139845.1 coordinate 2,629,926, forward strand.
GTGAGGTGTTGTCGGGTCAGTGCCAGCCTGTTAAAGTGGGTGTAATGGGCAGCGGAGATAAAGACCAGAGCAGCGCTGCGTTTCTGAGTTGACGTGGAAAATTCCCCACTCACCTCACACTTTAGTACAGAGGGGCGGTCTGCGGAGCGTCAGACTGAGCTTTTCAGTACCACAGTGTGTCTGCGCGCTGTTAGCGTATCAGGCATGTGGCTATCGGTCCCGGTTTCTCATATTAAACCTTTTTACTCAACAAATAATGCAGAAAACGATGCTCAGGGTCATTTAGTGTGTGTGTGTGTGTGTGTGTGTGTGTGTGTGTGTGTGTGTGTGTGTGTGTGTGTGTGTGTGTGTGTGTGTGTGTGTGTGTGTGTGTGTGTGTGTGTGTGTGTGTGTGTGTGTGTGTGTGTGTGTGTGTGTGTGTGTGTGTGTGTGTGTGTGTGTGTGTGTGTGTGTGTGTGTGTGTGTGTGTGTGTGTGTGTGTGTGTGTTCGTGTTCTTTGTTGCAGAGCACCTACTTCGACGTGTACTTCATGTCGTCCACTGAGCTGCTGCAGAACACGTCTGTCCTGGCCGTGCTCCTCTTCCTGGCGTTAGTCCTTCAGAGGACCTTCCTGCAGGCCTCGTACTACGTCACCATAGAAACGGGCATCAACCTGCGCGGAGCCTTGCTGGTGAGTGGAAATTTAAGTGCAGACGTTTTTTTTGTCTCCATGCTGAGGTCTCTCATCTCATCTCATCTTCATCTGCTTATCCGGGGTCGGGTCGCGGGGGCAGCAGCTTTAGCAGGGGACCCCAAACTTCCCTTTCCTGGGCCACATTAACCAGCTCTAACTGGGGGATCCTGAGGCGTTCCCAGGCCAGTGTGGAGATCTAATCGCTCCACCTGGTCCTGGGTCTTCCCTGAGGCCTCCTCCCAGCTGGACGTGCCTGGAACACCTCCCTAGGGAGGTGCCCAGGGTTCATCCTTACCAGATGATCCTGAACCACCTCAACTGGCTCCTTTCAACGCAAAGGAGCAGCGGCTCTACTCCGAGTTCCTCACGGATGCTGAACTTCTCCCCCTCTCTCTAAGGGAGACTCCAGACCCCCTCCTGAGGAAACACATTTCACACGCTTGGACCTGGACCTGGTTCTTTGGGTCCTGACCCAGCTTTCATGACCACAGGTGAGGGTAGGAACCAGGACTGAGGGTAGATCCAGAGCTTTGTCTTCCTCAGCTCTCTTTTCATCACAGCGGTGCAGTAGAGCGACTGCAGCACCGCCCCCGCTGCTCCGATTCTCCGGCCAAATCCACGCTGAGGTGTTGCTTTGAAAAGGTCGACGTGAGCGATCGTCCGGGACAAACATGTTTGGTCCTCATGTAAATATTATCCTCCTGATATGACGGCAGATCATTTCAAACGCTGCCCGGTCAGAGCCTTGAGAGGTTTTTACAGCGCCACATGAAACTTCAGGCGTTTTCTCATAAACTACGACGGCAAATGATGATTATTTTCATTGCCCATTAATAACTCGTTTAACAAAAAGCCCAAGATGACCTCCTCAAATGTCTTGTTTTGACCACGAGTCAAAGAAACTCAGTTTACTGAAGTGTTGAGATGAAAAGCTGTAAAAACGTCAGAGAAAACTGACATTACAGTCTTATATCCGCCAAAAAAAGCTCCTTAAATCATCAGTGTGGAGCATTTAGTGTGTGTCCAGAATGAGCAGGGAGATGTTGGAGAAGACGGATGTCAAGTTTGCAAAACGTGGCGTCTGAAAGTGCGTGAAAGGCTCCAAAACTGTGAATATTTTACATTTTAGAGATATTCTTCCAGCCCTTTCTGCTCAAGTCTGTGTGAAGAAAGTGAACTAGTGAATTTAACGTTACTAATCTGGGCCAAAGCAGTTTAAACTGGGCTGGAGGACCAAAGCAAGTTAGGGCGCACTCACACTGTCCATCCGTACCGTGCCCAAACAGGTTTCACAGCTAAAGTCTGGTTCCTTTGACCAGTGTGAGTGCAACCGTACCACGTCTAGGAGCGACACGCTTGCCGTCCACGGCCCGTTTGGGAGAGGTGGGCTTTAGTAGAGCGCGTGTGCACGTGTACGAGCACGAGGCCTACGGTGGTTCTGGGGTCATTTCCTGTGCGCCTGTTGGGACATAGAAAAAAAGAAGGAGGGACCATGCGCGGACATTTCAAACAATGGCGGTGAAAGGTTCACGTTGGTGTGATGTGGAGGTGGAGTGTTTACTGCAGATTTGGTCGATGAAAAGATTCAAAAACAGTCGACAAGACGCACAAAAACTCTGAGGTCTACGGAAAGATCTGGAAACAAAGCCACGCATCGCCATGACGTCATCAATGCGTGTGACGTGTTACGGCGTGATGACGTATAGGCAGCAAGAAGCATTCTCCGAGGCCCAGGTAGTGTGAGTACAAACGGGCCTGGAGGGGGGACAAGGACCCTAAAGCACGGGGCACGGGACGGAGGCACAGTGGGAGGGCGCCCTTAAACTGGAGTGGAGGAGTTCACTTCCTGTTTCCTGTCTACATCTGCTGAGAGATGTAAAAAAAACAAAGGAATAATAAGAAGAATAAACATATTTAATAAACACCTCCTCCACTCTCAAACTTGATCTCATATTATTCCATTTTAAATCCATTTCATAATATAAAGTTAAGTCTTTCCTCTTTGTACTTTATGAACATTTTCCTTTTTACCTCTTTTTGAACTTTGACTTTGCACGAATGAATCCCATAAACGTGAATAACGACACGTTTGCGTGTTTGTTTTTAACGCACCAGGCGATGATTTACAACAAAATCCTGCGTCTGTCCACGTCCAACATGTCCATGGGCGAGATGACCCTGGGGCAGATCAACAACCTGGTCGCTATAGAGACCAACCAGCTGATGTGGTTCCTCTTCCTCTGCCCCAACCTGTGGGCCATGCCTGTGCAGGTCGGTCCACCGGCACCTCCGTACATCTCCGCCTGTATTTACCGCTCTTATCTAACGACTCGTCCGGCCTCCGTGTGTGTTTCCTTTCTTTCTCCACAGATCGTGATGGGAGTGATCCTTCTCTACTATCTGTTGGGCTGCAGCGCCTTGGTGGGAGCCGCTGTCATCGTCCTGCTGGCTCCGGTCCAGTACCTCATCGCTACGAAGCTGGCAGACACGCAGAAAAGCACGCTGGTAAGCGCCACACCACACCTAAAGAGTTGTTTTGCTTTTGAAATCCATCGTTTTACAGCATAACACGCACACTTCTGTGTCCTCTGTGTTACGGTTTGTGTTTGATCAGGACCCAAATGCACGACTCGACTCTGGTTCAAAGTGCAACAAACAATCTTTGAGGGCGCACTCACACTGTCCTTCCGCACCGCGCCAAAACAGGTTTTTCAGCTAAAGCCTAGTTCGTTTGACCAGTGTGAGTGCAACCACTCCACGCCTACGTCCACAGCCCGTTTGAGAGAGGTTGTCTTTTGTAGAGCGTGTTTACACATGTACGAGCACGAGCGTGCGCACGTGCACGAGCACGAGGCCTACGGCGGTTCTGAGGTCATTTCCTGTGCGCCTGTTGGGACCTAGAAAAAAGAAGGAAGGACCATGCGCGGACATTTCAAACAATGGCGGCGAAAGGTTCACGTTGGTGTGATGCGGAGGTGGAGTGTTTACTGCAGATTTGGTCGATGAAAAGATTCAAAAACAGTCGACAAGACGCACAAAAACTCCGAGGTCTACGGAAAGATCTGGAAACAAAGCCACGCATCACCATGACGTCATCAATGCGTGTGACGTGTTACGGCGTGATGACGTATAGGCAGCAAGAAGCATTCGCCGAGGCCCAGGTAGAGTGAGTACAAACGGGCCTGGAGGGGGGGACAAGGACCCTAAAGCACGGGACGGAGGGACAGTGAGTGCGCCGTAAGGGTGCAAGCATAGGTGCGAGGGAGGTGGAGGGGTAGTGCGAGGTCCCAGGATCCTGATGTGGTAGGAGAAGTCACTGAGGAAGGCGTGGATGCAGGTGGTGTGATGTGAGGTCCACTGTAGGGGAATGGCGATGGAGTGAGAGAGCTCCGGGGGGGCTGACATCAGGCAGGCAGGGAGGAAGCAACACTCAGGACTGCACAGCGAAGCACAGTAATCTGAAGCAGGTAGCAAAAACACACAGAGATTAGCTTCACAAGCTAAACACAGAGCACAGAAGCTGGGATCCAAACCACCGCGTAGACTGACGGAACGATCTGGCGACGAGCAGGAGAGAAACCAGTGGCTTTACGGGAGGCTTGATTGTAGAGTGCGTTCACCTGCTTCACCTGTGGAGCAGAAGCCACGCCCACATGCACACACACACACACAGCACAGACAGGGACACAAAAACACACACACACACAAGGTAATCACAGGGCTGCCACGGTGGAATCATGACTCTCTGCCTGTCGCCTCGTTCAGGAGCACTCGACGGATCGCCTGAAAAAGACCACGGAGATCCTGAAGGGCATAAAGTTGCTGAAGCTGTACGCCTGGGAGAACATCTTCTGCGACAGCGTGGAGGAAACCAGAGGCAAGGAGCTCACCAGCCTCAAGACCTTCGCTTTCTACACGTCACTGTCCAGTAAGATGAAAACTTGACACTCACTACAGCTTGTTTCTTGACGTCCAGTTCCTGTAATTAATATAATAGTATGTCTATTTAATGACTTTGCTTCTCTCTGTGTGCAGTCTTCATGAACGCAGCCATTCCCATCGCCGCCGTTCTCGCGGTAAGACAATTTTATCACACTTCACTGCAATTCCGCATTTGTTAAAGCTATTCTTACCTTTCTGGCATTTTGACACTTTTCTTTTGTAACCTTAAAAACTCCTAATAAGCGTATAACACACTAGAATGTAAAATGATTTGCGGAGCTTCCTGCCCGTCCTCCGACGCTATGTTTCAGTTGCGCTGCTCATGCTGCGTTCAAGTGCCATGGGAAGTCCGACATTTCTTGCATGCCTCACAGCGCCTCCCTCCAAAGGTCCCACCCTCTTCCCCCTGCCTGACCTTTGATGCTCCCTCCTCCCCCGACACGTGGGCCAAGAGAAATGAGTGTGATTGAGTGTCATGGGAAGTCCGAAGTTTCGGACCTCCAACTGAGAGGTCATTTATTTCAAATTTAAGCAATTATTACATTTCTTGCATGCCTCACAGCGCAAGTCCCACCCTCTTCCCCCTGACTGACCTCTGATGCTCCCTCCTCCCCCGACATGTGCACCATCTGCGATCGAGTGTCATGGGAAGTCCGAAGTTTCGGACCTCCAACTGGGCAAAGTGCACTGGAATGCCCATCAAAGTGGAACCTCCTACTATCGAATTCGGGGGAGATCCACCTACTGTGAACTCGCTAGTAGGAGGTTCCCTACTGTGTGGAGTTTGCATGTTGTCCCCGTGTCTGCGTGGGTTTTCTCCGGGTTCTCCGGTTTCCTCCCACAGTCCAAAGACGTGCAGGTGTTCGGTTCATTGATGACTCTAAATCACCCGTAGGTGTGAATGGTTGTCTGTCTCTGTTCGTCTCTATGTGTCCTGTGATAGACTGGCGTCCTGTCCAGGGTGGACCCCGCCTCACGCCCGATGTCAGCTGGGATCGGCTCCAGCCCCCCCACGACCCAGATAGTGACAAGCGGTTGAGGATGAATGAATGATAAACTCTTATTACCTTTCAAGAAAAATGGATGCAATTGGTCCAAAACACAAACTTTAAACTATACTTTGTTGTAAAAACACTTCCTTATAGGTCAAAAAGCCCAAAGCATTCATATCATATATGAAGAGACGGGGTTAAATGTTCTATGTGCGGTTCTTTTAATGCTTCTTTCAACTATGCTGTGGTTTGTCGGTATCATTTCTGGTTTCTGAATCATTGAATCTGATGTTGCAGACGTTTGTGACGCACAACTTCCTGAATAAAACCGGCCCCACTCCCTCTGAGGCCTTCGCAGCTCTGGCGCTGTTCCACATCCTGGTCACCCCGCTCTTCCTGCTCTCCACCGTGGTCAGATTCGCCGTCAAAGCGCTCGTCAGGTGAGTGAGTGTGAAGGTGTGAAGGGAGACGCGACTAAACAAGGCAGACAAACCAGAGACGCTGCGGAACTTGACGTAGACGCGGGTCTAATTAAAGGAACGCGGAGGAAACCCGACAGCAGTCGAGAGAAACTCTAAACTCCCGAGAGATTAGTGGTATTGGTATCGTCACAATCACACACTTATTCATGCGCTAAATATATGTGTGTGTGTGCGTGTGTGTGTGTGTGTTTTGACAGTGTGCAGAAGCTCGGTGAGTTTCTTCAGAGTGACGAAATCGGAGACGACAGCTGGAGAAATGGAGAGATGTCTGTTTCCATGGAAGCGGGAAAGAAACACGTGGGCGTGGTGAGTGTTATTTAAAGACGTCAGACGGAGCAACGATGACAGATAACGCTGTCAAAGGGCCAGAAAACGGTCGATGCACGGCAAAAACAGCCTCATGTCCCCAAATCTAGTCAATTGTATCATCTACCAACGGGGTAAGAACAAATTACTAAGTTCGAATTCTTTAAAACTATCAAAAGACTCCAAACTTTTCTCATCTTCAGCCTCTTATCTGGGGTCTGGCAGCAGCTTTAGCAGGGGACCCCAAACTTCCCTTTCCCGGGCCACATTAACCAGCTCTAACTGGGGGATCCTGAGGCGTTCCCAGGCCAGTGTGGAGATCTAATCTCTCCACCTGGTCCTGGGTCTTCCCCGAGGCCTCCTCCCAGCTGGACGTGCCTGGAACACCTACCTAGGGAGGCGCCCAGGGTTCATCCTTACCAGATGATCCTGAACCACCTCAACTGGCTCCTTTCAACGCAAAGGAGCAGCGGCTCTACTCCGAGTTCCTCACGGATGCTGAACTTCTCCCCCTCTCTCTAAGGGAGACTCCAGCCCCCCCCTCCTGAGGAAACACATTTCACACGCTTGCACCCGCAACCTTGTGAAGCAAAAGAGTCATAATGTGCCTTTAAACTAGACAAAACCAAAAAAAACTACGTTTCTTAAGATTCTTAAACTGAGAAATTGTGCAACTGGTCTCAATCTTAAAATAAGGAACATAATCTTGTTCCTTTGTTGTGATGATTTGCAAAATATGTGCAAACCTTGTTACTAAATCGAGCTGGATAGTAGCTGGTAATTTTATTAAAGCTGCAGTTGGCAACATTTCAGATAGAACAACATAAATGATCCGGTTTTATAAAAGTTAAACTCAAGAGAGAGATTTTTCTTGGTTCATTATGAAACTGTGGCGAGCCGCATTTTGACTGTTCACGTAGAAGAAATCATCACTTAAACTCACGTCAGGATTGCAAGATGACGTTTTTGTCCGTATGAAACAAAACAAAAGAACAAACAGTCGTGTTGAACTCATAGAAAACTGATTCCGGTACAACCCTACAACTGACTGGGGATTAAAATCCAACCATAACTGATCAAAAAAACAATGAAATCAAGAGCGAGGAATTCAAAACGTGTTTTTTTACAGCATCATTTCATGAGTCATGGTCCCTGACTTTATGGGCCCCTGGGCCTGAGCCCGGTGACCCCTTCAGTCCATCCGTGCTCATGAGCATGAAACATTACAGCATTTCCAGAAGTTTTATTACATCCTGGCTACTGTTGTGCTTAGATGTGTGTGTGTAACCTTTAGCCCGGCTGCTCATACAAACAAATATACAGCAAACACACAACAACAAAAATAACTGGCTGGACGCGGAGAACAGGATAAAGTGCTGCTGTCGCCCTGGGACTGAACTCTCTGGGGCAACATCCTCTGGGTGTTTTATCAGAGGGAACCCCTGCACGTCTGCTTCTCCCCGAGGGTCTAAAGCGGATGCAGGGAAAGTTTTAACTTTATTAGAATGCTAACTTCAAATCTCTTGTCTTTTTTTAATGTCCCCCTCAAGACCAAAGCCATCAACAGGAAGCAGCCGATTCGCTATCAGATGGACAACTACGAGCATCCGACCCGGCGACAGATGAGACCCACGGAGACGGAGGACATGGCTGTAAAGGTCAGGGCGTTCACGTGTTAAAGGGGGGATGGTGAGGTTGGGAAGAGAGTCTCTCAAAGACACCAGGAACTTAGACTTCTTCTTCTTAAGTGCGTTGCAGACTTGAAAGAGTTCAAACTTCGCCGTGACGTCACACTGATGAACGTCCAAGAGGCTTTTTTTGTTCTGGGTGGTTGGAGGCAGCACATTCAGAAGCAGCGAACTCAGATTTCCACAGTGCTGCCTGGCACTTTTACGGCCCGTCAGTGATATAATTTACGGAGACCTTTGGGGATAGACAAGTTTGGTATACAGAGGAAGGGAGGCCAGTTCGATAGAAGTGGACATTAAAGAGAAGGGGGACAGTTAACAAAGCTAAACACAAACATGAGAATGTAAAGAGCATGTTGCTTTAAATTGATTTCATCCAGATTTTGCGTTCCCACACGCAGGGAGTTGCTACGTAAGAAGACGATGCTTTTATTATGTCCAAAGCAAAACTATGGAGCCCAGAGTGTGAGCCGTGGTTTTGCACACGTGACCATCTGTGCACACCGAGAGAGCGGGCTATATAATAAAAACACCTGGTCAAGATCATCGCCTTTTGATACAACTAAGGTCGCACTCACACTGTCCTTCCGTACCGTGCCCAAACAGGTTTTACGGGTAAAGTCTAGTTCGTTTGACCAGTGTGAGTGCAACCGTACCGCGCCTAGCTGCAGCACGCTTGCCGTCCACGGCCCGTTTGGGAGAGGTGGGCTTTAGTAAAGTGCGTTTGTACATCTACGAGCACGAGTGTGCGCACGTGTACGAGCACGAGGCCTACGGCGGTTCTGAGGTCATTTCCTGTGCGCCTGTTGGGACATAGAAAAAAGAAGGAGGGACCATGCGCGGACATTTCAAACAATGGCGGTGAAAGGTTCACGTTGGTGTGATGCGGAGGTGGAGTGTTTACTGCAGATTTGGTCGATGAAAAGATTCAAAAACAGTCGACAAGACGCACAAAAACTCAGAGGTCTACGGAAAGATCTGGAAACAAAGCCACGCATCGCCATGACGTCATCAATGCGTGTGACGTGTTACGGCGTGATGACGTATAGGCAGCAAGAAGCATTCTCCGAGGCCCAGGTAGTGTGAGTACAAACGGGCCTGGAGGGGGGGACAAGGACCCTAAAGCCCCGGGCACGGAGAACGGGGGACAGTGGGAGTGCGCCCTAAATCGTATCGGTACACAGGCCGAGGAGCACGAGAAGGAGCCGTGGTGGAGAGGAAGAAACGGCCCAAAGTGGGTGCTTCATTTCACACAGAAAGACGACATCAGTGCAGCTTGTAATGTTTTTAAAATGATCGTTTAAAAGGTGGAAAAAACCTCAAGGCCTCATGAGCTTGAAGAGATATTCTGCCCGTTTAAATCCAGCTCTGTGTCGTGACAGTGTGTGCGGGAAACGCTGAAGAGTGTGAATCAATGTCTTGTTTTGCCCACAACTCAAAGATCCTCAATTCAGTGTCACAGAGGAAAGAAACCAGCAAATATTCACATTTAAGAAGCTAAAAAATGGCGAATCAAAGGAATTAGTCAATAACCAAAATCCTTGGTGGTTAATTTAAAAGTTGACAACTAAAGGATTAATTGATTGAAGCAGCTCTCATACAGATCATTTGTGTTTCCATCGATATGATGAGGAGGTCGTTGGCGCTCACACAGACTCAGACACGTAGGAGCTGCTCCCTGATACCATCATTTATTTAACTCTGTCAACAGCTGTTTCATATCCTGACTGTTTGTACATCCATGGGTCATTAGTGTGTGTGCGGGGAATCATACATGTGACGTGCATGTGTGTGTGTGTGTGTGTGTTTGTGTGTGTGTGTGTGTGTTTGTGTGTCTTCTCAGGAAGTGTAGGATTCACACAAGAACCCGTTGCCCCTTAAAGGGTCCTGTGAACGCATCCCGACATTTTCTCAGCCCCTCCGTGAAGGCTGCTCTTCCTGTCTCATCCCTGCGGAGTGATGCTACCGACCAAGACGGTGGTCCGCTAATGAGAGAGGGAGAGAGAGAGGGAGAGAGAGAGAGAGTTACCCTCTAGACACAACCATCCTCTTTAAATTTTTATGGATATCCATGGAGTAGTTGTTGACGTGTTTCAGTTTGGACCAAAGTAGGGGACCAACTACTGGTTGGTCCCAAGAACCCGCTGCTAGTGTGGCTAAAAACGCAGATAATTCAAAATTACTATTAAGAATAAAGAGAATACTGCATTTAAAGAATATCAACACGGCCTGACATGCTGCTAAAATGCTAAGTACCAGCTGCAACTGACCTGCTATTTACCAACCTGGTTACTCTGAGAGAGAGAGAGTTTGTTGTTTGTTGTCATGGATAGGTCTCATCTCATATCATCTCATCTCATCTCATCTTCAGCCTCTTATCCGGGGTCAGGTCGCGGGCGCAGCAGCTTTAGCAGGGGACCCCAAACTTCCCTTTCCCGGGCCACATTAACCAGCTCTAACCGGGGGATCCTGAGGCGTTCCCAGGCCAGTGTGGAGATCTAATCTCTCCACCTGGTCCTGGGTCTTCCCCGAGGCCTCCTCCCAGCTGGACGTGCCTGGAACACCTCCCTAGGGAGGCGCCCAGGGTTCATCCTTACCAGATGATCCTGAACCACCTCAACTGGCTCCTTTCAACGCAAAGGAGCAGCGGCTCTACTCCGAGTTCCTCACGGATGCTGAACTTCTCCCCCTCTCTCTAAGGGAGACTCCAGCCCCCCTCCTGAGGAAATCTCTTTTCTTATTTGTTACATTAGTGCAAAAGTATAAAAACACCCAAACATTACACTCATATGTGATAGCTGGGCATGTCATGAGCTTCAAAGTTGTCGTCCGTAAGATTTTCATCTAGTTAATTTGGTGTTATTGAACAAAGAGTGAGTTAAGACAACGGTGATTGATCATATGACCCACTAATGAAAGCACTTGTTTGCTACTTTACCAAGAAATATGAGTGTTTGTGACTCTGTGTTTGAGTCTTTCCCGCGCTAAAATCTAATGAGCCGCACAGTTTGATCTCCTGTCGGTGCGGAGCATTTGAAGGTATCACGCCACCGATCTACTGCCGTCACACAGTCGACACTGTTCGGTTACCAAAGGAACTCTGGGAGATGAAGTCCCAGAGGCTCGCCTGCCGTTACATCTTACCGAAAAACGCATCTAAACTCACGCCGGCGTTCCAGATTACAAGTTTAATTATATATATCAGCCGCCACTCTTCTGGTTTTCCACCGGCGTCCCAGTTCATCCCAAAGATGTTGGATGGGTTTGAGGGCACAGCCGGCTCACTTCCTTTCACACCAAAAATGAGAAACATAAAGGTTTTATTTATACAGCCCAATATCACACACTTGTAACGATTTTTAACCGTTTCGAGATGCATCGTTTCATCGTCTAGGAGCGGCACGCTTGTCGTCTACGGCCCGTTTGGGAGAGGTGGGCTTTTGTAAAGCACGTTTGCACATGCACGAGCGTGCGCACGTGTACGAGCACGAGGCCCTGTCTTCCGACACGTTTGTTTATCAGCTGATTGGACGACGATGCTGCGGCGTCCCCGGGAAGTTATACATTTGAATAAGAAATATCCGACGAGACACTGATTTTGTTCCTTTGAGCCCCGATGTCTAAAACCCCAAAATGCCTTATGGGATCTTTGTCATGGGGAGAAAGTGGAGGAAAGGCTGGAGGGGATTGTCTGATAAAATAAACATAAAATAAACAAATAAATGCAGCAGATGGGAGGAATGTAAACAGAGTCCTGGCAGGAAGCAGGGTGATAGATCACTGAACAGGGATTAGATATGAAGGCCTGTTACATGCTGTAGGACACGGATCTCTTTTCCTGGGTTAAACAAAGACACAGTTACATTTGGTGTTACTTTGCAACCATCGAGTGAAGAAACTCACCAAAAATAGCACAAAACAACACTTCTAGTGAAGAAACTCACCAAAAAATAGGACAAAACAACACTTGTGGTGGTTAGCACTGTGGCCTCACAGCGAGAGGGTTGCTGGTTTGAATCCCGGCTGGGGCCCTTCTGTGTGGAGTTAGCATGTTCTCCCCGTGTCTGCGTGGGTTCTCTCCGGGTTCTCCGGTTTCCTCCCACAGTCCAAAGACGTGCAGGTGTTGGGTTCATTGATGACTCTAAATCACCCGTAGGTGTGAATGGTTGTCTGTCTCTGTTCGTCTCTATGTGTCCTGTGATAAACTGGCGTCCTGTCCAGGGTGGACCCCACCTCACGCCCGATGTCAGCTGGGATCGGCTCCAGCCCCCCGCGACCCCGACAGGGACAAGAGGCTGAAAATGAATGAATGAATGAATATTTTGTTCTACCAGTCACCCTCTCATGAATACAGAAGGATCAGGACTACGGTTCGAGTCCTCAGACCGCCTGACGAAACCAAAACAAACACTGCGTACAGCACCTGTTCCCCTCGCTGTAATAACCGTGTTGTTCTTTCTCCGCGTACATTTAAATGAACTCTCCAGAACTTGAGAAATGCGTCACAGAACGATGTCTGTCATCAGTCCCACGTACCACGAGCGCAGTGTGTGTGTGTGTGTGTCCTTTGTTGTGTAACAGTGAAGTTCATGAAAGCAGCTTCACACCATTGAACTCAAACCTGAGGGTTTCTTAAACTCTGGGTCAGGAGTTTGGACGGGTCGGCCACTTTAACTCCGTCTCATAACAAGAAAACAGCGTGCAGTCTCGTGTTGCACGTGCACCGCAGAGACTCAGTTAACCCCCAACAACACTATTCAAATCCAAACTTTATTCATGGAGCACTTTTTTAACGCACAGCAAAGGCAAAAAAAAAACCTTAAAACAACAGAATTTAATAAACTTTAATAATAAATGTTTTCTGTTCAGGTGACGAACGGCTTCTTCACCTGGGGAAACAACCTGTCCACGCTGTCCGACATCAACATCTGCATCCCCACAGGTACGACTGTAGGTGTGTGACGCTGCAGCGATGTCTCAGGAGGCCGTGCAGTGTATCACACACACACTCACACACTCACACACACTTGCATAACCCCCCTCCAGGAACGTAGCATGCGTCCTGTCCCATCTGCATCCCCACAGGTACGACCGTAAGTGTGTGACGCTGCAGCGATGTCTCAGGAGACCCTGCAGTGTATCACACACACACTCACACACTCACACACACTTGCATACCCCCCTCCACCGGGACGTAGCATGCTTCCTGTCCCATCTGCATCCCCACAGGTACGACTGTAGGTGTGTGACGCTGCAGCGATGTCTCAGGAGGCCGTGCAGTGTATCACACACACACTCACACACTCACACACACTTGCATACCCCCCTCCACCGGGACGTAGCATGCTTCCTGTCCCATCTGCATCCCCACAGGTACGACTGTAGGTGTGTGACGCTGCAGCCAGGTCTCAGGAGGCCGTGCAGTGTATCACACACACACTCACACACACTTGCATAACCCCCCTCCAGGAACGTAGCATGCTTCCTGTCCCATCTGCATCCCCACAGGTATGACCGACCGTCCCAGCAGACACTAAAACCACCGGTGAACCCACTATTAACTGCTGTAGGTGTGTAACGCTGCAGTGATGTCTCAGGAGGCCCTGCAGTGTATCACACACACAGTCACACACTCACACACACTTGCATACCCCCCCTCCACCGGGACGTGGCATGCCTCCTGTCCCAGTCGTGCTAAGTGTGGTTCAATATAGGGGATAAGGAACGAGTGGAGTCATTGGATGGGTAGAATTTCAAGGTTGAGTGTGTGTGTGCGTGCGTGTGCGTGCGTGCGTGTGTGTGTGTGTGTGCGTGTGCATGTGTGTGTGTGTATGTGTCGTATGAGTGTTTGTCTGTCGCCAGCTGACTCAACCTTGTGTGAATTACAGCAAATACAAGCGTTCATGCACCTTTTGTGTGTGTTCAGGTCAGCTGACCATGATCGTGGGCCAGGTGGGTTGTGGGAAATCCTCCCTGCTGCTGGCCATGCTGGGCGAGATGCAGACCATCGACGGGAGAGTTTACTGGAGCAAGTAAGAAAACAACAACAACAACAACAACAACAACAACACAGTATCTCACGTCATATGCAAGAAGTTAAAACAGTGTTTAAGCAACATGTGAAAATCTTCCAACGGGCCAAAGTCTGTTTCTTAGGGTCATTTTGAATTTCCAGACGTCTCTGTGTGTGTGTGTGTGTGTGTGTGTGTGTGTGTCTGTTTGTGTGTGTGTGTGCATGTGTGTGTGTGTGTGTGTGTGTGTGTGTGTGTTCTCTTTCTCTTCACCTCTTCACCATATCAGGCTGCCTGATAACGAGACGGCCCACGAGGGGAACATCAGGTACTTTCTCTCTGGTCCCTTCTTCTTCTTTCTTCATTGACACATTCAACAAACATCCAAATGACTTTTTACGTGTTACTTTTGAGCTTATCCGGGGTCGGGTCGCGGGGGGAGCAGCTTTAGCAGGGGACCCCAAACTTCCCTTTCCCGGGCCACATTAACCAGCTCTAACTGGGGGATCCTGAGGCGTTCCCAGGCCAGTGTGGAGATCTAATCTCTCCACCTGGTCCTGGGTCTTCCCCGAGGCCTCCTCCCAGCTGGACGTGCCTGGAACACCTCCCTAGGGAGGCGCCCAGGGTTCATCCTTACCAGATGATCCTGAACCACCTCAACTGGCTCCTTTCAACGCAAAGGAGCAGCGGCTCTACTCCGAGTTCCTCACGGATGCTGAACTTCTCCCCCTCTCTCTAAGGGAGACTCCAGACCCCCTCCTGAGGAAACACATTTCACACGCTTGTACCCTCGACCTGGTTCTTTGGGGCCTGACCCAGCTTTCATGACCACAGGTGAGGGTAGGAATCAGGACTGAGCGGTAGATCCAGAGCTTTGTCTTCCTCAGCTCTCTTTTGGTCACAACGGTGCGGTAGAGCGACTGCAGCTCCGCCCCCGCTGCTCCGATTCTCCGACTCATTCCACCGGTTTCCTGCTGAGAGCCACGGCCTCAGATTTAGAGGTGCTGGATCCTCATCCCGGCCGTTTCACACTCGGCTGCGAACCGATCTGAGAAAACCCATTTCGGCCGCTCGTACCCGCTGCGTTTACACGTTTACTCAGATACGGTCTGCAGGTGTCGACGTAGATATCGCGCCTCGTTCTGTAGAAGGCCTACTGAATGTACTTAATCCTTTAACCCGGGGCTTAATTACCTCACACACACACACACACACACACACACACACACACACACACACACCCTCCTGTAAAATATGAGACATTGTCGAAGAAGCTACAAAACCCGATTACCACAGACAGACAATGACCGCATCGCTTCCACAGCTCGTCTCTTCTGGGTGGGAAAGGTTAACTCGATTAACAGTCGGCGCTACGACATCATGTCTTCGTCATCGGAGAGTTTGGCACGAACACAAGTCTTCCATTTTTATATTTTGCGTGTGTCCTTCTTCCTCCCATCTTTCCGTGTTTCCTGTCTCTTTCAGCAGTGTGTCAGTGTGTCTCTCCGCTGTCCCTCTGCGTGTGTGTGTGTGTGTGTGTGTGTGTCGTCTGTCATAAACACAAATACACACTCAGTAGATGTCGTTCTAACACACATTGACGTCACTTTGACAGTTGGTCAGGGACAGAGGAGTCTGACGAAGACATCAGGAGGTACACTTCCTGTTTCCTGTTAAAGTGACCCCTTTAACCCCGCCTCCTTTACCTCCCCCTCCTCCCGCCGCCATCTCATTTAACCCCATTTTCTCCGTCTTTTCAGAAGAAACTGCACTTTAAAGTTGTTCCTTATTCGAGGCTGGGTTGTTCATGAACACACACATTATGCGCCGCGTCCGTTTCTGTTTGTTGTTTTCATTTTGATGTGTTTTTCGCAGCACGTTGCTGCATCGTTGGTCTTAAGTTCTAGGGCAAAGATACACTTTGGCTTAGGGCGCCCTCCCACTGTGCCTCCGTCCCGTGCCCCGTGCTTTAGGGTCCTTGTCCCCCCCTCCAGGCCCGTTTGTACTCATGAGTTAATACTTCGTCAGGTCTGTCGGGAAGACGACAAGCATGCAACTCTTAAAATGAGTAAAAGAGTTCTGCACTGACCCGTACCGAATCATTCACAACTTCAGAGTTTTATCCGTAGCGTTGACATTTAATTTCCAAATCAGTGCTGCACTTTGTAACACAAATATTATAAGTGTTATATTATTTGTAGAAATAGATTCCAGTGATGCAAACACTCCCAATAACTCCAGAGCAACGTGTCTGTCGCTTTAAGCCTGAGAATATTATAGCAAAATCAAATCAACCTTTATTTATACGGCGCTTTTCATACAGAAAAGTGTCGCAAAGTGCCAAATTACAGAGATGTACAGAAAAAGAGAAACATCACATAAAATCAGGAGAAGAAAGTTAAAAGAACCCACGGTCATGCACAGAGACACACACACACACACACACATGTATACGTTCATTCACACATTCACACAAACACACACTCACACCTACACAAACACTAGCTTTCACTACAGAGACATGGCCGGGCAGCGAGACCTGAGGTACAGAGGAGGCTAGAGGAAGCTACCTTTGGGGGGGGGGGGCAACCACACCGGGAGAGATCACCGTCCAAGGTCACAGGGAGCACCACCACAGAGACCCCCCCCCAACCCGGGCAGACAGGAGCCTCCGCACCAAGGTGCAGAGCCCTCTAGTCGCCCGGGCCGGAGACAGCACCCCCCGCGACCTGACCAGAGACAACTCCCAGTCCTTTAGGCCCCCTGAGGAAACACTGGAGACTAAAAACTGTCGCCTAAAACAGTAAAGTGTTAAAATACGGAGGCTCAAAACACGAGGGACTCAAACATAAAAGCATAAAAACACGAGAGGCCATTATTTCATGCTCTTATCGGATTCTCCTGCTGCCTACATGTGTTCATGTTGACCAAAGTAACACGTTATAGTCATCATTCATCGTTAATTGAAGTTGATTTAATAAAAAAACACAAACTCGTTTAATACAATAAATCAGTTTATCCAAAAAACATCTGACGACAGACGCTTCACATGTAAAAGACAGACGTGCGGTGCAGCCCTAAGTGTGATAAACTTTATTTTTACAGCACCGTTTGTACAGGAACAACAGCTCAATGTGTCTTTTTATTATTACGTTAACGTGTGTGTGTGTGTGTGTGTGTGTGTGTGTGTGTGTGTGTTCAGGAACGACTGCATCAGCCTTTAGAGTGTTTTATCTTCTGTCCATTCAGATATCATTTGGTTTGGTGCCCTCTGATCCCGGTGTTTGAGCTTTTAACGCTGGGAGTCATTAAACCAACATCACACACTGTGTGTTTTAAGTCTGTATATTGATTTTATGAGCCTCACTTCGGTGTTTTTACTCTTTAAAGTGTAAAAAATTGCGTCTTAACGGCCAATAACTTCACACAATGACACATTTCACACTCAGTTAATGTCATTTTAGCGTCGTCTACATGTGTTTCTGTGCAGCAGGTTGTTTTAATATATAATATTTCTCATATATGTGAGAAAAATCATAATTCCAGATTAAAGGGAAACCAAACAACAACATAAAAACAAGTTAAAACCAATTTTAAACACATTTAATTTAAATATCACCACTTAGACGAGACTCCCAGCACACTGCTCCGGTTGTACCTGTGTTGCTGTTGTGTTGTTGTTGCTGTTGTGTTGTCGTTGTTGTTGTTGTTGTTGTTGCTCTTGTGTTGTCGTCCTTGTTCATTTATTTATCGATGTTGCTGGTGTTGTTGTTGTTGTTGTGTTTTGTCCTTGTTCATGTTTTTA
>NC_139845.1:2652824-2750324 GCF_963691815.1 Echiichthys vipera
ACCAGAACACCAACATCGTCTTCCTGGTGAGCTGAGCCCCCCCGAACCCTGGTGCTCTCTCTCTCTCTCTCTCTCTCTCTCTCTCTCTCTCTCTCTCTCTCTCTCTCTCTCTCTCTCTCTCTCTCTCTCTCTCTCTCTCTCTCTCTCTCTCTCTCTGGTGCATGTGCAGTGCAGTAACACGTGTGAGAGATAACAGGAGTGTTTATATTGAGGGCAGTCGTCTGATCTCTATCACATTTGAACGTCGGACACTCCGCGTATTACCGCAGAGCTGCTGCAGAATTAGATTAACGTCACACCCTTCAGCCTACACGTCTTTACGTAGGGGGACGAGGAGGAGGTCTCCACCGCTCTACCGTCATGTGTTTGTCTTTCCGAGCATCATTTCCTGTTGCCACCGCCGCCTTTAATTGGTTATCGAGCACACGTTTCCACATTAAGAGCCATCGGCGTCATTGTTTTGCACGCTCGTCGCACAGCGGTCATCGGTGAAAGTGTAATGTACAACGAGGAGGGGGATGTTTTCTTTCACTAACGTTATTTCTCATATCTGATCTCAGGATTGAATTATGCAGCGTCGTCAAACGCGTCCGGCGATCATAACAAGAGCTCCGTTATAGCTGCAAAGACGGACGTTATGGAACAAAACCACACGTCAGCATCAAACCGTGGGATGATGCGAATGTAAACAGGAAATTAGATTACTCCCCTGATACACGGGCGATAACTGAGGATGCTCCATAAACGGGGTTCACGCCGCGGTGCTGCAGGAAACTGGATTTTAGAGTTAAAAATGTTCCTCTAACTTTTTATTTTCAGACTTTTCACACTTTAAAAAAACATACAAACAAGACATGAACCTAAAATGTGACATACAGTATTGGACACAAGACAGTGCATATTAGGGGCGACACAGTGCTGTAGTGGTTAGCACTGTCATCTCACAGCGAGAGGGTTCCAGGTTCGCATCCCGGCTGGGGCCCTTCTGTGTGGAGTTTGCATGTTGTCCCCGTGTCTGTGTGGGTTTCCTCCGGGTTCTCCGGTTTCCTCCCACAGTCCAAAGACGTGCAGGTGTTCGGTTCATTGATGACTCTAAATCACCCGTAGGTGTGAATGGTTGTCTGTCTCTGTTCGTCTCTATGTGTCCTGTGATAGACTGGCGTCCTGTCCAGGGTGGACCCCGCCTCACGCCCGATGTCAGCTGGGATCGGCTCCCGCCCCCCGTGACCCCGACAGGGACAAGAGGCTGAAGATGAATGAATGACAGTGCATATTAATAAACATTTAGATGTAAATATGCACAGTTATAGTAGAGCTGCAGCCTTCAAATTGTTTTTAAATCAAGTATTTGACCGATTATTTCGTGTGTGTGTGTGTGTGTGTGTGTGTGTGTGTGTGTGTGTGTGTGTGTGTGTGTGTGTGTGTGTGTGTGTGTGTGTGTGTGTGTGTGTGTGTGTGTGTGTGTGTGTGTGTGTGTGTGTGTGTGTGTGTGTGTGTGTGTGTGTGTGTGTGTGTGTGTGTGTGTGTGTGTGTGTGTGTGTGTGTGTGTGTGCGTGCGTGCGTGTGTGCGTGCGCGTGTGAGGGTGATAGAGACGAGATGTGTGTGTGTTGAAGGCAATACTCTCGCCGTTTACCATGAATTCATTTACGATTTAAACAATTCAAAGGGGTGAATAAAATTCTACGTGACGCGCGTGTTGACCCTTCGTGCTTCACCCTTCCACTAAGTGCCATGAAAGTCCAGTCCGTAGTTTTTCTGTAATCCTGCTGACAAACACACACACACGAACCAACACACACACACACGTTCACACTGAAAATCACGTCCATCAGCCTCGAGTTGACCTTCCTAAAACTCGCCGTATTTCTCGTCTCCGTCCTCTTTCGTGTCCCATAGGACGATCCCTTCTCGGCGCTGGACATCCACCTCAGCGATCACCTGATGCAGGAAGGGATCCTCAAGTTCCTGCAGGACGATAAACGGACCGTAGTCCTGGTCACGCACAAGCTGCAGTACCTCATCCACGCGGACTGGGTAAACGGATACGATAAGACCTCAGATTAAATGACTCGAACAGTAGTTTTAATACATTCAGTGATCAATATTCCCTCTTTTTTTAACGTCGTGTCCAGATTATAGCGATGAAGGACGGCTCGGTGCTGAGGGAGGGCACTCTGAAGGACATTCAGACCCACGACATTGAGCTCTACGATCACTGGAAGACCCTGATGAACAGACAGGACCACGGGCTGGAGAAGGTAAGAAGCGATGTGGGAGCAAATATAGGGGCTGTATTCACATTTGGAGTCTTTTTGGAGTTAAATCACAGGTCAAATTTGAGCCGCTAACACCAAAGCTGTCTGCAGCTTTCTAGCACATTACAGGGGTGAGATAAGTGTAATTCATAGAGCGTTTTAGCGCTCAAGTAGCTCCTGAATCTATAAAAAACGTCACTCAGAGTCAATGAGGAAGGAGCTAACACGGCTGCTGCAGTCACAGTTTGGAGAGATTCAATGATCGTGAGCTTTTAAAAAGGTATCGTCTTAATGGAGATGGCGTTATGAACGTGGTAGAGTTGGTCAGGGACGCCATCACATCACCAACCCATAAAAACCACCCAATATCACCGCAGATTAAAGTTGGTACAACTCTCCGCTGTTTGACCACGGGAAAAAGACGATCTTGGCGTCTCTCAGCTGTCGGTCAGGACGATAAATGTCCGATCCAGACCCCACTGAGTGCTGCAGTTCATTTACTTCCACATTGAAGTGTTTTTATCGTAAATTCACTCTTAGGGCGCACTCACACTGTCCGTCTGTACCGCACCCCAGTTTCACGGCTAAAGTCAAGTTCGTTTGACCAGCTTGCCGTCCACGGCCCGTTTGGGAGAGGTGGGCTTTTGTAAAGCACGTTGGGACATAGAGAGAAGAAGGAAGGACCATGCGCGGACATTTAAAACAATGGCGGCGAAAGGTTCACGTTGGTGTGACGCGGAGGTGGAGTGTTTACTGCAGATTTGGTCGATGAAAAGATTCAAAAACAGTCGACAAGACGCACAAAAACTCCGAGGTCTACGGAAAGATCTGGAAACAAAGCCACGCATCGCCATGACGTCATCAATGCGTGTGACGTGTTAGCCCAGGTAGTGTGAGTGCAAACGGGCCTGGAGGGGGGGACAAGGACCCTAAAGCACGGGGCACGGGACGGACGGACAGTCTGAATGCGCCCTTAGGGACTCATTCCCTCTCAGCCAATCACTGTGGGCATAGATGGACGAACATGATGTCACCCATCGTAACGAGGTCGACCCCGCCCTCCAGTCTCAGTTTAGGAGTCGCTCCCACTCCTTAGGAAGAGTTGGTCTCAGACTTTGGGTTTGGAGAAATTACTCTGAATTAAGAACTTTTAGTGTTCAAATAAAATGTTTTGTGAGTACGGCCCCTGATCATGATTCTGTTATTTGATCCCATCAATAATCAACAATTACCGTATTTTCGATAAGACGCACCTAAAAAGCCGACAGTGCTCCTTATAATGCGGTGATCCTTATATATGGACCAATATTGAGCCACAACAGGTCTCCAACTACGGTGAGCAGCCGCCGACTCTATTTTCCCCCCGTAGAAGAAGTAACGCGCGGTGCATGTTGAGATATACGACTGCGTGAAGCGTGCCGTTTCATTTCCATGTGTGTGTTTGTGTAAAGAGCCCAAAATGGCTCCATTTCTAAAGAAGACTAAACAGAGTTTAGAGGGAAAAGAGCGAGACGGCTGCAGCTGGAGGACAAACTCCAACAGTGGGTTGTTGAACAGAGAGCAGCAAGTAGAAGTGTCCGTATGATCACTGTTCCACTGAAGGCAACAGCGCTAGCCAATACTATCCAGCTGCAGACCCGGAGCACAAGCCCCTCACTTGACACAAGCCCCTTGCTTGACAGAAGTGACGCAAAAGTTTTTCTTCAAGTGAGGGGCCTGTGTTAAGTGAGGGGCTTGTGCTCCGGGTCTGCAGCTGGATGCTACTCGCGCTAGCACGCGAACTTAACATCAATGAATTTAGAGGCGGTCCTTAACGTAACCCCGGCCTCGACTGTAGCGTCTTTTCCATGCGCCTTATAGTGCGGAAAATACGGTAATTTATAGATAGGCTCATATGTTTTTAGCTTTGTTCATTGTTTGTCTGAATATTTCACAAAACTACTGTAGCTCTGAGCCGTCTTGGAGCCGACTCCCACACGTTTATGTTATTCAATGCTATCGTTTGATAACTAATGTAATAACCGTTCAGAGCCGTGATGGTTGTGAACAGGCATGAATGACTGACTCGTGCTTCTGTTGCGTCTCTCTATGAAGGACGTGCAGCAGGACAGTCAAACAACACTGGAGAGGAAAACGCTGAGGAGAGCCTTCTACTCCAGAGAGGCCAAGAACCAAGTGGACGACGAGGACGAAGGTGGTGGTTCTTTCTTTAAAGTCGCTTATTCAGCTCTTGAGTTTAATCGTTAACGATAACACGTTGCATGTCACATCTATCAGAGGAAGAAGAGGAGGAGGAAGATGATGACAACATGTCCACAACCACTAACAGGAGATCCAAGATCCCATGGAGGGTAAGTCATCCGTACAGCTGCTCCTCACTCCAGACATGATGCTCCAGCGTCACCGTTGTCTGCCCCTCCGCTGATCCGTGTGTTGTGATGACTTCCCGTCCTCAGGTGTGCTGGTGTTACATGTCCTCCGGCGGCTTCTTCATGGTCTTCCTGATGGTGTCGTCCAAACTTCTCAAACACTCTGTCATCGTGGCCATCGACTACTGGTTGGCTGTGTGGACTTCCTCCAAAACCAATCAGAGCGCCGCAGCGGAGACATACACATGTAACGCGACCAACCTGACCACGACGAGCACAACTGCTGAGGTAGGAAACTTCTGACGAGGTTTAGGACAATATATGTGGATTGAAATTGCTATTTTAATAGGTTAAAAAAATTCAATAGAAGCCTACAAGAGGAACCATTTGACATGCTTTACCGGCCCTGATTATGCACACGGGCACTCACAAAAAAGCACAAGTTTACTTTATTCCAACATATTGGGTGCCCTCATGTCAGCCAAAACTTGTGCTAAAGTGTCCTCTAGGAGCCAAAACTTGTGCTAAAGTGCCCTCAAGGGGCCAAAACGTGTGCTAAAGTGCCCTCTAGGAGCCAAAACATGTGCAAAAGCGTCTTTTAGGAGCCAAAACTTGTGCTAAAGTGCCCTCTATGAGCCAAAATGTGTACTAAAGTGCCCTCTGGGAGCCCAAACTTGGGCTAAAGTGCCCTCTAGGAGCCACAACGTGTGATAAAGTGCTCTCTAGGAGCCAAAACTTGTGCTTAAGTGCCCTTTAGGAGCCAAAATGTGTGCTAAAGTGTCCTCTAGGAGCCAAAACATGTGCTAAAGTGCCCTCTAGGAGCCAAAACATGTGCTAAAGTGCCCTCTAGGTGCCAAAACGTGTGTTAAAGTGTAGGAGCCAAAACGTGTGTTAAAGTGTCCTCTAGATGCCAAAACGTGTGCTAAAGTGTCCTCTAGGAGCCAAAACGTGTGCTAAAGTGTCCTCTAGGAGCCAAAGCATGTGCTAAAGTGTCCTCTAGGAGCCAAAACGTGTGCTAAAGTGCTCTCTAGGAGCCAAAACTTGTGCTTAAGTGCCCTCTAGGAGCCAAAACGTGTGCTAAAGTGCGCTCTAGAAGCCAAAACATGTGCTAAAGTGCCCTCTAGGAGCCAAAACATGTGCTAAAGTGTCCTCTAGGAGCCAAAACTTGTGCTAAAGTGTCCTCTAGGAGCCAAAACATGTGCTAAAGTGCCCTCTAGGAGCCGAAACCTGTGCTAAAGCGCCCTCTAGGAGCCAAAACGTGTGCTAAAGTGCTCTCTAGGAGCCAAAACTTGTGCTAAAGTGCCCTCTAGGAGCCAAAATGTGTGCTAAAGTGTCCTCTAGGGGCCAAACCGTGTGCTAAAGTGCCCTCTAGGATCCAAACCGTGTGCTAAAGTGCTTCATGTATCAGCAAGAAAGCTTATAATTAAAGAAATATGGAGGGTTAAGTCTTCTTTCCTTATATTTAGTCAGCGGTTGCATAATACCCGTGATGTCTGTATGCAGATGACAGTGTGTTATATTGTTGGGAGGATTCTTTAAAATGTGCAGCTTTCTTTTAATATTCTGCTATTTTAATAACCTACAATACACTTTAAAGGACATTGTGATATTTTAGAAATATACATATGAATCTAAATGTGTCTGCGTGTAATTGTCTTAATTAGGAACTGATGTTTATTATTGTCTGTTTTATGTTTTTATTATATTTTTCTTGTTATTGTTGACATGAATAAAGGTTGAAAGGAAATTACAGACATGTTAAAGACAGTGTTACCATATTAAATATATACAAAGACAAACCTGAGAGAGTAGAGAGTAATAATCCGATTTTCTGTGTGTGTGTGTGTGTGTGTCTGTGTGTGTGTGTGTGTGTGTGTGTGTGTTTTGTGTTCGATGTACAGGACAATTGGTTCTACCTGCCGGTGTTTATCATCCTGTGTGCTGCTGGGATCACGTTATGCCTCATCACCTCTCTCACTGTCGAGTTTCTGGGTCTTTCTGCGGCTACGAACCTGCACCACAACCTGCTCAACAAGATCATCCACGCTCCCATCAGGTGCACGAACACACACACACGACCGAAGCGAGCTCCTCTCACACGTAATGTCTTTGGTCAAACGGCGTAAAAAATGAGCCCCGTCTCCAAGGAAACACTTGAGTTTCCCCCCAAGCGATTGCTCCTCAGTCCCCGTGCTTTCTCTCTCGAGGGGAGGAAAGGTCACATGTGGGTTACGTAACCTTTTGTTTAAATGTCACAGCTGGAAAAAAACATCCTAAATGTGAAATTGAGGTTTTATTCGGTTGCATTTGTTCCTCCTCTCCTCAGGTTCTTCGACATCACTCCTCTGGGGCAGATCCTGAACAGATTCTCTGCCGATACCAACATCATCGACCAGGTGAGGAGATGATGTGAAGGTCGACATCATTCAAAGGGGTAGTTTTGATGTTTCTCATTGCTAAAGTGCCCTCCAAGATCCAAAACGTGTGCTAAAGTGCCTTCTAGGAGCCAAAACGTGTGCTAAAGTGTCCTCTAGGAGCCAAAACGCGTGCTAAAGTGTCCTCTAGGAGCCAAAACGTGTGCTTAAGTGCCCTCCAAGATCCAAAACGTCTGCTAAAGTGTCCTCTAGGAGCCAAAACGTGTGCTAAAGTTTCCTCTAGGAGCCAAAACGTGTGCTAAAGTGCCCTCTAGGAGCCAAAACTTGTGCTAAAGTTTCCTCTAGGAGCCAAAACGTGTGCTAAAGTGTCCTCTAGGAGCCAAAGCATGTGCTAAAGTGTCCTCTAGGAGCCAAAACTTGTGCTAAAGTGCCCTCTAGGAGCCAAAACGTGTGCTAAAGTGCCCTCTAGGAGCCAAAACTTGTGCTAAAGTGTCCTCTAGGAGCCAAAACGTGTGCTAAAGTGTCCTCTAGGAGCCAAAGCATGTGCCAAAGTGTCCTCTAGGAGCCAAAACGTGTGCTAAAGTGCCCTCTAGGAGCCAAAACGTGTGCTTAAGTGTCCTCTGGGAGCCAAAACGTGTGCTAAAGTGCCCTCTAGGAGCCAAAACGTGTGCTAAAGTGCCCTCTAGGAGCCAAAACTTGTGCTAAAGTGTCCTCTAGATGCCAAAACGTGTGCTAAAGTGTCCTCTAGGAGCATAAACGTGTGCTAAAGTGTCCTCTAGATGCCAAAACGTGTGCTAAAGTGTCCTCTAGGAGCATAAACGTGTGCTTAAGTGTCCTCTAGATGCCAAAACGTGTGCTAAAGTGTCCTCTAGGAGCCAAAACGTGTGCTAAAGTGTCCTCTAGGAGCCAAAGCATGTGCTTAAGTGTCCTCTAGGAGCCACAACTTGTGCTAAAGTGTCCTTTAGGAGCCAAAACTTGTGCTAAAGTGTCCTCTAGGAGCCAAAAGGTGTGCTAAAGTGCTCTCTAGGCACGGACGGACGCACAGTGGGAGTGCGCCCTTAGCCACCTAAAAAAAATCAATATCACTTTAAATGTAAACTAAAAAAAAACAGTAAAAAACAATTCCTGTCCACACCACAGATGTGATATAAAATATCTCCATCCACATGAAACTGCAAAATCCGCCTCTGTCAGCTGGTCACGTCTAAAGCGCTCCCCAAGTCTCCATGAAAACAACTGACAGTTTACCATCGCACAGTGTGACGTCAAACAATGTC
Organism: Echiichthys vipera; assembly: GCF_963691815.1. Classification (NCBI taxonomy): domain Eukaryota; kingdom Metazoa; phylum Chordata; class Actinopteri; order Perciformes; family Trachinidae; genus Echiichthys; species Echiichthys vipera. The sequence continues at coordinate 2,661,102 of NC_139845.1, forward strand.
GACGTCAAACAATGTCGACAAGAAAATTGGTTTTCCTGTCCACACGTGACGACTGAAACCGAACGTTCACCCTGGACCCCGGTTACAAAACACTCCCGTTTCAGGATCACTTGGTCGTCTTTTCCTTTCAGCATATTCCTCCGACCCTGGAGTCCCTGACCAGATCCACGTTGCTCTGTTTGTCGGCCATCGGGGTGATTTCCTCCATCACTCCCACGTTCCTCATCGCCTTGGTTCCTCTGGCGGTGGCCTTCTACTTCATCCAGAAGTACTTCCGGGTGGCGTCTAAGTAAGTCAGCAGGGTCTTTGTGTTGTAGATAGAGTGGTTTCTCCTTTATTACAGATAAATGTGCACACATACGTAAGTAGATGAACAGTTATTCATAAGAAATACGTAAATGTAATCTCACACACACACATGTTGTCTCTAAGGGACCTCCAGGACCTGGATGACTCCACACAGCTGCCTCTGCTGTGCCACTTCTCTGAGACGGCTGAAGGTCTCACCACTATCAGAGCATTCAGGTACAACAAACACACACACACATGCACGCACACACACACACAAACTCACAACTCCTTCCTCGTGAGTTGCAGGACTTCTGGTCTCCGAATGGAGGCGTGGGTTCAAATCCCACTTCTGACAGACATTATTACCCCCACGATATAAAGGTGCTGCCTGCTCGAGATACGTTTCTTTCCTGCTCTTTCTGTGAGGCAACTTTCTCTCCCTCCTTCTCTCTCTCACACACACACACACACACACACACACACACACACACACACACACACTCACACACACTCTCTCTCTCTGAACTCTCATCCTGTCTGCATTTTTATGCTTTATTTCCATTTTCTTCCACAACACGCATGTAACATTCAGTCTCTGGGGGCTTCACCAGACCAACCTCAATCCTAGCCCCACATTTAATTTCATTATTTTATTTTATTTAATTCTTACGGTGACTGAGGACTTGAAATATCCCAGTTTTCCTTCCACAATATGACTGTATGAAGCTTAAAGGTTCCCATGAGTTCAGCTTAAAACCTGCTGTTACCTCATGTGAACCCCAGATAATGTCCGACGAATTAAGGTCTTTTTCTATTCTGTCTACCTTCTCCAGGAGCGGAGCGGGTGCACTCACACTGGTCAAACGCACTAGGCTTTACCTGTAAAACCTGTTTTGGCCCGGTGTGGAAGGACAGTGTGAGTGCGCCCTCAAATATTTATACTTTATTTTGGTATTTTTGTTTTATTGGAACATAATGGTCACAAGGGTAAAACAACACAGTTCACATGTCATCAGTAGTTCATCACTCTTCTTCTCCTTCTTCTTCTGCTTCATCCTCAAATGTTTTCTTCTGGTTTCACATTCACGCCACGTGACAGAAGCGTCACCAACACGCCCACTCGCTCGGTGTGAGTCCTGCACACGATGCCCCGCTCCGATCACACATCAGTCAGACGTCACACAGAGTAAAAGTCTGTTAATATCCGGCCCAAGTGACTCAGACGTTTGCATTCTCACGTACAGCTCATCAGGTTATTGAAGAGCTAAGTTCAGGGTTGCAGAACTTGTGTGTGTGTGTGTGTGTGTGTGTGTGTGTGTGTGTGTGTGTGTGTGTGTGTGTGTGTGTGTGTGTGTGTGTGTGTGTGTGTGTGTGTGTGTGTGTGTGTGTGTGTGTGTGTGTGTGTGTGTGTGTGTGTGTGTGTGTGTGTGTGTGTGTGCGCGCTTTAGTGTTCAGTCGCTTTAAGCTTCAGTTCTGTCCCGTGTCGTACTTTCGCTTCTGTTGCATCTCTTTGTATTTCTGTCTTCTCTCTCTTTCCCATCGTCGGTGTAATCCAACATTAAACAGCTCTCACGCTGTTCTTCTCCTCGTCCCTGAGGACTTCCTCACACACACACACACACAAATATACAAACACAGAGAGCCCCACACACACACACACATAAGCCCGGATCATGCACACACACACACACACACAGAAGCACTGAATCCGGTGTTGAGACAGTTTCTTGGCAATCACGGGATAGTTCCCATTATCGTTATCCACTGGTCGCCCTCCAAACCGAGTCTGCGTCAGATGGCAGCAACTCACTGCTGAACGCACAACCCTCCTAAAATGTACTTTTCATCTCTTTGTTCAAAAAAAATGTTGAACTCAAACGGGAAGGCTTATATTAGGGGTTAAATAATAATGTTTTGGGTGCGTTCAGCTCACTGCCTCAAGCTAATCAGTGTTAGCTCTTTGGGGCGGTTAGCGTTTCTCTGGGATTTCTCTATACGTGGTTGATCAACGTAAAAATGGCTTATTTGATGTATTTTTGTGCTGAAAAAGATCACGGGGTCCATTTTTGCCGGACTTACTTAACTTGAAGAAGTATTTACAACGTTTTTAAATACACAACGTTAAAAGAATGTAAAGGTACAGGACCTAATACATAATTCAATCAATCAATCAGTCCTTTATTTGTTAGGGACAGTGCACATTAATGAACAACGATAACATATCACTGTAAAAGTGCCGGATTATAGCAAAGATGCTAATTTGCATCCGTAGTCCCTGCTAAAAAAAATACAAATACTACTAAATAAATAAATAAAATACAAATAGATGAGACAAGACACACCGCGCAACACATGACACACTCAGGAGAACACCAGACCCACACAGGATACAACAATGGAATAAAACGTTGTGTGCAATATGACACAGACGAGTCAGTGGTCGCACTTTTGATTGGATTTAAGCCACTTTTTGATTTGACCTTTAAAAGAGGAACATGTGGGGCGTGCCCTTATTGTGGAGGGAAGACTGTTCCAGGTTTCCCTCCTACAACAGACGACACATTCTTCCCAAACGCAGTACACCTGTGGGGGATATAACAGTCTCCTCTGACACGAGCCCTGGTGCTCAGACCCTCCAGAGTCCTTTTCTGTATGAGTTCAGTCAGTGGTGGTGGAGCGAGACCATGGAGACTTTTATATACGCAACACGCAAATCTCTAAATGTTTTAAAATGATGTAAACTTAAAAAATTGTGGTTTTTAAGAGCAAGAACACACCTGACTCGACTTACTCAATCACCTGAACTGCCTTCACACGGTTGATTTGTTGGAATGAAAACCTGCAGCCACATCGACTAGCGAAAAGTGTAATAACATGAACCTGTCAGCGGTCTTAAGTAGGCACGATAAACACTGACAACTTCGTATTGTGGTGAAGAAATGTGTGGAAGAATGGAGGGATATGTTGTGTCTCTCACGTGTGTTCAAATCCCTGTTTTCAGACACGAGGCTCGTTTCAAACAGCGTATGCTGGAGCTGACCGACACCAACAACACCGCCTACCTGTTCCTCTCTGCTGCCAACCGCTGGCTGGAGGTCCGAACGGTGAGGAGCTCTTCCATGTCACTGCTGTTGTACGTTAAATGTTGTTGATTGTCCTGCAGCTCCGAGAAACACTCGGTTTCTCTGTGGTTCAGAAACTTTTTTGAATGATTCTGTTCTGTGATTTCGCTGCTTTTCGCCGCTCGGCCCTCTCTCTCTACAGTTCGTAATTCATCCTTCATCCTTTATCCAGAGCAAGGACCAGAGGCAGTAGTCTTTACTTTCGTAGATATTCTCTATCATTGCAACCAGACACATCAGTTGAAAAACACGCTGGGCCTCCAAAGCACTCTCAGCTGTGTGTTTTCAGCTGGAAAAAAACACTTTTGCGGACACACGACTTCATGAACGTAACACCAGCAAACGTCCGAAGGGAACTTGTTCTGACTAGAGCGCGTGGACACGCAGACCAGAAGGTGTCGGCCTTGTTGGGTAGAAATATAAATGTTGGTGTCGTCGGCGTAAAAATTGAACTTTTCTTTCAATTGGTGAACACTGATACAAGTTTTCTACAGCGACCTTTAAAACAGCAACAATGACGAGCTGGAAAGTTATTTTGGGGGAAATGAAACTGTAGAAAATCTAAAGCTAACAGAAATGTCATATGGTTTCTCCGTGTTCGAGTCCAGGGTCTAAAGATCCAGACTCGATTTGACCCGAGAATCTCGGCTGGGCCCTTCTGTGTGGAGTTTGCATGTTGTCCCCGTGTCTGCGTGGGTTTTCTCCGGGTTCTCCGGTTTCCTCCCACAGTCCAAAGACGTGCAGGTGTTCGGTTCATTGATGACTCTAAATCACCCGTAGGTGTGAATGGTTGTCTGTCTCTGTTCGTCTCTATGTGCCCTGTGATAGACTGGCGTCCTGTCCCCGGTGGACCCCGCCTCACGTCCCATGTCAGCTGGGATCGGCTCCAGCCCCCCACGACCCCGACAGGGACAAGCAGTTAAAGATAAATGAATGAATGTTCTGTGATTTCTTCTTCTTCTCTCCGTCCCTGTGCAGGACTACCTCGGGGCGGTGATCGTGCTGACAGCAGCGGTCGCCTCCATCTGGAGTTTCCGCTGCGGAGAGCCGTACGGAGGCCTCGTGGGCCTAGGACTCACGTACGCCCTCACTGTAAGTTTCCTCTGTTAGGGTTCACCTGGGTTGGATGTTTCACTTTCTTCTGTCAACTAAACATTCCCCTTTCTCCCCTTCCTCCCCTAAGAATGCAAAAATGCCTCCAGGGTTGCTCTCAGAGGGTTAAGAAGCTTTTAAGATCTTTTTCAGTGCAGCTTGTGACACACATGAAACCTGAGGCCACTTCAAGTGACACATTCAAAAAGACTTTAAATAGGGAAACAACTGCATGTTTAACACAGCAAAGCTTATTGATGCTTATTAGTGACAGTTGAAGCCAGTAGGGGAAATAATGGGGTTTCCACTGAAGACATAAACACTATGTTAACAATGGAAACATGATCGGCCTCTGTGTGTGTGTGTGTGTGTGTGTGTGTGTGTCACTCTGCAGGTCACCAACTACCTGAACTGGGTTGTGAGGAACCTGGCAGACCTGGAGGTCCAGATGGCCGCTGTGAAGAAGGTCAACAGTTTCCTCAGCACAGAGTCGGAGAACTACGAGGGATCTATGGGTAACGGAGTTCTTGTTATGGAGCTGACAACTTAGATAAATCCAGTCTGAATCTGAATTACGCACATTTAGGTAGCTCTGAAGCTGGGGTGGTGAGGTGCATCTCTCTCTCTCTCTCTCTCTCTGAAAGCCTCCCGTCACAGAGGAGGTGAAGAAGTCTCGTCTTCTAGTTTAATTACAACATGATGAAAGATTATCATGGTTTGGGTTTTTTAAATGACAGACGATCTGACCGATGATCCTGTCCTGCAGATGAAACGATGCATCTCAGTGTGTTTTGACAGTTTCGTAAAGACCTTGATGAGCAGAGAAACACATTTTGTTTATTCGCTTTAGCAAAAAGAAGCCAAAACGTTTGCAAAAGGATCTGATTCCTGCACCTCCAGGTGTCTTTTTCGTCCTTATGCATCTGCTAAAATCACAGTAGTCTTACATTTTAAAAGATAGTAGATACATTTAGACAAGAGAAGTTAATTTGTAAAGCACAATTCAACAACAAGGCAATTCAAAGTGCTTTATATCATTAAAAGCATTGGAAAGAAAAGAAAACGCATAAAAGGGCATTTAAATTCAATTAAATTCAGTTTTATTTACAGTGTCAAATCCTTACAACAGTGATCTGAGGACACGTACAGAGTAGGTAAAGACCACACTCTATGACTTATTTATGATTTACATAGACCCAACAATTCCCCCGTAGAGTACGGTGGCGTTGAAAACCTTCACTATAACAGACAGGAACGTCAGACAGACCCAGCTCTGTGGAGGACGCACATCTGTCTGCACCGGAGAGAGGAAGAGAAGGAGAGAGAGAGAGAGAAAAGATGGAAAGATGGACAGAGAGAGACAAAGACAGAGACAGACACACTTCCAGTAACTATAATAATATCTATGGTAATGTGAATATGACTTATTAATACAGCAGAATAGTAGAAACAAGCACAGCTAAGGTGATAGATTATAACAGCGGCAGGAAGCGTCATGCAGGACCACGGCAGCAGGCACCACCACCATCAGCAGAGACCTGCGAGACGACAAAGCTAACTCCAGGGAAGAAGATGAATTAGTAACATGCACTGATGAGACATGGATGATACAGACAGAGAGGAGAGAAGCTCAGAGGATCAGGAACAGGATGATCCCCCGGCAGACTAGGCCTATAGCAGCATAATTAGCTTAAAAATAACAACATTGGCAAATAAAGATAACGCATAATTCTGCGTGTTAGCAACCGCTACAAGACAAGTGGACTGAACCCACAACAATTGGACTTAAACAAGTACGAGATGAGGAGTCACACTTGGACTAGACCTCAATATGATTTTGTTTTTACAGTAATAAGAGATGAAGCCGTTGCCGCAGCTGTACAGCGTGTGAAGCTGCGTCCGGGGGTTAATGGGATGTGCTGTTGCTACGGTGAAATACAAATGTTGCGGTAGTGGGGTGTGTGTGTGTGTGTGTGGGGGGGGGGGGGGGGGGGGTTCCTGGCAGGACGGATGATAAACCAGAGACTTTTTTATGATTTCATGTTATGAGATGCCAGTGAGATGACGTGCTGATGTGAAGCCGAGACTGAACCAACGAAAGGCCAAAAGGACCTTTAATCAGGACAGAGCTGCTATTTCAGGAAACTTAACCCAAACAATTCCTAAGTTTGAAGTACGGCTGGAGAAAGAAGAAGAGATTCACATATACGAATAAAAAGGGAGGGTGGCGTTCAGGATAAGGTTTCGATCTCTGCGTCTCATATAAAGGTCGTTTGTCTCTTTGACTCTTCTTCCTCTCTACCTGATGTTTTACAGTAACTGATACCGAACCCCCAAAACCTCTCTGACGTCATGGGAGCTTCCAGCCAATCAATAAAAAAAGTAACCTTTCATCATTAAGGAGTAAAGAAACATAAGAAGCCTGCAGCAGATCTATGAAAGTCTTACCTTGACTCGACACAGGCACCACTGAGTCACGTTTTTAACAGGAAGCTGTTTAGTTTGAAAGACGTTGGCCTTTACAAGACACAACTGCATCATGGGAAGTGTTAAATATAGTTCTATGGTCTGCTCTGTGCGCCGTCCACAAACCAACTAGCCAACAGTTTGCAAAAGAGATGCACGCTCACAATAAAAGGAGGATATTTTTGGATTTACGCAAACTATCGCCACGCTGAGCTTTGCACAACGGCGGTTGAAGGAGCAGGATCGAACACGTCCTCCGCACGAATCTGCCAGACTCGTCACAGACAGACTTCCAGCAGCTTGAACCCTAGCTGTTTATCTCACACGGGGCGGGTTTAAGGCGATGACTGACAGTCCGCAGGTCTGTTCAACACAAATTTTCAGGCTCAGGAAACTCAGATCAAACTGTCAAACTAGACAAAATAACCAAATGTCAGAAAGACACTTTAGTGTCCTGTTTACCTGTTACCTGTGTACCTTGGTTGAAGGTCTGTCCAAGCTCTGCATTGTTCCTAAATCAATAATGAACTGAGACGTTCCAGGCGTATGTGCCTTTGCGGATTAATACGGCAACCTGTTGGAATCGTTCTGTCTATTTTAATCAAAGTAAATGTGCGCAATTGATTGAAGTATAGCTTTAAAGTCGTGCAGCCCTGTGCTGAAGTAAAGAGGCTTTATCAGTTTAATTATCTAACTTTAACTGTGCGTTAGTGATGTCTGTGGGGAGTCACAGCAGCACTTAATAGGACTGTATGTCTGCAGTGTTATGACTTGGTCCATATGGTCTATATGCTTCTGTTTACACCAGCCAGGACTGTAACATACACAACTCAGCGCTCTGTTTCTCGCTCCGCAGACGGCTTTTTCCACAGGTTTTGTGGTCTGTCAGAAATAAAACCCTCGTGTGTTTTTTCTCCCCCCCCCCCCTGCAGACGCCTCTCAGGTGCCCGAGAACTGGCCTCAGGACGGCGAGATAAAGATCCAGGACCTGTGCGTGCGCTACGACCCCATGCTCAAACCCGTGCTCAAACACGTCAACATGTACATCGAACCGGGCCAGAAGGTAGTTGACGTGAAGCCGCGAAGACGTCGCACTGATCCAAGTGTAATAATGTGGTTTATGTGGTTTTAAAATTAACAAGTGCCGCCTGGGAAGGACGGCCAATGAGAAGACGGCAGGTTCGAGGTCGCAGCCACGTGTCTCCATTAAAAGCGAGGGCCGACACGCTCGGCACGTAGCTGCCGCTGTGTTCTCACGCAGGTGTCTGATGTCTCACAGCAGTGTCTCCTCTTCTCTCCTGTTAGGTGGGAATCTGCGGCCGCACCGGCAGCGGGAAGTCCTCCCTGTCACTGGCCTTTTTCAACATGGTGGATATTTTTGAAGGTGGGTCTGTCACACTGTTAACAGAACAAGGGAGATGGGGTTTTTTCCACCTCTTCTTTCATGTTTGTTTCAGTTTTAGCCTCTGTTTATATCTCATTAAAAGGGAGAAGTCCTTAGGATAAGGTTTGGGAACACGGAGAAAGGATTTCCCTCAAGAGCAGCTCTTGACTTCTACTTTCTTTCTTTTGAACTGTCGTGTTCCTTCTCGGCCATTTCCTCCGATCCACTTATGAGATCAGGAAGATACTTGAGAATAAATTGCCGTTAGACAGGAGGGCACTTATACCTTCTGAAATGATTTAATAGATCATAATATGAGGAGGGCCGCTGGAGTCTCCCTTAGAGAGAGGGGGAGAAGTTCAGCATCCGTGAGGAACTCGGAGTAGAGCCGCTGCTCCTTTGCGTTGAAAGGAGCCAGTTGAGGTGGTTCAGGATCATCTGGTAAGGATGAGAGAAGGGAACAAAGGACCTAGGTAACATAGGACCTAGAGAACATAGGACCTAGAGAACATAGGACCCAGAGAACATAGGACCTAGGGGACATAGGACCCAGAGAACATAGGACCTAGGGGACATAGGACCCAGAGAACATAGGACCTAGGGGACATAGGACCTAGAGAACATAGGACCTAGGGAACATAGGACCTAGAGAACATAGGACCTAGGGAACATAGGACCTAGGGAACAAAGGACCTAGAAAACATAGGACACAGAGAACATAGTACCTAGGGAACATAGGACCTAGAGAACATAGGACCTAGGGAACATAGGACCCAGGGAACATAGGACCCAGGGAACATAGGACCTAGGGAACAAAGGACCCAGGGAACATAGGACCCAGGGAACAAAGGACCTAGGGAACATAGGACCTCGAGAACATAGGACCTAGAGAAAATAGGACCTAGAGGACATAGGACCTAGGGGACATAGGACCTCGAGAACATAGGACCTAGGGGACATCGGACCTACGGGACATCGGACCTAGGGAACATAGGACCTAGGGAGGGACCTAGAGAACATAGGACCTAGGGAACATAGGACCAAGGGAACATAGGACCTAGGGAACATAGGACTTAGGGAACATAGGACCTAGAGAACATAGGACCTAGGAAACATAGGACCTAGAGAACATAGGACCTAGAGAACATAGGACCCAGAGAACATAGGACCTAGGGGACATAGGACCCAGAGAACATAGGACCTAGGGGACATAGGACCCAGAGAACATAGGACCTAGGGGACATAGGACCTAGAGAACATAGGACCTAGGGAACATAGGACCTAGAGAACATAGGACCTAGGGAACATAGGACCTAGGGAACAAAGGACCTAGAAAACATAGGACACAGAGAACATAGTACCTAGGGAACATAGGACCTAGAGAACATAGGACCTAGGGAACATAGGACCCAGGGAACATAGGACCCAGGGAACATAGGACCTAGGGAACAAAGGACCCAGGGAACATAGGACCCAGGGAACAAAGGACCTAGGGAACATAGGACCTCGAGAACATAGGACCTAGAGAAAATAGGACCTAGAGGACATAGGACCTAGGGGACATAGGACCTCGAGAACATAGGACCTAGGGGACATCGGACCTACGGGACATCGGACCTAGGGAACATAGGACCTAGGGAGGGACCTAGAGAACATAGGACCTAGGGAACATAGGACCAAGGGAACATAGGACCTAGGGAACATAGGACTTAGGGAACATAGGACCTAGAGAACATAGGACCTAGGAAACATAGGACCTAGGGAACATAGGACCTAGGGAGCAAAGGACCTGTTCTCTAGGTCCTATGTTCCCTAGGTCCTATGTTCTCTAGGTCCTATGTCCCCTAGGTCCTATGTCCCCTAGGTCCTATGTTCTCTGGGTCCTATGTCCCCTAGGTCCTATGTTCTCTGGGTCCTATGTTCTCTAGGTCCTATGTTACCTAGGTCCTATGTTCCCTAGATCCTATGTTCTCTAGGTCCTTTGTTCCCTAGGTCCTATGTTCCCTAGGTCCTATGTTCCCTAGGTCCTATGTTCCCTTCTCTCATCCTTACCAGATGATCCTGAACCACCTCAACTGGCTCCTTTCAACGCAAAGGAGCAGCGGCTCTACTCCGAGTTCCTCACGGATGCTGAACTTCTCTTTTAGATTGAATGTTGACTGTTTTCTTACTTTTAGGCCGGTCTAAGTTTAACCTTCTGTTTAAACACAAGAGAACTGAGAGATGGACTAACATCAGCTTTATCTTAAAATGATCAGGGTTGAGAACCACTGCTTTACAACGCCAGAGATTTACACCTTAAGGTCTCACTGTAGACCGTTTCTCCACGGAAGAAAAACCATTACATTACATCCAAGACACACACTGCCTGAACCCAAACACAGTCAGTTATAGGTCGAGGTGATTTAGTGGCAGATATCTTAATGGGTTTTGGTCAAACTACAGCACTACGGGAGGTAAATTAGTCATTGAGATTCCCTTCAAAAGATGTTCTTCATCAGCTCTAAACGTCCACCATCCACCCCGCGGTGTAGTAGTGACTGTTTACGTTGGAGGAAATGTTTATTTAAGCATCCCTCTTGGCGTTTCAGCTCTTTTTAAACACTCCCGCAGGTCCGTCTGAGTGAGAATCTGAAGGTCTTTTTGTTCTCCGTGTGTGTGTCGTTCCACTTTTAAAGGCCTGACGAGAGCAACTAAAGTAGACTCTTCTGTCAAAGGACTAAAATGAGGACATAACAAAAGACGTGGCCCATTTTTTTTTACAGTCGTTTTTATACATACAGTGTTATTTAATGGATTTTGGAAGGGAATCGTAATCGTCTCATTCTGTTTCTTTTAGATGACTGCTACCAGACAGATTATTTGGAATAAAATTAGATTACACAGTCACTTTTTCCACACACACACACACACACACACACACACACACACACACACACACACACACACACACACACACAGGCAGACACAGCTGGGCAAGCATTTCATTTAACAGTAAATTAAGACGTGTGTGTCTGTGTGTGTGTGTGTGTGTGTCTGTGTGTGTGTGTGTATGTGTCTGTGTGTGTGTGTCAGCTGCATTTCCTTATAAAGCAGTGAAATAAAAGCAGTGCAGCGTCCCGGTGATAGCTCTCTCACTGAACTGTACAGAACATTCTGGATTTCATTCCCTCCCAGAATAAAATCATTGTATTCGACAGATCCAATATTTTTATTCAAGTGGCGGCAAAGCGAGTTAAAGAGTTTGACGGATTAATGTAAGGGGATTATTCCAGTTTAAAAATATGGAGCGGCAAATTTAGTCTATGGACATAAATGTTCTGTCTGTGGTAATTGATTGTTCCTTAAATTACAGCCAACTGTAGCTTAAGAGAAGGAAACACAGCTTAAAGTTTAAGGGAACGTCCACACGGAGACACGTTTTCCTGTAACTGCAAAACTTTTGTTTCGTTCTGGACGACCGGATCTCTAGAAACTGGGTCCCAGAGTGGGAAGATTGGAAAACGGCCCCCATGGCGTTGTGGTCTCGACGGTGAAAGCTCAGACTTTGTTAAAGGACGTCGTCATGGCCCCACCTCCGACCTCTGACCCCGCGGCGTCACATAACAACAACAGTGCTGCTGCGTGAGAGGACAGAGACGGACCCAGAGACTGTTCACTGAACTGGACTCTGAGCCACATGCATGGGACTGAATGAGGCCCAGCACAGATGTCTCCCTTTTCCCTGATGCTCTGAATAAGGAGCTAAACTGCTCTAGGCTCTGTTTCTAAGTCCAGGTCTAAGAAGCTGTGAAAAGTCTATAAATGTAGTGAGAAAGTGGCGCCTGGGAGTGCTTTGGGATGGGGAAGGGGCTCCCAGCAGCACCCTCTGCTCAGTGAGGACACTAACTGCAGAGTGATGGGTGCATCAGAGTCCAGAACAGCACCAAAGTCTCCACTAAGACCAGAACCAGGGACACGTTTGTCTCTAGGATGGAGAGAGAGAGTCTCCCCGTCTCTTCTTCTCTGTTGTTGGTGTATTTCTGTGGCACTGACAGCGCCACCTCCAGGCCTGGCATGTGTACTACAGCGTTTGGAGTCGGGTTCACTGGTTTCCTGTGGACGCAGATTTTTTTTGAGTGAGGCCGTGTGGACGGAAAAAAAGGTTGTTTTTGATTGTGTGGACGAACCCTCAGTAGTGCTCGACAATTAGTCTAGGGCTGCATCTAATGATCACTTTCATTCTCAATTAATAGATTACACTGTCTCCTCACAGCAAGAGAGTTCCTGGTTCGAATCCGGACTGGGGCCCTTATGTGTGGAGTTTGCATTTCTCCCTGTGTCTGTGTGGGTTTTATCCGGGTTCTCCGGCAGGTGTTAGGTTAACTGATGACTCTTAAGTGCCCGTAGGTGTGAATGTGAGTGTGAATGGTTGTCTGTCTGTTTGTCTCTATGTGCCCTGTGATAGTCGCGCGTCTAGTCCAGGATGTACCCCGACTCACGCCCAGTGTCAGCTGGAATTGGCTCCAGTCTCCTGCGACCCAGATAGGAACAAGATGCAGATGATGCATGGATTAGTTGTTAAAATAAATTCTAAAAGTTACAGGAAGCCAGTGCAAAGCAGCTCAAACTGGAGTAACGACTGTAGTAACGAGCACCATGTTTGCTCTCTTACAGGGAAGATCGTCATCGACGGGATCGACATCTGTAAGCTTCCTCTGCAGACACTCAGGTCGCGGCTCTCCATCATCCTCCAGGATCCTGTGTTGTTCAGTGGCTCGATAAGGTATAAAACACACGCTCAAGCAAAGCTTCAGTCTGTCACATAAGTATTCATTAGTGGGTCATATGATCAATCACCATTGTTTTAACTATACAGGAATTTAAAGGACAATTAACCCCATACAAATCTTACAGACTACATCTTTAATGGCGCAGCTCTTCTGGACTTTTGAAATGATATCGGACTGAATGGATCAAGTTCTGATATTAACACAAGTCATTTCGCCGGGGTTGAGACGTCTCTTTTGCCGTATAAGTCAGTGGGAAAAAGTATTTTTTGGGCCTAGAAGTTGTAATTCCACCTTTTGGCCACTCTGTCAAATCGGCTTCAAAACCTGCTGTACTTATTGGGCAGCCATAGCTGCGCACTCATCTCATCTCATCTTCAGCCTCCTATCCGGGGTCGGGTCGCGGGGGCAGCAGCTCCAGCAGGGGACCCCAAACTTCCCTTTCCCGGGCCACATTAACCAGCTCTAACTGGGGGATCCTGAGGCGTTCCCAGGCCAGTGTGGAGATCTAATCTCTCCACCTGGTCCTGGGTCTTCCCCGAGGCCTCCTCCCAGCTGGACGCGCCTGGAACACCTCCCTAGGGAGGCACCCAGGGTTCATCCTTACCAGATGATCCTGAACCACCTCAACTGGCTCCTTTCAACGCAAAGGAGCAGCGGCTCTACTCCGAGTTCCTCACGGATGCTGAACTTCTCCCCCTCTCTCTAAGGGAGACTCCAGCCCCCTCCTGAGGAAACACATTTCAGACGCTTGGACCTGGACCTGGTTCTTTGGGTCCTGACCCAGCTTTCATGACCACAGGTGAGGGTAGGAACGAAGATGGACCAGTAGATCCAGAGCTTTGCCTTCCTCAGCTCTCTTTTCGTCACAACGGTGCGGTAGAGCGACCGCAACACCGCCCCCGCTGCTCCGATTCTCCGGCCAAACTCACGCTCCATCGTCCCCTCACTCGTGAACAAGATCCCGAGGTACTTGAACTCCTTCACTTGGGGCAAGGACTCATCTTTGGCTCGTAGCCAAAGAATAAAAAGAAACCTCAGTATTGGCACATCAAGTAAAACCCAAACTGCAGCAACAAGTGAAAAAACATCCAACGGGAGAATGAAGAGTTTTGTCCTGAAAGACATTTAGAGTCCCAGCTGTGGGGTGAGCAGTTGAAACCACAGTGGGAACTCTGGCTCGGACCTAATCTGACTTTTGTCACAGACGTCACGGACTGAGGAGGTCGTCCTCTGCCTTCTTCTTCCTCTCTGTCATACACACTCAACGTCTGTGTGTTTGTATTACCAGACGAAACAGTGACTGTGTTTGTTATAAAAGACAAAGAGCATGTGCTATTTGTTTGGACAGATATGCCGCTCTACATAATTGTGCGAGTGTGTGAGAGAGGTGGAGAGTGTGTGTCTTGTTTATGTGAACGTAAGCCTGGGTTGAATGGTCGACAGTAACTGTTTCACATTGTTATCTTAGATGTTATGTCCTGACACTGACTCGGACTGCCACACAGAATTAGGAGAAGTTTAATATTGAAAGTAAACAAGGAATTTATTCGGTGGTAAATTATAGACAATAACATTAATTGGATGACAAAGAGATACACAGACACCTGAGAACAAAACTATGCAGGGTCCTTTGAAACACTTGGCTAAAAGTAACAGACTACGGCTTAATGTAACAGACAAACGCTAAAAGTAACAGACAAATGGTTGAAACAGTTAGCTAACAGTGAAACAGTTCAACAAATGGTTGAAACAGTTAGCTTAAGCTAACTTTAGCTGAAACAGCTAAAGAAAGACGAACAGTTGGAACAGTTAGCTAAAAAGACAGACAAACAATTGAAACACTTAGCTAACAGTGAAACAGTTCAACAAATGGTTGAAACAGTTAGCTTAAGCTAACTTTAGCTGAAACAGCTAAAGAAAGACGAACAGTTGGAACAGTTAGCTAAAAGTAACAGACAAGCGGTTGAAACAGTTAGCTAAAAATAATGGACAAATAATTGAAACAGTTAGCTTAAGCAAGAAAAACAGGTGAAAGAGTTAGCTAAAAGTAACAAACAAACGCCAAAAGTAACAGACAGACTGTTGAAACAGTTAAAGAAAGACAAACAGTTAGCTTAAAAGAACAGACAAACAGTTGAAACAGTTAGCTTAAAGGAACAGACAAACAGTTGAAACCGTTAGCTTAAAGGAATAGCCAAACAGTTGAAACAGTTAGCTTAAAGGAACAGACTAACAGTTGAAACAGTTAGCTTAAAGGAACAGACAAACAGTTGAAAGAGTTAGCTATAAAATAACAGACAAACAGTTAGCTTAAATGAACAGCCAAACAGTTAAAACAGTTAGCTAAAGGAAAAGACTAACAGTTGAAACAGTTAGCTTAAAGTAGCAGACAAACGGTTGAAACAGTTAGCTTAAAGTAACAGACACAGTTGAAACAGTTAGCTTAAAGGAACAGACAAACGCTAAGAGTAACAGTAACAGTCCAAACAACGTTTGAACAGCTAAAGAAAGACAAACAGTTGGAACAGTTAACTAGAAGTAAAAGACAAATGGTTGAAACAGTTAGCTTAAAGTATCATACACAGTTGAAACATTTAGCTAAAGGAACAGACAAACAGTTGAAACAGTTAGCTAACAGTGAAACAGTTCAACAAATGGTTGAAACAGTTAGCTTAAGCTAACTTTAGCTGAAACAGCTAAAGAAAGACGAACAGTTGGAACAGTTAGCTAAAAAGACAGACAAACAATTGAAACACTTAGCTAACAGTGAAACAGTTCAACAAATGGTTGAAACAGTTAGCTTAAGCTAACTTTAGCTGAAACAGCTAAAGAAAGACGAACAGTTGGAACAGTTAGCTAAAAGTAACAGACAAGTGGTTGAAACAGTTAGCTAAAAATAATGGACAAATAATTGAAACAGTTAGCTTAAGCAAGAAAAACAGGTGAAAGAGTTAGCTAAAAGTAACAAACAAACGCCAAAAGTAACAGACAGACTGTTGAAACAGTTAAAGAAAGACAAACAGTTAGCTTAAAAGAACAGACAAACAGTTGAAACAGTTAGCTTAAAGGAACAGACAAACAGTTGAAACTGTTAGCTTAAAGGAATAGCCAAACAGTTGAAACAGTTAGCTTAAAGGAACAGACTAACAGTTGAAACAGTTAGCTTAAAGGAACAGACAAACAGTTGAAAGAGTTAGCTATAAAATAACAGACAAACAGTTAGCTTAAATGAACAGCCAAACAGTTAAAACAGTTAGCTAAAGGAAAAGACTAACAGTTGAAACAGTTAGCTTAAAGTAGCAGACAAACGGTTGAAACAGTTAGCTTAAAGTAACAGACACAGTTGAAACAGTTAGCTTAAAGGAACAGACAAACGCTAAGAGTAACAGTAACAGTCCAAACAACGTTTGAACAGCTAAAGAAAGACAAACAGTTGGAACAGTTAACTAGAAGTAAAAGACAAATGGTTGAAACAGTTAGCTTAAAGTATCATACACAGTTGAAACATTTAGCTAAAGGAACAGACAAACAGTTGAAACAGTTAGCTAAAAAAGTAACAGGCAAAATTGTCTTTGTGAGCCGCTGTGCAAATGCGTTGCGGTAGCGTGACGTAAAGTTTCGGGCCTACAAGAGTACAAACAATATTTGCAGGTTTTTAATTTGAGTGTAAATGGCGTCCCCTTGTCTCAGGCTGAACCTCGATCCAGAGAAGACGTGCACCGATGATCGACTCTGGGAGGCGCTAGAGATCGCTCAGCTGAAGAACATGGTGAAAGCGCTGCCCGGAGGACTAGGTACTTGGTGTTGCAGGATACACTGATCAGCACAAATAACTAGCTAGTCATTTATGTAATACTTGTGTTTAACTGAAAGTGTGTGTGTGTGTGTGTGTGTGTGTGTGTCTCCAGACGCGGTCGTGACAGAAGGTGGAGAGAACTTCAGCGTCGGTCAGAGGCAGCTCTTCTGTTTGGCTCGAGCATTCGTCAGAAAGAGCAGCATCCTCATCATGGACGAAGCCACAGCATCTATAGACATGGCCACGGTGTGTGTGTGTGTGTGTGTGTGTGTGTGTGTGTGTGTGTGCGTGTGTGTGTGCGTGTGTGTGTGTGTGTGTGTGTGTGTGTGTGTGTGTACTGGAGCACCTGCGTAACAGTGGACCTACGGCAAATAGGGGACATTTTTAAAGTCCCCTGTTGGTCATGCTTTAAATCAAGCTAAAATCATGTCCTATAACCTCTGGTGAATTTTTTCCAACTTGTGTGTGTGTACGTGTGTGCGTGTGCGTGTGTGTGTGTGTGTGTGTACTCGAGCACCTGCGTAACAGTGGACTTAGGCGTCGTTACACATTCACCAACAGTGGACCTACGGCAAATAGGGGACATTTTTCCAACTTGTGTGTGTGTGTGTGTGTGTGTGTTTGCGTGTGTGTGTGTGTGTGCGTGTGTGTGTTTAAGCGTGGACTCTTTCTTCCTGTGTCAAACCTATTGTTCTCATCATTAACACGTCTTTTCTTTCTTGCAGGAGAACATCTTACAGAAAGTCGTGATGACTTCGTTTGCGGACAGAACCGTCGTAACGATCGCAGTGAGTCTGTCCGTCTGTCGGTCCCAGTCGCTCTGTCCGGTTTCCGTGGATGCACACATGCAGCTCAGTGGCCCTTGTTTATCAACATTGCGTGAAAACGGGCGCAGATCTGAGCGCAGAGTTGGTCGTACGACAGGACACACGTGTGATTTATGAAACATTCGTACCTGACCAATCTCAGCATACGAATGAGCGGGCCTTGATAAATGCGGCGGCTGAATTCAATCGTCATTAACACGTCATGGTCAGGACCCAAAGAACCAGGTCGCGGGTGCAAGCGGCCGAAATGTGTTTCCTCAGGAGGGGGTCTGGAGTCTCCCTTAGAGAGAGGGGGAGAAGTTCAGCATCCGTGAGGAACTCGGAGTAGAGCCGCTGCTCCTTTGTGTTGAAAGGAGCCAGTTGAGGTGGTTCAGGATCATCTGGTAAGGATGAACCCTGGGCGCCTCCCTAGGGAGGTGTTCCAGGCACGTCCAGCTGGGAGGAGGCCTCGGGGAAGACCCAGGACCAGGTGGAGAGATTAGATCTCCACACTGGCCTGGGAACGCCTCAGGATCCCCCAGTTAGAGCTGGTTAATGTGGCCCGGGAAAGGGAAGTTTGGGGTCCCCTGCTGGAGCTGCTGCCCCCGCGACCCGACCCCGGATAGGAGGCTGAAGATGAGATGTTACGCCCTTAAATACTCCCGGTTCGAGGCCTCTCCCACTGAGGTCAAACACGGAGAGACGAAACACTGGTACGAAAAGAAACGTTTCCGACACAGGGATCGTCATCCTGACATCCGACATGGAGCAAAACAAAGATGTGCTTTTTGTCTTAAGAGTGGAATAAAAGGGGCCAATCATAAAAACGCTGTATGGAAAAGAGGCAATCAACCCGAAGCAACGCTCCACTGTGACCCGTGTGCGCCTGTGTGTGTGTGCGCACTGCTGAACCTGCGCTCCTGCTCTGTAGCGGGGTTTGTTCATTATGTTCAGCCAGATTTTGCTGCACCGCAAATCCACAGGCTCAAATCTGCAAACACGATCTCAGACCTGACGTCAGATTTGATCGTAGCTCACGTCCAAATTGATAAACGCCGGAGTTTGCGCTGAAATGGTCGTACGCACGTTTTCCTGCCGTGCGTTCGTTTGATAAATGAGGGCCATTGTCTTTGAGCTCCACGTGCGTCTTTAGCCTTGTACTTCCTGTTTCCTTTTTCCCTTTTCACACTAACTGTCGTTCCACGCAGCATCTAACACAGTCCATGTAAACAGTCTGACTTCCTTTTCTGACTTCTTCTCTGCATCTGTGACGCCGTCTCGTCCTCTCATGCTCTTTCTCTCACCCGCCACACTTCCTTTTGTCTTCAACCGTTTCCCTTTCTCCTCTTTCCTCTTCCATCCTCCTCCTCCTCCTCCTCTGTCCCCTCCGTCCTGCTGCCAGCACCGCGTGGCCTCCATCTTGGACGCCGAGCAGGTGTTGGTCTTCTCCTCGGGGATCTTGGTGGAAAGCGACTCAGGTCCCAACCTGCTAGCACAGGAGGAGAGCCTCTTCAGCGTGCTAGTGAGGACTCACAAGTAGACCCCGGATCCGCACAGGCCACTTTGGCTAAGCCCGGTTTTTCCTCTTCCCTCCATTTTTCCACCTTTTTTTCTGGTTGTTCTTCTTCCTACTTTTCCTGTCTGGGTCTGCTGAAGCCGTACCGCCACTGACAGCCTGGTTGGTATCAAATTAAAACTACTGCATGCTCTTTTGTAGCTAGTTCAAGTTCACGGAGGTGCAATTTGACCACAGCATGCAGCGCCGTGCACATTTATTGATGCGTCACTTTGTTTCCAGATCTTTCCGTAGACCTCGGAGTTTTTGTGCGTCTTGTCGACTGTTTTTGAATCTTTTCATCGACCAAATCTGCAGTAAACACTCCACCTCCGCATCACACCAACGTGAACCTTTCACCGCCATTGTTTGAAACGTCCGCGCATGGTCCCTCCTTCTTTGTCTATGTCCCAACAGGCGCACAGGAAATGACCTCAGAACCGCCGTAGGCCTCATGCTCGTACACGTGCGCACGCTCGTGCTTGTGCTCGTACACGTGCAAACGCTCATGCTCGTACACGTGCAAACGTGCTTTACAAAAGCCCACCTCTCCCAAACGGGCCGTGGACGGCAAGCGTGCCGCTCCTAGACGTGGTACGGTTGCACTCACACTGGTCAAAGGAACCAGACTTTAGCCGTGAAACGTGCTCGGGCACGGTACGGATGGACAGTGTGAGTGCAACCTTAGTGGTTAAAAAAGACGTTTTAATGCCTCGACTGTACTGCCCCGAGCTAATCAGTGTTAGCCACATCCAGCTGTTAGCGACTCTCCCGGATTTTTCCGTTGATGGTTCATGCATGAAGAAAACGGTCTCAATGGCTTATTTGATGTGTGTAAGTGCTAGAAACAGACCGTGGGGTGACTTTGTGCCGAAATTACACTTTAATCATATGACCATGAATGTATTTCTATTTTTATTCATATTTCCACTTTTTCCAGAACCTCACTGTCCTCGTCTGCTCTGTGTTCCCCAGCACCGTGTCCACACCATCCTCACAGCCGACCTGGTCATCGTGATGAAGCGAGGGAACATTTTGGAGTACGACAAACCCGAGACTCTTCTGGAGCAGGAGGACGGGATGTTCGCTTCGTTCGTCAGGGCGGACATGTAGAGAGACGCAAGTCAGTCAGCAGCGCCCGACGACTGACGGACTGAGCAGTTTGTTGATATTTCTTTTCTCCGCGCAGTTGTTTTCTTAATGAGGCGGACGGACCTCTGGGACACAACAACACACCTGCGAAGCCTATAATGTGCGTCTTTAGCAAGAAGCAGCTCACCATCAGTCACCAGTCGATATATTAAATACTGCACTTGAATCATTGAGTCAGTCAGTCAGTCAAATATTACCTTTTTTACACCGTATATCGTTTAAATTATCAACAACTTACCAAGTTCATCGATCAGTTTATCCAATTTTCATATCAGAAGTTAGCAAATGCACACTTCCAGAGAGTTTTCAACACGTTTGCAAAACAACAAAGTCATTTAAAGTATAACGTTAGAAGGGAAATATGAAAAATATCAAATAAAAAAATTAAGATTTGTGTCCCTAGAAAGCTACAAGCGACTTTGAGTCTCTCGAAAATTGCTATATTTGATGTATTATTGCTATTATTATTATTATTATTGTTGTTGTTCAGAGAAAACAAAACAAGAAAAAACTCACAAACTCAAATATTCTCTGATTTTATAAAATCTGAAGTTTGTTTTTCTTGTACATTTGTAACGTTAATCTCATATCAAGGAATATTTCAGCCTTTACCTGAAATTGTATGACTCTATAATCACAATTTTTCTCAGAATATTACAGATTATATCATGTTAGAGGCTAGATTTTGATTTATCAGCGCTAACTTGAGCTAATCGTGGCTGAAAGATACTTCACTGTTTTGGTTTTGGTTTGTTTACACGATTCGTTGACAACAAGAAAAACAAATAAGTTTTATGATTTAAAGCTTCATTCAGGTGTAAAATCATCCCCTGGTCCAAATTAGTATACCAATAAGCCATCGAGACAGTTTCCAGGAGAGACGTGGCTAACAGTGATTAGCTCGGGGCAGCACGGTGAAGGCATTCAAAGGTCTTTTTTAACCACTAATGCTGCTGAAAATAACAGCAAACCTCTGCAGCAGCCTGAGAAGAGTCCCTACACACACAACAAAGCACCAATGGGCTCCTTCCTTTGGGATTGACTTTGGTAATCCACTGTAATGGACTTTACTATGAGAGGAGCTGGTACAGGGGCCAGTAGGTAAGTCTTTAAAACACTCTTTTAATAAACTCTGGCCTCACTAACTACGCTGTTGCTGCTTTGTTGTGTGTGTAGGGACTCTTCTCATGCTGCTGCAGAGGTTTGATGTTATTTTCAGCAGCATTAGTGGTTAAAAAAGACCTTTGAATGCCTTCACCGTACTGCCCTGAGCTAATCACTGTTAGCCACGTCTGGCTGTTAGCAACCGGATTTCTCCGTTAATAGTTTATACACAAAAAAAACATTCACCGTGCTACCCCGAGCTAATTAGAGTTAGCTTACAGCTGGCCACTGCCAGTGTTTTAGCGCTTCTCCGGGATTTCTCCGTTAATAGTTGATACACCAGGACTTTCATCAGTAAGTGCACAGTAGCATTTGAAGATCAATCACAGGACTGTTAAGTGATTCAGCTTTTAACACTAAAGTCTTCGTTGACCATGAAGCAAGTTTACCCAATGAGCCACGCTCAGTCACTCTGATCATTTTCATGAAGTAGATTCAGCATAGTTCAAACTCAGTTACCGTGGCATATTATGCTAGCAAACTAACCTGGTCCGGGACAGGCTAACTGTGAAGCTAACTGTGAAGCTTACTGCTAGGCTAACTGAGAAGCTAACTGTGAAGCTTACTGCTAGGCTAACTGAGAAGCTAACTGTGAAGCTTACTGCTAGGCTAACTGAGAAGCTAACTGTGAAGCTTACTGCTAGGCTAACTGAGAAGCTAACTGCTAGGCTAACTGTGAAGCTATCTGTGAAGCTTACTGCTAGGCTAACTGAGAAGCTAACTGCTAGGCTAACTGTCAGAGTTCCTGACACACTGACCCGAGAAAAAAGCAATGATTTAACTTGACTTTTCTGCTGCACTGCCATATTATCTGACTATTTGACTATTTGACTAAATTTGTTAAATCGATAAATATTAGTTAAGATTTAGACCTACACACTCGATCTTAAATGCTAAAGTACGTGATATCAAATGTCTAAATAACCCCAAAATAGAACGAGCTACAAAAAAAGCTTAATCCATCTTAAAAAACCCTTTTGTAAAAACTAATCCTGACATGAAATATCGTCTAAACGCGGACGACCTTTAGGAGACTTTAATTATCTTTTTATAAACAATTGTTACATTTATTTTTAACGTATGCACAACATGTATCCATTTTATTTTAGCACCTGTAGTACGCAATAATACGGAAGAGAGAACCCTGTATTTAACATGACTGTTGTTTCTGCGCTCTGCACGCATGAACACATCGTGCAGTCTCTCACTGTACAGGATTTAAATAATGATGTCATGTTTTAGACCAGGGGACGCCAATATTGGTCCTGGAGCCACTGTCCTGCAGGTTTTAGGTTTCTCTCTGCTCTCAGGGCGCACTCCCACTGTTCCTCCGCACCGGGCCAAAACAGGTTTTACGGGTAAAGTCTGGTTCCTTTGACCAGTGTGAGTGCAACCACTCCGCGCATAGCTGCGGCCAGCTGGCCGTCCACGGCCCGTTTGGGAGAGGTGGGCTTTAGTAAAGAACGTTTGCACGTGTACGAGCACGAGCGTGTGCACGTGTACGAGCACGAGGCCTACGGCGGCTCTGAGGTCATTTCCTGTGCGCCTGTTGGGACGTAGAAAAAAGAAGGAGGGACCATGCGCGGACATTTCAAACAATGGCGGTGAAAGGTTCACGTTGGTGTGATGCGGAGGTGGAGTGTTTACTGCAGATTTGGTCGATGAAAAGATTCAAAAACAGTCGACAAGACGCACAAAAACTCTGAGGTCTACGGAAAGATCTGGAAACAAAGCCACGCATCGCCATGACGTCATCAATGCGTGTGACGTGTTACGGCGTGATGACGTATAGGCAGCAAGAAGCATTCTCCGAGGCCCAGGTAGTGTGAGTACAAACGGGCCTGGAGGGGGGGACAAGGACCCTAAAGCACGGGGCACGGGACGGAGGCACAGTGGGAGGGCGCCCTTAGGGTAGGGAGAAACCTAAAACATGCAGGACAGTGGCTCTCCAGGTCCGGACTCGCCCGCCCCTGCTTTAGACCCTGGTGTAGTACGTGCTACATTTTTATGTTTTCTGTCATAGAAGTAAAACCGATAGAAGTGACGCAGGCTCTGAGCGGTGAAATGACGTCATGACGTACATTCCCGCCTCTGCTCGCTTCTATCGGTGGTATTTCTGTGCCCACACGGGTACAAACACTGAAGGGTGTCACGCCGGGCCGAGGCCGGTGAACCCGCTGTCTGTCTGCGGTCGTGCTTTGCTGAACTTATTAATCCCGGGGACAAAAGACGCCCAACACGAGTAACTCCAGAGACGCCGTTATAACACGAGTAACTCCAGAGACGCCGTTATAACACGAGTAACTCCAGAGACGCCGTTATAACACGAGTAACTCCAGAGACGCCGTTATAACGCGAGTAACTCCAGAGACGCCGTTATAACACGAGTAACTCCAGAGACGCCGTTATAACACGAGTAACTCCAGAGACGCCGTTATAACACGAGTAACTCCAGAGACGCCGTTATAACACGAGTAACTCCAGAGACGCCGTTATAACACGAGTAACTCCAGAGACGCTGTTATAACACGAGTAACTCCAGAGACGCCGTTATAACGCGAGTAACTCCAGAGACGCCGTTATAACACGAGTAACTCCAGAGACGCCGTTATAACACGAGTAACTCCAGAGACGCCGTTATAACACGAGTAACTCCAGAGACGCCGTTATAACGCGAGTAACTCCAGAGACGCCGTTATAACACGAGTAACTCCAGAGACGCCGTTATAACACGAGTAACTCCAGAGACGCCGTTATAACGCGAGTAACTCCAGAGACGCCGTTATAACACGAGTAACTCCAGAGACGCCGTTATAACACGAGTAACTCCAGAGACGCCGTTATAACACGAGTAACTCCAGAGACGTCGTTATAACACGAGTAACTCCAGAGACGCCGTGATGCGTGCGACCATGAGGTGTTTAATGGTCATTGAGGACTCAGTGACTTTTTAGATACTAAAGACTTTTTCTAATTCACTTTTTTCACTGCATTTTAACCGTACTGACGATTACAGTGGGATGTTTTTTATTCCCAAACGAGTAATTTCTCCTGTTTAGACGTTTTTGTAAATACACTTATTCTCTCTTTGAAAACATCACACTCATTTCTCACATACGGGGGAATTGTTGGGTCTATGTAAGTCATAAATCAGTCATAGAGTGTGGTCTTTACCTACTCTGTAAAGTGTCCTGAGATCACTGTTGTTATGATTTGACACTATGAATAAAATTGAATTGAATTGAATTGAATATGGTGTTTCCTCAGGAGGGGGGCTGGAGTCTCCCTTAGAGAGAGGGGGGGAAGTTCAGCATCCGTGAGGAACTCGGAGTAGAGCCGCTGCTCCTTTGTGTTGAAAGGAGCCAGTTGAGGTGGTTCAGGATCATCTGGTAAGGATGAACCCTGGGCGCCTCCCTAGGGAGGTGTTCCAGGCACGTCCAGCTGGGAGGAGGCCTCGGGGAAGACCCAGGACCAGGTGGAGAGATTAGATCTCCACACTGGCCTGGGAACGCCTCAGGATCCCCCAGTTAGAGCTGGTTAATGTGGCCCAGGAAAGGGAAGTTTGGGGTCCCCTGCTGGAGCTGCTGCCCCCACGACCCGACCCCGGATAAGAGGCTGAAGATGAGATGAGACAAATGTGGGTTCATTGAGGGTTGATGCTAACAGGGTGAACATCACACACACACACACACACACACACACACACACACACACACACACACACACACACACACACACACACACACACACACACACACACACACACACACACACACACACACACACACACACACACACACACACGCCCACTTGACTGTTAGAGGGCACCTTAAGCATCATTTCTACAGCTCCAGGTTGATTTTTTAACATGTGTACGTGAACATCCATGTATTTTAAACATATAAAGTATTTTTGTTTGTGCCTGAGTTTGTTTTTTACACTTGAAATGAAAATAAAACAGTTTTGAGTGAAGTGAGACTTTTTATTCCTCCATAAACCTGCAACACTTTATTAATGCAGCACGTTATTAATGCAGCACTTTATTAATGCAGCACTTTATTATTAATGTCCAATCTGCTGCTGAAGGACGCCCCCTGGTGGTCAACTCTCAAACTCCTCAAATTAATTCTGCTCTGTTTAGGATTTTAAATAAATTCCTACCCTCCAGTTTATGACTTTATACATATTGTTTTACATTAATATTAATTTTAGAATTATTTCATTTTTTTATTATTGTAAAAATATTTTTCTAACACTATTTTATGCCTTTAAATTTACATTAATATGTATTTTTCTAACAAAATAACAGCATTATTAGTGACTGCTCTCCGTTTAACCCCCAGTTTGTGTTTTTATTTAATTATTACAATTATTCACATGGAAAACAACTCTAGTCTACGTGTATATTTGCACAAAATTGTGATTTTTATGTTTTAAAGCTTCATTTAGCTCGGCGGGAGACTGTTCCTACAGCTCATCGTGTCTGTTTAATGAATTATTCTGGAATAAATGAACGGTTTCTGTGTGGAAAAGTGCTCTGAATGATCCGATCCACTCAAAGAAACAGGAAAAACTGACTTTAAATCACATTTAAAGTCCATGTAGTCTCTGTCGCTGCAAATGAAGGAGGAGAAATGTGAACTTAAAGTCATAAATCCATATTTCATTGCAGATAACAGGTGCTGCAGGTGTGTTTCTCTGCTATGGGATCATTAATTAACTCGTATATGTCATGAAACAATATAACGATGCATAAAAACACACAAATGTTCATTAAACTACTGTATAATACAATAACAGGCGGCTCATGATGACAGAGAGCAGCTGGGATCTAATGATGATAACAGGCTGTTCTCACCTGGAGTCAGAACTGAATCAGATCCTCGAACATTGATCATTTATGGAAATGTTTATTTGACATATACTGCACCACAGATGGAGAAGGGCTCAGTGGTAGAGTGGGTCGTCCTCCATTCGAGAGATCGGTGTTTTGATCCCCACCTCCCCAGGTCCACATGTCGAAGTGTCCTTGGGCAAGACACTGAACCCCGAATTGCTCCTCGTGCTGCACATGGGTGTGTGAATGTGGTGTGAATGGTTAGATTAGATGGTCTGTAGATGTCCACTGCCATCAGTGTGAATGTGACAAACACTGTGAAAGCTCCTTGAGTAGTCAGAAGACTAGAAAGGCGCTTTATACGTACAAGTCAATTTACCAAGTGGGGAAAGTAAAGCTCTCATGGTTGTACCTAAGTCCAGTTACCATTTACCATTTCCATCTGTGGTCCCTGAGCACATGAGTTAAGGGAGATGTGATGATGAGGTTCTGTTGTGTTTACCTTCCTTCGCATGTTTTCTTTCAGAACTGTGGAAAGAAAACCTTTATTTGACTTCACTCTGTCTGTTTGTGTCTGTGGATTTCTCCTAAAGTCAACAAAAGTTCACTTCACAGTGACACATTTCAGAAAAGTTCCATATAAAAGGGAAAAGTCTTAATTCAGGTCTATTAGTTACATGTTTGGTACCCGTAGTGTCTCTCCACTGTGGTGATTTCCCCACTTACAGACCACAAACCTCCCACTTTCATTATAATCTTTATTCTTATAGAATTACATCAAAGTGTGGGACGTTTTATTCATTAAAACGTGTTGAAAATGTATTTTTTGTGGGTGGTATTGTCTGATTTATGACTCTAATGTGTCCACAAAATAAAACCAAGCTTTTTTAAAAACTGGTTTTACCCAATGTTCACATTTCTACTCTGGAAATGCAACAACCAGCTCATATTGTGTGATAAAATGCCTCATTTGCATATTTAAACATAACCTCTCTGAACAAAAATGAACTGCATAATGTAAATAACCAACTGGGGTGGTTTCATAGTGACATCTGTTAAATGTGATGTTTAAGGGAGTGTTTTTTATTCGCTTCGGAGTTGAAATGTCGTGTTTTCCGACGGTCCCTGAACGGCCCTTGAAGGCAGCGGGAGCAGCCTGGACTGAGCGGCTCTGGACTCTGGAAGTTGGACTACGTCAACAGGAGAGAGGAGACGGTCCCAGCCCTCAGAGGAGCTGAGCAGAGGCGGTCGGTCGCTCGGAAACATCCCCCCGAACGTCCACAGCCGGAACACGCTCCGTGCGTCTTTACGCGTCTTTTTTGGACATGTCCGTTCCGTGCGTAAAGGCGCACTGAAGACGCATCTTTAAAGGGGGGGAAAGGAGCTTTGACGCCTTTTTTGTTTGTTTTCACTTGAGCAGAAGAAAGATGTTGGCGAGGAAGAGCATCATCCCGGAGGACTTCGGTCTGCCGGGGCTCGCCTCGCGGATGCCCCGCAAACCGGTGTTCAGGGACCGCGTGAACAAAGCGCGCTTCATCGCCAAAAACGGCTCGTGCAACTTGGCGCACAAGAACATCCGCGAGCAGGGCCGATTCCTGCAGGACGTGTTCACCACGCTGGTGGACCTGAAGTGGCGCTTCACGCTGGTCATCTTCACCACCACGTTCGTGAGCAGTTGGCTGCTCTTCGCCATGAGCTGGTGGCTGGTGGCGTTCGCGCACGGGGACCTGGACCCGGAGCGGCACGACCTTTCCCACTGCGTCAACGACGTCAAGTAAGAAAAGACGCGGCGCAGCAGAGCGGCGCAACTGTCAAAGTGCGCAATCTGAGGGTCGTTGGGATGACGCGAGTGTGTTTGATGAGACTTTAAAGGTGTTTTTGGAAATACTCAGAACTCTCTCTTTCTCCTTCTGTCCATCCTTACTTGACCCAAACACCCCCCCACCCCACCCTCCTCCTTCTCCTCCTCCTCTTCTTCTCCTCTTCTTCTCTTCCTCCATGTTTTAATTCGTTAGAGGAAGAGGAGGGGATGAGAGAAAGAGATTAATCATGACAGGAAGTCAGGGAACTTTTGCTCTCATCGTTTTTAAGGGGAATCAAGTGCGGGAGGGTGTGTGTGTGTGTGTGTGTGTGTGTGTGTGGGGGGGGGGGGGTTAGCACCTCCCCCAGTCCTCCCTTCCTCTCTCTCTCTCTCCCTCAGGCTTCCTTTCTTCTCAACAGTAGTGGAAAGCATGGACGTGTTCTGAGTCAATGGGTCCCTGGGCACAGACATGTAGGGCCCCCCCCCCCTCACTCTGTCCACAGACAAAATTCAAAACAGTGACTTTTAGTGGTTTTTGTTTCTCTTTGTGCTCATTTTAGTATTTATTTATTGTTCTGTGTCTGTTTTTAGTCATTTTGCATCTTTTTGTGGTGGTTTTGCATCTATTTTTAGTCATTTTGCATCTTTTTGCTGTAGTTTTGCATCTATTTTTAGTCATTTTACATCTTTTTGAAGTGGTTTTGCATCTATTTTTAGTCATTTTGCATCTTTTTGTGGTGGTTTTGCATCTATTTTTAGACATTTTGCATCTTTTTGAGGTGGTTTTGCATCTATTTTTAGTCATTTTGCATCTTTTTGAGGTGGTTTTGCATCTATTTTTAGTCATTTTGCATCTTTTTGAAGTGGTTTTGCATCTATTTTTAGTCATTTTGCATCTTTTTGAAGTGGTTTTGCATCTATTTTTAGTCATTTTGCATCTTTTTGAAGTGGTTTTGCGTGTAATTTTAGTCATTTTGCATCTTTTTGAGGTGGTTTTGTGTCGATTTTCAGTCATTTTGCATCTCTTCCTGGTGGTTTTGCATCCCTACACTCATTTTTTGACTCTTTGTGTCACTGTCATGTTTGATTGTTTTGTGTACACTTGCATCATTAGGCATCATTTTGTGAGTCAGGGCCCTGGACCTTCGACCCGTTCAGGGATCCGTCCACGCAAATATAAATAAGTGACCCTCTAAATGGAGCGAGTGTCCTTCTGTCAGACTTAATTAAAGTGAATTTACAAAACAGTCAACAGATTTAAAGCTGCAGGAGAGGAAGAGACTTTAAAAACACACCTGTCAGATCAGGTGAAATGTCACAGTGAGGGTGAAGTCCACATGTGACCTCTGTCCCCGCAGGTCGTTCACCTCAGCCTTCCTGTTCTCCATCGAGGTGCAGGTGACCATCGGCTTCGGGGGGCGCATGATAACGGAGCAGTGTCCCACGGCCATCACCGTGCTCATCATGCAGAACATCATAGGACTCATCATCAACGCCGTCATGCTGGGTGAGACCAGGGGACGTTCTTTCATCTGTTAGTGAAGTAAAAACTGTAAAAAGACTCAAGTCACACGTTTAAAACTGAAGTAAAACACAAAAATTTGCATCAAAACTAAAGAAATCAAAAGTGAAAGAGCAGAGCGGCCCTGTTCAGGATAATATATAAAGTAGTATTTAATATAATTATTCATGCATTAATGTGTTTATTTAACTTTATACACTGCTGAACAGCCTTTCCACCGAGGGATCAATAAAGTTTTATTTGACCAAATTTAACAAAAATAAATTAATTTTAAAATAAGTAAAAAAAAATCTAAAAATCTAAAAATCAATCCGTCTTTCCTCTCTTCCTCCTTTTCCTTATTTTTTCAATTTTTAACATTAATTTATTTTTCTTTATTTTTCACACGTGTTTATTTATTTGTCTGTAAATTTCCACATTTATTCATTATTTTAATAATTAATTCATTAATAATTAATCTATTTTTTTACTATTTTTCTCTATTTTTTCACATTCATTTATTTATTTTATCTATCTATTTTATTTATTTGTCTTTATATTTTCACATTTATACATTATATAAACTTTTTTAGTATCTTTTTTAATTTATTTTTCATTTTTGTTTTTAGCATTTTTCTTTATTTTTCCACATTTGTTTATTTATTTGTCATATTTTTGTATTTATTTATACATTTATTTTTTATATTTACGCATGTTTTTTCTTCTTTAACGGCATTTTTAGGATTTTTAATGCTCTGTTTTAATCCGTCCAATAACTCAGTCACAGATTTTGAATTATTTCCAACATTTGATAAAAATAATCTGGATTATTCTGGTCAATAACAACATAAAGTATCATATAGATTAGCCTGTAGGGGGCCCTGTACTGTAACATATATATATATATATATATATATATATATATATATATATATATATATATAAAATAATAATTATAAGCATTTTCATTTATTTGTTAATGTGTCAGTATATATTTATTTATTTTTACTCATTCTTTTCCTTAATACATAAATAAACAATAAATATGAAGAGGAAAAGACTTATTTGTATTAATATTTCCACATTTATTCATTATTTTAATAATTAATAATGAATCCAATTTTTTTTGTATTTTTTTATTTTTTACATTTATTTAGTTTTCTCTACATTATTTTTTTTTACCATTTTTCTTTATTTTGCCACATTTGTTCATTATTTTAATAATTAATTTATTAATTATGAATCTATTTTTTTGTAATTTTTCATTATTTTAATATTTTAAGCATCCTTTTTTATTTTTTACATTAATTTATTGTTCTTTACATAATTTTTTGCATTTTCTTTATTTTTTCTCATTCATTTTTTATTTTTCTCTCTTTATTTGTCATATTTTTGTATTTATTTACACATTTATTTTTATATTTACGTATGTATTTTCTTCTTAAACTGCATTTTTATGATTTTTTATGATCTCCAACATTTAATAAATATAATCTGGATTATTCTGGTCAATAACAACATAAAGAATCATATAGATTAGCCTGTAGGGGGCCCTGTACTGTAACACACACATATATATATATATATATATTTTAATATTAAATTAATGGGATCTTCTTAATCCAGGGGAAACTACAGTTTAATTTATAATGTGCCAAATGTATTAAATTATTAATTAATTGTATTAAATGTGTTTGTTCTGCACTATAATGTTTAATTAATGAATTATTAATAATTAATCCAGATTAGGGTGTGTGTGGGATTAGTGACGCCTCCTCTCTGTCCTCAGGCTGCATCTTCATGAAGACGGCTCAGTCCAACCGCCGGGCGGAGACGCTGATCTTCAGCCGCCACGCCGTCATCGCCGTCAGGAACAACTGCCTGTGCTTCATGATTCGTATCGGAGACCTGAGGAAGAGCATGATCATCGGGGCCACCGTCAGGCTGCAGGTGTGTGTGTGTGTGTGTGTGTGCGTGTGTGTGTGTGTGTGTGTGTGTGTGTGTGTGTGTGTGTGTGTGTGTGTGTGTGTGTGTGTGTGTGTGTGTGTGTGTGTGTGTGTGTCCTTCAACCCGCTGTGCCACCGAGAACGCAGGATCACACCCGGTGGTTATTGAACCGTGTTGAATCTGTCTTTGTCTCTCTCTGTCTGTCTTTGTCTGTCTGCCTGTCTTTTCTCTCTGTCTTTGTCTCTCTGTCTGTCCTTGTGTCTGTCTTTGTGTCTCTCTGTCTGTCCTTGTGTCTGTCTTTGTGTCTCTCTGTCTGTCTTTGTGTCTGTCCTTGTCTCTTTGTCTTTTGTTTGCTTTTGTCTCTCTGTCTGTCTTTGTGTCTGTCTTTGTGTCTCTCTGTCTTTGTCTCTCTGTCTTTGTCTTTGTGTCTGTCTGTCGTTGTGTCTGTCTTTGTCTCTCTGTCTGTCTTTGTGTCTGTCTTTGTGTCTCTCTGTCTTTGTCTTTGTGTCTGTCTGTCGTTGTGTCTGTCTTTGTCTCTCTCTATCCATCTGTCTGTCTTTGTGTCTGTCTTTGTCCATCTGTCTGTCTTTGTCTCTCTGTCTGTCTTTGTCTCTTTGTCCATTAATGCGTGTGACGTGTTACGGCGTGATGACGTATAGGCAGCAAGAAGCATTCTCCGAGGCCCAGGTAGTGTGAGTACAAACGGGCCTGGAGGGGGGGACAAGGACCCTAAAGCACGGGGCACGGGACGGAGGCACAGTGGGAGGGCGCCCTGAGTGTAAAGTGTTTTTTAGCTCCTCTCCCACAATCCTTTGCGTTTGAACATTGGGTTTCCTCTTTAAGTTAATCTGTGAACTTCACAGAAACACTTCTTCTTCGTGTGCAGGTGGTGAGGAAGACGACCACGGTGGAGGGCGAGGTCATCCCCATCCATCAGATCGACATCCAGACGGAGGCGGCGGCGGCCGGCAACAGCCTGTTCCTGCTCGCTCCGCTCATCATCTGCCACGTCATCGACAAACACAGGTACGGCCACCGCACGTCCCGTCTGACGGCGGTTTGATTCTAGTTTTTATTCATTATTATTATTATTGTTATTCTTCTTCTTCTTATTATTATTATTATATTTGCTATTGTTTTTATTGTTGTTGTTGTTGTTATTAAATTTCGGACGGACTTTTGAATACACCACAACATACACAAACACGTTATGGAGGCCTAAAAGTGCCATAATTAATTTTTTTAATACATGTTAAAACTTTATAACGAAGAATAAAAAGTAAATTAAAAACTTAAGAAATATAATAAATAAATAAATTAAAAACTTAAGAAATATAATAAATAAATAAATAAATGAATATAACAAACTGGAAAATAAAGTTGAAGATAAATAAATAAAATATTAAATACATGATTATCTTTATTTAAAAATGAATAAATAAATAAAATAATAAATATAAAGACAAATAACATGTAAAAGAATAGTTATAAGTATTTACACTTTTTGTTCATTTGTCTGAATATATTTATTTATTGTTTTTCCATTCTTTATTTATTTAATTTTGTTTGTTATTTTATTTATTTTTGCTCATTTATTTTAACTTTCCTTACACATAAATACTTACTTATTCTTTTATATTTACTTATTTTTCTTCATATTTGTACATTCATTCATTATTTTATATTTTTTGTCTTTTACATTTTTCTGTATTTTTCACATTTATTTATTTGTCTTAATATTTCCACATTTATTAATAAGTTTTATTTTTTTGTCTCTGTTTGTATGTATACATTTATTCATTAGTTTATTCATTATTCATTAGTTTATTTTATTTTCACATTATTTATTTGTCTTAATATTTCAGTATTTTTTGTATAAACTTATTTATTCTTTATTTAATTATTTTTCTACATTTCCACGTTTAATTTCTTATTCTTCTACAGACGTTTTCTTTTTTATGGCGCTGTTCTGACTCCATACAGCGCCATAAACTACTACAGTAAATATTAAAATAGTAAATATTAAAATAGTAAATATTAAAATATATATATATATATTGTTGTGTCGTCTCAGCCCGCTGTACGACCTGTCGGCCATGGAGCTGCAGTGTAGCGACCTGGAGGTGATCGCCATCTTGGAGGGCGTGGTGGAGACGACGGGGATCACCACGCAGGCCCGGACCTCCTACGTCGCCGAGGAGATCCAGTGGGGTCACCGCTTCGTTCCCATAGTGACGGAGGAGGAGGGCGCGTACTCCGTGGACTACTCCAAGTTTGGTAACACGGTGAAGGTGAGAGGTGCTTCTTTACGTTACCCGTATCCATGACAACCACTTATCAGGGTGCTGGGGGTTCATCTGATGTTGCTTATTAGTCTTTGTTCATTAAAGTGTAATTCTGGTTTAAAATCATCCCAGGAGTCGCTAACAACTGGGCGTGGCTAACAGTGGTTAGCTCGGGGCAGCACGGTGAAGGCATTCAAAGGTCTTTTTTAACCACTAATGCTGCTGAAAATAACAGCAAACCTCTGCAGCAGCATGAGAAGAGTCCCTACACACAAAACAAAGCAGCAACAACGTAGTTAGTGAAGCCAGAGTTTATTAAAAGAGTGTTTTAAAGACTTACCTACTGGCCCCTGTACCAGCTCCTCTCATAGTAAAGTCCATTACAGTGGAAGGAGCCCATTGGTGCTTTGTTTTGTGTGTAGGGACTCTTCTCATGCTGCTGCAGAGGTTTGCTGTTATTTTCAGCAGCATTAGGGCGCACTCACACTGGGCCTCCGTACCGTGCACCAGCACGTTTCACAGCTAAAGTCTAGTGCAACCGTACCGCGTCTAGGAGCGGCACGCTTGCCGGCCACGTCCCGTTTGGGAGAGGTGGGCTTTAGTAAAGCACGTTTGCACGTGTGCGAGCGTGAGGCCTACGGCGGTTCTGAGGTCATTTCCTGTGCGCCTGTTGGGACGTAGAAAAAAGAAGGAGGGACCATGCGCGGACATTTCAAACAATGGCGGTGAAAGGTTCACGTTGGTGTGATGCGGAGGTGGAGTGTTTACTGCAGATTTGGTCGATGAAAAGATTCAAAAACAGTCGACAAGACGCACAAAAACTCCGAGGTCTACGGAAAGATCTGGAAACAAAGCCACGCATCGCCATGACGTCATCAATGCGTGTGACGTGTTACGGCGTGATGATGTATAGGCAGCAAGAAGCATTCTCCGAGGCCCAGGTAGTGTGAGTACAAACGGGTCTGGAGGGGGGGACAAGGACCCTAAAGCATGTGGCACGGGATAGAGTGTGAGGGCGCCCTAAGTGGTTAAAAAAGACGGTTTTGGATGATTTTGCACTGGAGTGACCCTTTAAGAGAGCAAAGTGACCTTTAGAAGCCAACGCGCCAACAAAATGTCGCTCTGTCGCTCCTCCAGGTAACGACGCCGCGCTGCAGCGCCAGAGAACTGGACGAGAAGCCGTCCATCTTAATCCAGACCCTGCAGAAGAGCGAGCTGTCGCACCAGAACTCGCTGCGGAAGCGGAACTCCATGCGACGCAACAACTCCATGCGTAAAATAAGCAGCGGGAGTCTGCGCAGGAACAACTCGGGGATCGCCTCCACCAAAGTGCAGTTCTTCAGCCCGGTCGATGGTGGCCAGACCCTGAACGCCGTCACCTGACATGAGGCCCGCCTCCCGTCGGCCGCCCCGCTGCTCCTCGTGGCGCGGAGGATCGTGGTCGTCGGGACTCGTTCTCTCTCTTCTCCTAACACCTTTACGGCCGTCGCCCCATGTTCACATGGAGACTCTTTATCGCTGCACACACACCCATCAGTGTTTCCTCTTCTCTGTCTTTAAAACAATAATTACAAACTTTTGGAGGGAGAATTATTTTCTTATTGATTAAAGTCACAGTTTAACTTCCCTACTCTACATGTGTGTGTGTGTGTGTGTGTGTGTGTGTGTGTGTGTGTATGTGTGTGTGTGTTTACTGTGTGCCTTATTTTGTCGGTTGTGTTGTTTGAGAATAAATAAACTCACTTCATCTGAAGACGGTTTCCATTTCTGGACTCAAGTAAAGTTATTTTAAAACAGTGAAATATACAAAAATAAGTAATAAAAAAATATACAACATTCCAGATGTATACATAATTGTAATTATTATTATTATTATAATTGTTGAGAATTATAAAATAATAACATTGCAGATAATTGTACAGAGAAATAGACAATACTATTAATAATAATAATAATAATAATTGAAGTTTAAAAAGATGAGTGAGAATGGGATAAATAAACTTTCTTAATATAAAACTATAATAAAAATATATAATCCAGAGAAAGTGTAGATAACTTTTGCTGGTTTGCATTTATGTGTGTAAAATTTACTATTTAGTCCACAATAAATATTAATAATGATAATAATAATAATAATAATAATAATGATGATAATAGTTTGGATGTTGTTGTAAGAATTAAGAAATTATACTTAAAAGAGAAATGAATTCAAAGTGAATCATGATAAAAAATTTACACTCAATGTTGATATTGGGATCAGTTAATATACTAAATAATTAATAATCTTTGATATAGTTAAAAAAATGATTTTGTGTCTTGGTTTATTCCTAATAATAGAACGGCTTCAAACATTTTAAAATTATATATATATATATATATATATATATATAAATGTCTGATGTGTAAGCGCCTGCTACAGTGCAATATAAATATAATATAATATAATATAATATAATATAATACAATATAATATAATATAATATAAAACATTGGAGGCCTCCCATTTTATATTCTGAGGAATAAAACACCAAAGTGGAGCTTTTCAAACATTTCTTTAAACCATTTAAGTTTAAAGGTATTGTTCACACCCACAAAGTTTAATATTTCCATGCCACCTTCGCCTCCCGGGCTGCTAAAATCCCTTTTTTTAAACAGTAACATTTATTTTTCCAAATAAAATGAATTAAAGTTGTATTTCTTTCTTTCCAGACATCAGGCTGGATAAACAGGGATTGTGGGGGGTAAATAAATCCAGAGATACCATCTGCTTGGACTCTACCGAACATGGACAGATCTCTCTGAAGCCACATAATGAATAAACTTTTTTTTGTTTTTTTATTTTTATTTTTATTTTATTTTTCCTGTCGTTCTTTGAGATTCTTAGAAATATGAATATTCAGGTGTTTAATACTATTTTTAACTGGTCTGTCACACGTTAACTTATCACATTTGTCCCTCGGTGTCTTCCGTACAATAGAACGTTCGACGTCACTTTACGTGCCTATGACGTTGTCACACCCGGAAGTAAGAGCGAGGAAAGGTGACGGCAAACAAACAAACATGGCTCGTAGTTTGCTGTGCAGGTCCGTCGGTGTGTTTCGGCTCAGCAGGACTTTAACGCCGCTCACACCGACCCGGTTCTGCTCCCAGACCGAACCGGAGCCGCTGACGGTGAGACAACAAAGCAACGGAATAAGGTGAAGTACCGAATTAACCCGCCAGCCGTTACTTAGTGTCTGTTGCGGGTCTATTACTGCACTTACGGTACGGGTGCCCGACTTGGCCAAAGTGCAAATTTCCTGATTTTTAAGAATTAATTAAAATTATTCCAGAGGAGGTTTGACAATATTTTTAATGGATTCTTGTTCACAGTGATCCTGACTATCATTATGGAAAATATCAAAACATTTTACTTTATGGTTTCATTATAAATTAGATTCAAAATCCCTCCCTGTGTCAAAGTTCACACTGGCGAATGGATAATTTCCAGATTTTCAAGAATTAATTGACAGTAAAATGCTTTGATATTCTCCAGAATGATAGTCAGGATCACTGTGGACAAGAATCCATTGAAAAATATATATAATAATTTTAGTTAATTCTTGAAAATCAGGAAATTTGCACAGGTAATGAATGTATTTACAGGGAAATGAAACCTAATCTCTGTGGTGAAACAGGTTTTACAAGTTAGTGTGTGAACTTGTGTCACTGTAGAGTTTAAAGTCACCGTACTGGAGGACATTCTTATAAAAGAACCCCATTTATTTGATTCTTCCTTTTAGGAAATGCAGGAACGTTTAGTGCCTCTTTGACTTACTTGGCTGCAGATCCCTGTGCTACAATAGCAGCGTAATAGAGAACTTCTGCAAATACACAAAAAAAACCTCCACAACTGTAAAATGTAACTTCTTCTCCTTTTCCAGGAGAATCACATTGAACAACCCCAAGAAGAGGAATGCTCTGTCTCTGTCCATGCTGGAGTCTCTCAGAGAAAACCTGCTGACGGACATCGACAGTGAGGATCTCAGAGTTGTTATCATATCAGGTCAGTAGTCATTTTGCACCACGGCATGTGCTTTGGGACATTCATTCATTCATCTTCAACCGCTTGTCCCTGTCGGGGTCGCCGGTGCCGATCCCAGCTGACATGGGGCGTGAGGCGGGGTCCACCCTGGACAGGATGCCATCGTCTATCGCAGGACACATAGAGACAAACAGAGACAGACAACTCACACCTACGGGTGATTTAGAACAGTTTAGTAGCAATATTGTCATGTTTCAGAATAAAGGCAGAAATATGCAGGTACTGTACATGAAGTCATGGAGAGACAAAGATGGTGGTCTCACCTTGTTGTGTGTGTGCCTGCGTGCGTGTGTGTGTGTGTATGCGTGTGTGTGTGTGTCAGCCAAAGGTCCAGTGTTTTCTTCTGGACATGACCTGAAGGAGCTGACGTCCGCCCAGGGCCGAGAGTATCACACTAAGGTGTTTCACACCTGTTCAGAGGTGAGTCTTTTTGATTTCTTCCTCCCCCTCTTTCTCTCCCTCACACACTACGCATGTGGAAATCACAATATCAGCCTCTTATTTACTATTTATTAGAAATCACGACTGCTCCGCTCACCTCTGATGAGTCCTTCATCCGTCTTATCTATTTGAAAAGCTTTGGCTCTTGTGCTTCAGGTAATGACTCTGATACAAGACATACCTGTTCCAGTGATCGCCATGGTGAACGGCGTTGCCACGGCGGCCGGTTGCCAGCTCGTCGCCAGCTGTGATGTTGCCGTGGTGACGGAGAAGTCCACCTTCGCCACTCCGGGTGTCAACGTGGGTCTGTTCTGCTCGACGCCAGCGGTGGCCATCGGCAGAGCCGTGCCGAGGAAGGTGAGAACCTCTGAGCATTCGTTTTTATCTCACAAGGAGCATAAAGTGTTATCTCCAGAATATAATGCTGGTCATAATTAGTAGAGTCATACATGTAACATCTGAATCAGTTCATGTTAAGGGCAATAAACAGTACAGTAGAATCAGCCAGGATGACATTTATTTTAGTAGAAGTCAAGAAAATGACTCTTAATTATTAATTATTTACTAGATAGATAGATAACTTTATTTATCCCGAGGGGAAATGAGTATTATTAATTCATGAATAAACACCTTTGCTTCCTTCTTTATATTCAGGTCGCCATGGAGATGCTATTCACAGGAACTCCCATCTCCGCCCACGATGCTTTGCTGCACGGTCTGGTCAGTAAGGTGGTGCCAGAGGAGCGGCTGGAGGAGGAGACATTAGCCATCGCCCAGCGGGTCTGTCAGGCCAGCCGGCCTGTCGTTGCCCTCGGCAAGGCCACTTTCCAAAGGTGAGCGTACAGACACATCGTTTTTAAAAAAAAAACTTTTTTTCTTGTGGTTATAAGTGTTTGGAGTTTTACATTTCCATTCACATGTTGTTCTTTCTTCTCCTTTGTTTCCTCAAAAGACAAATGGCTCAAGGTCGAGATGCAGCGTACGCCACCGCCTCCAAGGTGATGGTGGACAACCTGGCTCTAAGAGACGGACAGGAGGGGATCCAGGCCTTCATAGAGAAACGCAAACCAGTGTGGAGCAATAAAGTAGAAAAAGCCCACGACTGATGGACTTTATCCTGACTGGTAAACATGGTTTCCTATCACTGGTGTGGACTAATTAGCCACCCAGTCCCAATGGGCTACGCTACTTTTAAAATATGTATGTGGATATAATTTTAAACGATTGAACTTGTTGAGCAAATTGAATTGTTGACTTCATGTTCCCTGGGGAATCCCTCCTTTTCGCTAAGACTAAAGACAAGTAGCTGAACCATTATGTGCCTTGAAAGCTGCAGAGTGAAGATGAGGAGAACATACACCCAGAGGACTTCAGATTTTTACTGGACTCCTAAAGCTAACGGATGCTGCTCTCTGTGTTTTGTATAATTGTAAATGCAATAAATAGGTTACAAATTGGTCTAAGTTATTTTGAATGGCCAGGGTCGTGGGAGCGAAAGTCTTTTTCCATACAGTAGACAATGTTTAAGCTCTTCCAAGGCTTTGATGGACAAAATATGATGAGGTTCTTTGATATGATGTCTACAGTAAAAGCACGAGTTCATAAAAAAGTAAGAAGAGACATCTCAAGGTGCATTTCAGCATTAACCATCCAACCAAAGAGCTTATGCAGATATACATGTATAACTTTCTAATAATGAATTTTGAATGGAGAGAAATTAAAATGCTTCTGGAGCCAGCCGGTCACTTCCACTTTACAACACAATTTAGGTCCTACAAGGTAAACATGAACTTCACCAGAATACAGGAAACTGACCATGACATTGTTGTGATGTTGAGCATTAGGTGGTAATATGGAAACAACATGGAGACTACAAAGAAGATGTGTTATACTTTGTCCAGAGCACTTAAACACACTGATAGCTGTTTCAGACTCAGAGTTTTTGCTAATATATCGTTTTTTTAAACTAATCTAGGTCACTCTACAAGTTGTTCATGTGAATTTTCCCAGTCAGGAGTAAATTTTTTAATTATTCCTACACTACATGAATGCAGCATCATGAAGTTTGAAGAAGGGCTAGTAGATAATGTCACTGTGGGACGCTGTTCACTGGTATTATCCCTATCCGGACGAATCTTTTTGTGTTGCTTTAACTGGCTGATCCTCCACTGAAGTGAAGGTAGAATTTATTTACGCACTTCTAAGAATCTTCAAGTGAAATTTCATATTTCTGCATGGCCATTTACATGTCAACTTAGAATACGAAAGATGATGACTTTTGATGAGCGAAAAGCAGTAAGAACGTTTGGGCGACGCTAACCCCGAGTGGCTCAGGTGGTGGTTTACATTAAAAATGGATATTAAGAAGACTTAATGGTATATTTTGGAGCTGGTAAAGCATGGGCTTTTATTGTGAAGGACTGATATATTATCATGGATGTTTGGACAACATTGATGTTAATTTGGACAACCAGCAGCTCCCAACGTTTACGGTGAGGAGATCAGGGTGTCCAACTAGGGCCGAGAGAAGCGCCGGCATAATAAATAATAAATAATGATAAATTAGGCTGTTTAAACGATATTTGATTACAAAGATAAAAACTTAAGACTTTAGTTTTACACCATTAAATTAAATAAAAACATTACACCATCATTTATAGTTAAAGTTTGATAGAATTGAGCCAAAAACCGCTAGGTGTACAGGGGTTATGACTAGAATATTCTTTTATGTTATCTTGATTTTTTTTTATTATCAGGTAAATGTAAATGAATGTTATTATTAATATTATTATTTTTAATTTGCGTTTTTTAAATTTTTATCGCGTTTATATATAGAGGATGTGACATCCGGCCACTTCCGGTCGCCATCTTTGTTTTGAAGTCACTTCGGAAAGCGGTTTAAAAAACTTTTCCCGGACGGAATAACTTTAAAAACTGGACAAACAGAAAAGCAACTGACCCTGAAAGTAATCCAGAAACTGCGGTAAGTGCTGACTCACGCCCGGTTTGTGTTTAGGAAAGAGCGCCAGGGATTTACCGACCGTTTGTGATGCTAAAGCTAGCTAGCGTTAGCTGGCGTTAGCCGCTGTTGACTAGCTGAACTGAAGCTTAGCTGCCGCACTTGTTGCTTCACTTATATGCTAACGTTATTGTTGTTACGGTTGAATTTGTTGTCTTGCTATGAATGAATGCTTTATTTTAAACATGTGAAAAAAAAATAATACTTGAAGCACTAACCATTAAAACCCTTTGTATGTTTGAAAAGGAGCATTAGCTTATTAACTCTTACCCCTTCTCCACTTAGTACCTAGTGCTTTAGGGTTTCTTACTTCCTGTGTATCCTGTTTATTTTAATACGCTCAACAAAACAAACAATAACCAACAAACAACACAATAACCGCTTGTGTAAAAATAAATAAATAAATGACAAGTATGGCAAAATTTATAATGCTCTTGGTTGCATTTATGGGGTTTATTGACCTGCTATTTTGATAATTAATGATTAATCCTTTTGTCTAAGGATAAAAGTCCATATTCTCTGATTTCAGCTTCTCATATATGAATATTTTCTGCTCTGTTTACTTTTCTATGACAGTAAACTGGAGTTGTGGACAAAATAAGAGATTTAAGGGTGTAACCTTCGGCTCTGGAAGAACATTTTTCACGATTTTACTGAAATTTTATCGACAGATTATTCAACAATGGAAATAGTCATTAGCAGCTCAAATTATTATTATTATCAAAGATACATTTTCTATGAGATAATTCAGTTTACCTGTGATGGCTGATGCTTGGCTGTAAAGTGATTTTTTTGGGCTGTTGTGCGTGTTTCACTATTTTCTTCCACCTTTTATCGACAAAATGATGAATTAAAATGTAAATAATATACCATTGTACCATTGTCTATGCACCTTTTAAAAAATATTTTCTGCGCTACACCGCAGAAGAAAAGGGCTTTACTGGTATTTAAGAGAAAAATAGAAACAGTTATAATGGCACACTCTGTATTATATATATTTAATAGTGAGTTTGGAGGATTTTCTCAAAAGAAAACTTGTTGACGGTCGGATTTCTTTGAAAGGAACAAACATGTTAAACAATGTGCAGGTTTAAGTGCTAAACAATTGCTACATTAATGTAGTGTTTAATTGGCAACAATTTTAGAAGATATTAAATAATAAATCAATCATTCGAGTCATTTATCAGGGAAAACAATAATGTGAGAGGATTCAGGCTTTTCTGTTGCTACAAAAAGAAAGATAGCCTTTTCTATCGAAGCTCTCCACACTTAATATCTAGCTACTGGTTACATACCAATATTTCTGCTCTTTCTTTCCTCAAACTAGCCCGGACCCCTGTTGTGTCGCATAAACCTGAGTGCTGCTGGACCTTCTGGTGCTGCTCTTCTGAATGGCAAGTCGAGCATCATACAAATTTGCCTCCAGAGTGTTTGGAGTTCCTCGTTCCACCGTCTACCCGAGCTCCTGAGGAAGTGGTGACCATTCGCCACAATTTCATCCACCTAAAGAAGACCACGGAAGACCTGTAGCCGATATTCTGTGGGTTTGCGGGGATGGGAAGACACAGAGCCTCCATGAAAGCAGCGAGAGCAATAGTTGCCATGTCTGCGTCAAGCCACCGAGCGACCCTGATGGTCATTGCTACAGAAGCAGGAAACGGGTCCCTTCGATCATGAAGGGCCTGCGTCAGTCCATGATTCAAGAGTGCTCTGCAACAGCCCTACTCTACTGTACAGGAGTTCACTTAGCCCTCCACCGGGGCACTACATCCTCACAGATGGAGGGTCGGATGAGGATCATGTTCATGGACATGGAAGTGCACGACATCTTTGAACCTCATGTGAGTAATCACTTGACAGGAGTGATCAAAAAGTATAAAAAAATTTTTTCCGGAGGTATAACTTCTTATGGGCATCTAGTAAGGATGAACCCTGGGTGCCTCCCTCCAGGCACGTCCAGCTGGGAGGAGGCCTCGGGGGAAGACCCAGGACCAGGTGGAGAGATAAGATCTCCACACTGGCCTGGGAACGCCTCGGGATCCCCCAGTTAGAGCTGGTTAATGTGGCTCGGGAAAGGGAAGTTTGGGGTCACCTGCTAGAGCTGCTTCCCCCGCGACCCGACCCCGGATAAGAGGCTGAAGATGAGATGAGATGGTATAACTTCTTCCTTTATTCTTTTTCCAAACATTTTACCATTTCAGGTCATGACAGCACAGCGTCCAGCATAACATCTGCCTTTGTGCTGGAGACGTTGTGGCCCAGGAGGAGGAGCATGAGGAGGATGTGACGGTCAGCGGTGCTCCCTGTGGTGACCAGCTGTCCTGGAGGTGTTTGTCCTGGAGGTCGTACTCCTTGGATGGACAGTGAGTGCGCCCTGAATCACAGGGTACATATACT
This sequence comes from Echiichthys vipera, assembly GCF_963691815.1. Lineage (NCBI taxonomy): Eukaryota > Metazoa > Chordata > Actinopteri > Perciformes > Trachinidae > Echiichthys > Echiichthys vipera. The sequence continues at coordinate 2,705,014 of NC_139845.1, forward strand.
CGTTTTGTTTTGTGAGCTAGGCATGGCCTCGGTGGAGGTCTGCCCACTTCAAGTGATTTTCTAGTTAGTTTATCTATCAGTGATGATTTCATTTTTATTAACCCAAATGTTTTGCATTTTTGCTCCACAAATGAATTAAACAATTATATTAACTAATAAAATGAGGGCAAATTAACTTTCTTTTTATTGAGCAGTGGATTTATTCCCTCAGCTCTAATCTCCATATTCATAAAGCACAATCTTGGGCTCTACGGGGAGAGCAGGCATGTTTCTGTGGGACGTTTGTTTCAGTCATGTACCGATCAACAACTCATCCCAGTGAACAGTACCTTGGCAGTGCCCAGGAGATGAACTGCTACCTCTCCAGCCACCTGTCCATGCTCCATACATGGTCTACACAGGTACTTGATCCAGCGACCCTACGGTTCCCAGCCAAGTCACCTATGGACTGAGCTACTGTTGCCCCAAACAACACGACAGAGCTTAAGATTTGTCAGAATTTGCACCCGGTGGCACCAGAGGCACGGTTGCGTTTGTTCCCTAGAGTTTGCTCAACCGTTAAAGCTCTCGACGTGACGTTCGGGATAAGTGGCTGAAGGTAAGATGAGTGATCTGGATATTTGCCTAAACTCTTAAATATAAATGCATTTATTTTTTATTCTGGGGGGAATTTTTGCCCTTTGCCCTCTTGCATTTTTAACACTGATGTTACAATTAGTATATTATCAAATTAACTGTTTTTTGTTGTTTTGATTGACTCATTATTTCAGCATTAGAGTGAGTTGTTCCTGTTTTGTCCTTGTTGTCTGAACAGGGAAGTTATTACAGAGCATAAACCTAAAAATACTGATAATAGGATATAATGAATATAGGTTGGATTGCTGTGGAGTGCTAGAACCATAATCAGAATAATTCGCCACCCATGTAGTGTAACTTAAATGATTTAAAACACTCTCCCTCTACTTTTGGAGGCGGCAGTAGCTCAGTCCATAGGTGACTTGGCTGGGAACAGTAGGGTCACTGGTTCAAGTCCTGGTGTGGACCATGAATGGAGCATGGACTGGTGGCTGGAGAGGTGCCCCAACTGCTCGGGGCGCCAGTCACTTGCAGCCCCCTCGCTCTAACATCTCTCCTTAAGTGTGTGTGTGTGTGTGTGTGTGTGTGTGTGGATTATTAAGAGTGAAAAAATTCAATTTCCCCATTGCGGGATAAATAAAGTAATTCTTCTTTTCTTTTTGGCTTATATCTTCATGTCTCCACCAGGGGGCAGAGTTTTATTATTAGTGGGAAAAAAAAGTCAGAAGTCAAAGACGGAGGCTCAGATTCATTTTCACCCACCTCATTTTTATTAAGCAAAGTATCAGAATGGTCTGCAGTTAGTTGTTTAACAAAAAAACAAAGATAACTTAGGGAATGTAATGAACAGTACAGCGATACTGCGTGAGAAGAACTGCTTAAAAAACCAGAGTATGAGGAATAATAACAGGCAACGTGACCGATTAAATGTTGAAATGTGTGACGCACACATTTGTGGGTGTGTTGGTGTGTGTATGCCAGTGTGTGTGCCAGCAGCTGAACAGTAGTTTATGTGACAGTGTTGAGAATAATAAGATGTAATGAACTAGTTCACGTCCATGTCTGGCTGGATGTGCGCAAGATGTGGCAACTACAGTACAGCAGTTAAAAAACAAACATGTTACCTATGGTTACCTAGCAAATCAGATGGCTATAGCCACCATATACTGTATGTATATATATATTTATTAGCCCTCACAGGTTAGCGCTCTATTCCTTGAGTCTTTAATCAGGGTTTGAATTGAACCAAAAACCACACTGGCCTCAAATACGTGTACATACCCAACGTACTTCACTTCACTTTAGATTGCACATCAGTTAATCAGAAAGGATTATTATCACTGAAACTGAAAGACTAAAAATGAAACTCTACTCTCTCTATAATTGAAATCAAACCTCTGTGACCCTGTGCGTCACTGCTCTCTATCTCTATCATTGGACAGTATTAATGTCTTAAACAACATTCACAAGCATACAGAGTAAATTCATCTCTAGTGTAAATATCTGTAAGTAACATAAAAAAATAAAGATGGAAAATCAGTTTTTGCCTCTTTCAGGAGAGTTCCCCTGCTACTGATGACTCGGCATATTAACAAAAACAACAAATATCCACTGTACACGTCAGACTCTAAAAGATATATACTGTCACCTCTCGTTCACGATTTACATCCAAAAATAAAATAAAATCTTCAGTCAGTTTTTCTCCTTTTTTTGTTTTTAAAGTGATCAGTAGAAACTTCAGAGGCTGGTGCGTCCCGCAGCGATGCAGCGCGACAGTCGGAAGGTCAGTACTTCACACATAAAGAGTGACAGAGCAGAAACGACACCTAACAACGCTAGGGCTGCTGCTCCTCTTTACCACAGTGTCCGTGACTACACCTCAGTTTGTGTTTTTTACAGTGTCATTTTTTCCTCTTGTCCGATCACAGCAGCATAGACTCCTGCATGGCGAACGCCTCCTGTGCGTGCCTGTAGTGTGGTCCTCCAAACAGCTGGGGGAGCTGTTGCCTCATGACAGGCTGCTGCTCCTGGAACTGCGTCCTGTAGTGAAGCAGGTCTGGGTTCGGGGGGAACGTGAACTCCTGAACGGGAGACATTTGGGCTCGATGGAAGCTGGGCGAGCGGGGCAGCCCTCCGGGGGATTGAGGGGGCAGCCCATCCTCCGGCGCCCACGTGAGCCCGTCTACAGGCCGCCGAGGCCCGCCTTCTGGCAGGAAGTGCGGGTTCGCCTCGCCTCTCTGATGCCCCTCGAACCTGTAGTCCAGCGGAGTGTAGACCTGTGCAGTGGAGGTGAGTTGTTGCAGGTAGATAGGGGTGGATCTCCCCTGGGTTTCCAGCTGCAGGGAGTTCTCCGGGGGAGGCCTGGCGTTTCGGAGGTTGTGGGTGGAGCCGGGCGGCGGCTGCCTGCGGTAGGTGGCGAAGGAGTTGTTCAAGAGAGCCTTCTCTGGGGAGACGTTGTTGCTTTGGCGCTGGGTGGTGGCGTACGCTCGTTCCCCGTACGCCATACTGGAGGGTGGGGTAAATCGGGGGGGGGGAGCATAAAGTCTGTCTTCTCCTCTGTGGTCCAGGCTCACGCTGTACGCAGGATGGAGGATGGGGACTTCGGTGGTAGTTCTGCCTGGAGAGTGCTGCTGGGGAGGGGTGTTGTACTGGCTGCCAGGGTAACTGGCCTGGACTCTTCCTGGACTGTTGTGGGAAAATGAAGGAGGAAGAGGGTGCATGTTCATCCTGGGCCCTGATGCGACAGAGAGGACGCTCCCGGTCAGGCTGGGCCCACAGCTGGGGCTGCCCTGATGGAGGGACGAGACACTGAAGGGTGTCTCACTGCGAGGGGTCCTCATTCTGGACGGAGGTCTGTCAAGCTCCAGGATCTCAAATTCTTGCTCTGGCAGCCCCGGTACGTTGTCATACTGTGAGGCGTTGGAGCCGCGGTTGGAGTCAGGGACGAAGCCCCTGGAGCGTGGCCGTCGGTGGGGCAGTGTACTGTCTTCTGGGCTGGAAGGGGCCGGCGACCTGCTCCGATGGACATCCCGGGCTGCCGCTGCTTTGACGGCTTCCAGTTTCGTGTCGGAGGGTTTGAACCAGCGGGGAGTGATTTCTTTGCGGGAGCTGGAGGCTGCGTTGGAGTTATGGTTGGCGGTAGCGTGGCTCTGAGGCTTCCCTCTGTCCCCTGTGATGAGCTGTGGTGTAGGCGTGGGGGCTGAAGGTGGTGTTACACCCCTCTCAGGCGTGGTGGAGCTGGACAGCTTTCGCTGCTCGTTGGGGATCTCCCCCGATCCCCTGGAGCGTCCATCCCTCCTGTCGGCCTTGTGGTGGCGGATTGATCTCTCAAACGAGTCCCGGCGTGCCCGGCTGGGGGGCCGACTGTCACGCTGGCGTTCCGGTACAGGACTCGGCTCCCTGGGGGGCTCCGCTGGCTCTACATGGCTTTGACCGTTGGCCACGTGGTTCGCCACTGTCGCCAGCTCAGGAGGTAGCTGCCCTAGAGGCTTCTTGGGATACTCGTCTTCTTTACCTGCGGGACGAAAACAAGTGGGAACACATTAGAGCGCCATCAGGAAACAGAAGTGAACTGCGATGGTTTGACACACTGTGGCGTTGATTCACATCAGATGAGGAGTCACAACAGGGACATGGATTCATGCAACACCACTGCCATAGAGAGGTCAAAAATAAAGGAGAATTACATCCATGACAACACATAATCATGTTTCCACAGGCAAAGAGCAAAGGACAGAAAAAAACATCAGAAATAGTGTTTGATATTAATTCCCAGCTCGCTGGAGGGGCTCAATTAGGGAGTGACATTCTCTTGAGTGGTCTGTGAAATTACGAGTTTCACTCCATCTCATTACGCTGTACTTAGCGGCAGCAGTAGCCCCGGACTCCAAAGGTCATAGTTCTTGATTAATGAACCGTGTTAAATGTACTGAGACTGATGAGTACGAGCGTTAAAGCCACAGAAATAGCTCCTCACTTCGAATACTCAGCGTGCACCAGATTCTACAACCAGCGTAAGTGAAGTTACCGCTTTAGGTCACAAAGAAATGAAAAGTACAGTTGACAGGAACATACACACAGTGTGCAGACACAGTGACGGTGTCGTTGGGGACTGTAAGGGAAAGTGTGATCACCAGAGTCAGGCCAGGAGGCTGCAGCAGCTGGAGGGAGATGAGGTGCTGTGAGAGCCATCCAGGAAGTAAACGGGCCTTTTTCTCGTGTGCACGTTGGTTAAACTAACAGTGGAAACTAACCTACGCTCCCTCATCACAACTGGATCAGCTGACCAGAGTTATTTCTGTTAAACCGTGTACAGCAGTGCTGCAGATTCATATGGTTTTGTGTCTTCTTCCCTTCACTGGTGAGTACATTCACTTACTCATAGTTCCTGTATTTTCGGATACAGTGCACGTAGGACAGTAGTTTACGTTTACAGTCATGAGTGAACCTCACAAGAGCTATTCTGTAATGTTTTGGACTTAAAAGGCAGATAAACTACAGGTGTTGGCCAAGATACATGTTTGAAACCTGCAGCTACAACCTGAAAAGATGCAGAATGACATTTTTGACAAAAGCAAATTATCACTCATGCAATTAGGCCGATGGCCGTCGTTTATTTCATTAAAAAATAGAAAAACAAATGTGTTTTCTGTAGAAAATCTAAAGCTTTTTTGTTTCCTAAACAATAAAAAAATGCTTCAAATTTGTATCAAACTAAATGAACATTAATTATCATAGATATATTCACTAAGTTAACATTGTAACTTGATACTTCTGTTATGTTTTTGTCTTAAATGGTTAAAAAGGTGAAATTCTAACATGTAAACGTGTGTTCAAAGCCTTCAGCTACATTCAAATCTGATGATCGACTATTTATGTCACTAATGGAATTCAATGAAAAATAGGAACGCAAGACTTTCCTAGAATGTGAAACATCAAATGCCCTAAATGTTAAATGAATTTTGAAACTGAAGGTGCAACAATAACCGTGCACTGTGGTCGGGTCAGGTGAACTTCCTCTACAGCAGGGGTGGGCAATTCCTTTCCTGGAGAGCCACTGTCCTGCATGTTTTAGGTTTCTCTCTGCTCCAACACACCTGAGTCTAATGCTCTGCTCGTTATCAAGCAGCTGAAGCTCGTCACAGTTTGATTCTTGTTAGACTCAGGTGTGTCAGGGTAGGGAGGAACCTAAAACATGCAGGACAGTGGCTCTCCAGGACCCGAATCACCCACCCCTGCTCTAAAGTATACGAGCTTTGTTTCATTTTATTTTGCCCTCCATGTTCTTTACTGCGTGAGCTGTTCAAGGCCACTGTACTTGTGGCCTTGAACAGGTATCACTAATGTTTTTATCTCACACAGCTGGAAAGAGGAAGTGATGTCAGTGTGGTGACAGTGTGTAAAACAATAGCACCTGTGTAACGTTGCCTTCAGGAGCTGCTTTTACCTCCGTTTAATTTGACGTTCGGTCGTATCCAAAGTAATGACGATATAAAAAAGACAAGACGACAGAGCACAGCTTACGTTAGCGTATCACTTTTTGAGGCAACCAACTGTAACGTTCTCTGGCGGGACTTAGCGGTGCATTCAGGTGCAACTTGGAGAAATCTAAACTGTTGTTATAAAGTTCCCTTCTGACATCTAATAGTGTGGGTTGTTCGTACGTTTTTTTTTGGGGTGTCCAAGACTTTTCACCCATTTTTGATGTGTCATCAAAAGAGGTATCAGCTACCTTATTACTTATACTAAATATCAGCACTAAGGATCAGCTATAGGCCCTGAAAGTCCGTGCCCCACCTCGGCCTAAAGTCGGCTTCTGCAGGAGTCCAGACGCTGCTAATCCAGATCAAAGATTCATCCAGCTGCTGTTTGCACAGTCGATTATACGGCGGTGGCGACTCAAACTAAGCCGAGTGCAATTCAAAACCATGAAACCGCTGTCACAGAAATGCAGATTTAGAAAAAACAAACGAAAGGAAAAACACCCTCCAGTAGCAGACGGTTGTTAAAGCAGGAGTTAAACAAAAGCCTCCAGTGTTGGAAAAGTGGCTCATTATCTTGTCAGCGGGCAGGAACTCGAACAGACAGCTACTGTTGTAGTCGTGTGGGCTCTGGAAGAAAGGAACGCTCTGGTTCCTTCTTCAGCTCCAGTGTTAAAGTAAAATCCTCTCGCTGCTGCTGCTGCTGCTGCTGCTGCTATAGACGACGAAGGACGACGAATGACGACGAATGACTAAATACATCTTCCCTGAAAAAGACAGCTGCTGATCCATTCACTAAATGTGTCGTTTAACTGTCTATAGAAACTCAAGTCTGCACTTCTAATAGTTTTATTCATGACAATAATAATAATAATAATAATAAGCTGCAGGTTCAAATGTCAACATTCAGATTAGCTGTCGATTCAAAACAGTGAAGTTCGGCCTACAACACAGAGGATCCCTTACACGATAGATGCTTTTTTACACGTTTATAGTCTCAGTTATGTGGAAGAACACAAGAGAAATAATGCAGTAGATAGATGAGACATGTTGCAGACTTTAACAGTTAAATATTTGTTAGATTAGAACGTAATATATTAACTATTTTAGATTTAAAAGTGTTCATATTTGTTGAACTACCTTTTATCATATATATCTATGAATCTGCAACCTACAGAGTCCTATGATAAGCTATAAAACAGACTTAATAATACAATAATAATAGATATTTAAACTATGTCGTGCAGTGCCTTTAGTTGACCACCAGAGGGCACAGTATGTCTGCTGAACTTGGAGTCAAACACAGGAGTGAAGGGTCCAAAACAAACTGAGGATAGAAAGACAAGAGAGACGGCCACTGCAGGACTGAAGCGATGCATCTGAACTGAGCTAAAAACATCATGTGGGGGATCAAAAACAGCTGGAACGACCAGTTTGTGAAGGAAAAGACCCCCGAGTGCTGTTGGGACAGACAGGCGACAGACAGGACGGACTGACTGAGGGACAGATGGACAGAGACATGGAGAAGGGGAAGACCAGTCAGGATAGCCCACCGGTTACTGTTGTAGGAGGGGATGCGGCCCCCGCTCACAGCCACACTTTTGTTGTTGTTGGCTAACATCATCGTTTGGGAGAAGAGGGAGAGAAGGGCGATTAATGAGGAGACAGAGCAAGATCGGAAAACACACTGCTATTGATGCTAACAGAGCTACAAGCTAACGCACAGCAGGAAGCGTAAACCACAGAAAGAGAGGCACTTTTGACTAAACGCTGAGTGTGTGACTGTTGTTGTGTTTTAGGGACAGCGTGAGTCCGGACGGCAGCTTTCGAACGCTGCTTTTTGTGAAGCTAAACTTATTTAAACTCCGACATCTGTGTAATTAAGTTAAGTTTTTATCTACAGGCGTCAAATCAGAACAGAAGCTGAGCTATATCAGGACACTTGCGTAGAGTCGATCTAGACCGCAATGCTTTACAGAGACCCAACGATTCCCACGAGCGTGCACATTCGTGCGACGGTGGCGAGGAAAAACTGCCCTTTAACGGGTAGAAACCTCGACCAGAAGCATCTCGACCAGTCAGGGGTTTTAAAAGAGCAACAACCTCCGAGATATTAGGGTTGTTCCTCACTTTTTTTTAAATTTTTATAGACTAATTATCGACTTTATGACATTCCAGAAAGTAGTTAAATGGCTCATTAGTTTCATAAAACCCGAGATGACGACTTTAAATAGTATTTTTAAGTATCAAGCAGTATAAATTAAGTATTTTTTATGTGACAAACAGTCAAAACCCCCCAAAAGATCCAGTTTTAAGTTAAAATAATCAGAAATAAACTGTCTTTTTGAACATCTGAGCTGCTTTACATCAATATTTACATCATTTGGGAGGAGGGAGACGCCTTATTTGCACATTATGTTCATCTTTACACTTAAGTTCTTAATAAAATGAAAAAGGGTTTACTGTGTGTATATTTCATACAGACTATGTATTTATTAAATTACCAGGAAGCATGCTTTATTGTGATTATATATCATTATTAAGATATTAATTAACCTGTATGGAGATAGAGGGGCTTCCCCACTAAAGATCATCGTGCTTTTGCTACTTCAGGTTCGTAGTAAAAGGCTGATAACACCCGAGGTGAATATTGGTTTAAAGGTGCGTCTGTGGTTTTAAGGTTCGGTGGCTGTGTTTGGTCCGCGGGCTCGGTGCTGCGGCAGTACCTGGCGCGGGCAGCTCCAGCTTCGCCCTCCTGAGCTCCGTCATGGACGCCTGTAGCTGCTCCACCACGAAGTCGTCCTCGAAGAAGAAATCTTTGGACAACGTCACCTGCAGGAACTCCACCAGCTCCTCCATGGACAGCTTCAGTAAGTGCTCTGTACGACACACACACGTACGACACACACACGTACGAGAGTAAGACGTTTTCAGTGTCTGAAAGGCAGACGCCGGCTGGCAGCTTTGTGCGGAGTGAACAGTCTTACTCTTGTGCAGTTTGAGGATGGTGTAGGACATGGTGGGCAGCACTCTTTCTCCCTCCAAGATGTAGATGTCCCAGATCCTGAGGGTGAGGGTGAAGGGAGTCTGGACACAAACGGAACAAAGGGTCATAAGAGACTTAGTCTTTAAAAGTCTGCAGATTGACTTTCTTATGCTCTTGGACGTTCGCCCAGGGGAGTTTATGGTGAGAAACACTCAAATGCAAACAAAAAAACAGCCGTTTTCTTACACTTTCATATTGCACATGTGCGGTGAGCGTGTTGGTAATGTACTCACTCTGTCCAGAAAGCACTGGAAGAACCACTTCATGGTGTAGAGACTGGTTAACACCTCCTGGTTGTCCTGCAGCAGCATGAAAAATCCAAAGAGAAAGTTGTTTTAGAGCGCACTCCCACTGTGCCTCCGTCCCGTGCCCCGTGCTTTAGGGTCCTTGTCCCCCCCTCCAGGCCCGTTTGTACTCACACTACCTGGGCCTCGGCGAATGCTTCTTGCTGCCTATACGTCATCACGCCGTAACACGTCACACGCATTGATGACGTCATGGCGATGCGTGGCTTTGTTTCCAGATCTTTCCGTAGACCTCAGAGTTTTTGTGCGTCTTGTCGACTGTTTTTGAATCTTTTCATCGACCAAATCTGCAGTAAACACTCCACCTCCGCATCACACCAACGTGAACCTTTCACCGCCATTGTTTGAAATGTCCGCGCATGGTCCCTCCTTCTTTTCTCTACGTCCCAACAGGCGCACAGGAAATGACCTCAGAACCGCCGTAGGCCTCGTGCTCGTACACGTGCGCACGCTCGTGCTCGTACATGTGCAAACGTGCTTTACTAAAGCCCACCTCTCCCAAACGGGCCGTGGACGGCAAGCGTGCCGCTCCTAGGCGCGGTACGGTTGCACTCACACTGGTCAAAGGAACCAGACTTTAGCAGTGAAAGGTGCTTGGGCACGGTACGGATGGACAGTGGGAGTGCGCTCTAAGTGCACTGATCAGAGCTTGTTTGTCTTGTGTATGTTCAGGAAACCTAAATATCATGTTTATTTAGCACATTTTTACAGTGATTATAAATGATTAACAAATTAGCGTAACGATATAACGTGACAGTTGTGTTTAACCCTGAGTTATTTGGGGATCATGAGAAGTTACTCCATTATTCATGGCGTGTTTGCATTAGTCATGGCCGCGGCAGTGTTGCGTGTCTCTCACCAGGTGTTGTTTCAGTTTGGGGATCATCTTCTTGAGGATGCGGTCGTGGTGCTCCTGGAAACGTATCAGCTTTGGGAAGCCGGGGACGAAGAACCCTAAAATGGGAGGACAGAAGAGACGATCATGTCGACTGGTCCTGACTTCGGTCGTACGTCACAGAAGGAGAAAATCACCGTTCACTGGACACTTTAACTTGCACATTACCACCTGCACTGGTCATACAAACACACTCACTTATATTTCATGTATATAATTCAATGCCATATGTTTAGTCTTGCTTGTGTTCATGGTTATATTTATGTAGGCACTGTCAAATCAAGTCAAATTCCTTGCAATGAAAATTGTCTGTCAATAAACCTGATTCTGATTCTGATTCCACCTCAGGCAGTAGAGCCCGGGTATCGCACCCCTGACGTACTCTGTCACATCAGGCTTTTATGGCGCGCTATACTGTCACTTTTTTACTATACTATGACTTTTTTAAAAAACAAAAACGCGCTCAAACACAAATAACAGAAACAAAACCAGCACAAAAAGATGCAAAATGACAAAAAATAGATGCAAAACCACCACAAAAAGATGCAAAATGACTAAAAATAGATGCAAAACCACCACAAAAAGATGCAAAATGACTAAAAATAGATGCAAAACCATCCTGAAAAGATGCAAAATGACTAAAAATAGATGCAAAACCACCACAAAAAGATACAAAATGACTAAAAATAGATGCAAAACCACCACAAAAAGATGCAAAATGACTAAAAATAGATGCAAAACAGCACAAATAGATGCAAAATGACTAAAAATAGATGCAAAACCATCCTGAAAAGGTGCAAAATGACTAAAAATACATGCAAAACCACCACAAAAAGATGCAAAATTACTAAAAATAGATGCAAAACCAGCACAAAATGATGCAAAATGACTAAAAATAGATGCAAAACCAGCCTGAAGAGATGCAAAATTACTAAAAATAGATGCAAAACCTCCACAAAAAGATGCAAAATGACTAAAAATAGATGCAAAACCAGCACAAAAGATGCAAAATGACTAAAAATAGATGCAAAACCACCACAAAAAGATGCAAAATGACTAAAAATAGATGCAAAACCACCACAAAAAGATGCAAAATGACTAAAAATAGATGCAAAACCAGCACAAAAGATGCAAAATGACTAAAATAGATGCAAAACCACCACAAAAAGATGCAAAATGACTCAAAATAGATGCAAAACCACCACAAAAACATGCAAAATGACTAAAAATAGATGCAAAACCATCCTGAAAAGATGCAAAATGACTAAAAATAGATGCAAAACCAGCCTGAAAAGATCCAAAATGACTAAAAATAGATGCAAAACCACCACAAAAAGATGCAAAATGACTAAAAATAGATGCAAAACCACCACAAAAAGATGCAAAATGACTAAAAATAGATGCAAAACCACCACAAAAAGATGCAAAATGACTAAAAATAGATGCAAAACCTCCACAAAAGATGCAAAATGACTAAAAATAGATGCAAAACCACCACAAAAAGATGCAAAATGACTAAAAATAGATGCAAAACTACCACAAAAAGATGCAAAATGACTAAAGATAGATGCAAAACCAGCCTGAAAAGATGCAAAATGACTAAAAATAGATGCAAAACTACCACAAAAGATGCAAAATGACTAAAAATAGATGCAAAACCACCACAAAAAGATGCAAAATGACTAAAAATAGATGCAAAACCACCACAAAAAGATGCAAAATGACTAAAAATAGATGCAAAACCACCACAAAAAGATGCAAAATGACTAAAAATAGATGCAAAACCTCCACAAAAGATGCAAAATGACTAAAAATAGATGCAAAACCACCACAAAAAGATGCAAAATGACTAAAAATAGATGCAAAACCTCCACAAAAGATGCAAAATGACTAAAAATAGATGCAAAACCTCCACAAAAGATGCAAAATGACTAAAAATAGATGCAAAACCACCACAAAAAGATGCAAAATGACTAAAAATAGATGCAAAACCACCACAAAAAGATGCAAAATGACTAAAAATAGATGCAAAACCAGCCTGAAAAGATGCAAACTGACTAAAAATAGATGCAAAACCAGCCTGAAAAGATGCAAAATGACTAAAAATAGATGCAAAACCACCACAAAAAGATGCAAAATGACTACAAATAGATGCAAAACCACCACAAAAAGATGCAAAATGACTAAAATTAGATGCAAAACCATCCTGAAAAGATGCAAAATGACTAAAAATAGATGCAAAACCAGCCTGAAAAGATGCAAAATGACTAAAAATAGATGCAAAACCAGCCTGAAAAGATCCAAAATGACTAAAAATAGATGCAAAACCACCACAAAAACATGCAAAAGGACTAAAAATAGATGCAAAACCAGCCTGAAAAGATGCAAAATGACTAAAAATAGATGCAAAACCACCACAAAAAGGTGCAAAATGACTAAAAATAGATGCAAAACCACCACAAAAAGATGCAAAATGACTAAAAATAGATGCAAAACTAGGGTAAGGGTTGGGATTAGGGTTGGGATTAGGGTTGGGGTTAGGGTTAGGGTTGAGGTTAGGGTTGGGATTAGGGTTAGGGTTGGGGTTAGGGTTGGGGTTAGGGTTGAGGTTAGGGTTGGGGTTAGGGTTGAGGTTAGGGTTGAGGTTGGGGTTAGGGTTGAGGTTAGGGTTGGGGTTAGGGTTTGGGTTAGGGTTGGGGTTAGGGTTGAGGTTAGGGTTGGGGTTAGGGTTGAGGTTAGGGTTGGGGTTAGGGTTGAGGTTAGGGTTGGGGTTAGGGTTGAGGTTAGGGTTAGGGTTGGGGTTAGGGTTGGGGTTAGGGTTGGGGTTAGGGTTGAGGTTAGGGTTGGGGTTAGGGTTGAGGTTAGGGTTTAGGGGTTAGAGTTAGTTTAGAGACTTGAAACTTGGGCTACCCCCCCTATTTCGTGGGTGCTGAGTTCACTCGTGCTGGTTTCGTTGTGATCGGACGTCGGGAACCCTCTGATCTTAAACAATTGTGTTCTTATTTTTTTTCCCTTAGGTTCTCATTTGTTGAGACTTCGCCTACCCCCCTAATTACTAATTGAAAAGATGCAAAATTACTAAAAATAGATGCAAAACCTCCACAAAAAGATGCAAAATGACTAAAAATAGATGCAAAACCACCACAAAAAGATGCAAAATGACTAAAAATAGCTGCAAAACCACCACAAAAAGATGCAAAATGTCTAAAAATAGATGCAAAACCATCCTGAAAAGATACAAAATGATTAAAAATAGATGCAAAACCACCACGAAAAGATGCAAAATGACTAAAAATAGATGCAAAACCACCACAAAAAGATGCAAAATGACTAAAAATAGACGCAAAACCATCCTGAAAAGATGCAAAATGACTAAAAACAGATGCAAAACCACCACAAAAAGATGCAAAATGACTAAAAATAGATGCAAAACCAGCACAAAAGATGCAAAATGACTAAAAATAGATGCAAAACCACCACAAAAAGATGCAAAATGACTAAAAATAGATGCAAAACCACCACAAAAAGATGCAAAATGACTAAAAATAGATGCAAAACCACCACAAAAAGATGCAAAATGACTAAAAATAGATGCAAAACCAGCCTGAAAAGATGCAAAATTACTAAAAAATAGAGGCAAAACCACCACAAAAAGATGCAAAATGACTAAAAATAGATGCAAAATGACTAAAAATAGATGCAAAACCACCACAAAAAGATGCAAAATGACTAAAAATAGATGCAAAACCAACACAAAATGATGCAAAATGACTAAAAATAGATGCAAAACCAACACAAAATGATGCAAAATGACTAAAAATAGATGCAAAACCAGCCTGAAAAGATGCAAAATTACTAAAAAATAGAGGCAAAACCACCACAAAAAGATGCAAAATTACTAAAAAATAGAGGCAAAACCACCACAAAAAGATGCAAAACCACCACAAAAAGATGCAAAATGACTAAAAATAGATGCAAAACCACCACAAAAAGATGCAAAATGACTAAAAATAGATGCAAAACCAGCACAAAAAGATGCAAAATGACTAAAATAGATGCAAAACCACCACAAAAAGATGCAAAATGACTAAAAATAGATGCAAAACCAGCCTGAAAAGATGCAAAATGACAAAAAATAGATGCAAAACCAGCCTGAAAAGATGCAAAATGACTAAAAATAGATGCAAAACCACCACAAAAAGATACAAAATGACTAAAAATAGATGCAAAACCACCACAAAAAGATGCAAAATGACTAAAAATAGATGCAAAACTACGACAAAAAGATGCAAAATGACTAAAAATAGATGCAAAACCACCTTAAAAAGATGCAAAATGACTAAAAATAGATGCAAAACCAGCCTGAAAAGATGCAAAATGACTAAAAATAGATGCAAAACCAGCCTGAAAAGATGCAAAATGACTAAAAATAGATGCAAAACCACCACAAAAAGATGCAAAATGACTAAAAATAGATGCAAAACCAGCCTGAAAAGATACAAAATGTCTAAAAATAGATGCAAAACCACCACAAAAAGATGCAAAATGACTAAAAATAGATGCAAAACCAGCACAAATAGATGCAAAATGACTAAAAATAGATGCGAAACCATCCTGAAAAGGTGCAAAATGACTAAAAATACATGCAAAACCACCACAAAAAGATGCAAAATGACTAAAATAGATGCAAAACCGCCACAAAAAGATGCAAAATGACTAAAAATAGATGCAAAACCAGCCTGAAAAGATCCAAAATGACTAAAAATAGGTGCAAAGCCTCCACAAAAAGATGCAAAATGACTAAAAATAGATGCAAAACCAGCCTGAAAAGATGCAAAATGACTAAAAATAGATGCAAAACCACCACAAAAAGATGCAAAATGACTAAAAATAGATGCAAAACCAGCCTGAAAAGATGCAAAATGACTAAAAATAGATGCAAAACCTCCACAAAAAGATGCAAAATGACTAAAAATAGATGCAAAACCAGCACAAAGATGCAAAATGACTAAAAATAGATGCAAAACCAGCACAAAAAGATGCAAAATGACTAAAAATAGATGCAAAACCAGCACAAAAAGATGCAAAATGACAAATAGATGCAAAACCACCACAAAAAGATGCAAAATGACTAAAAATAGATGCAAAACCACCACAAAAACATGCAAAATGACTAAAAATAGATGCAAAACCATCCTGAAAAGATGCAAAATGACTAAAAATAGATGCAAAACCAGCCTTAAAAGATGCAAAATGACTAAAAATAGATGCAAAACTACGACAAAAAGATGCAAAATGACTAAAAATAGATGCAAAACCACCACAAAAAGATGCAAAATGACTAAAAATAGATGCAAAACCAGCCTGAAAAGATGCAAAATGACTAAAAATAGATGCAAAACCACCACAAAAACATGCAAAATGACTAAAAATAGATGCAAAACCAGCCTGAAAAGATGCAAAATGACTAAAAATAGATGCAAAACTACGACAAAAAGATGCAAAATGACTAAAAATAGATGCAAAACCACCACAAAAAGATGCAAAATGACTAAAAATAGATGCAAAACTACGACAAAAAGATGCAAAATGACTAAAAATAGATGCAAAACCACCTTAAAAAGATGCAAAATGACTAAAAATAGATGCAAAACCAGCCTGAAAAGATGCAAAATGACTAAAAATAGATGCAAAACCAGCCTGAAAAGATGCAAAATGACTAAAAATAGATGCAAAACTACGACAAAAAGATGCAAAATGACTAAAAATAGATGCAAAACTAGGGCTAGGTTTAGGGTTGGGGTTAGGGTTGGGGTTAGGGTTGGGGTTAGGGTTGAGGTTAGGGTTGGGGTTAGGGTTGAGGTTAGGGTTGGGGTTAGGGTTGAGGTTAGGGTTGAGGTTAGGGTTGGGGTTAGGGTTGGGGTTAGGGTTGGGGTTAGGGTTAGGGTTGAAGTTAGAGTTAGTTTAGAGACTTGAAACTTGGGCTACCCCCCCTTATTTCGTGGGTGCTGAGTGCACTCGTGCTAGTTTCGTTGCGATCGGACATCTGGAACCCTCTGATCTTAAACAATTGTGTGCCTATCTTTTTTTCCTTAGGTTCTCATTTGTTGAGACTTCGCCTACCCCCCTAATTATGGCCACGCGCTTTCCATCGGTACCAAGATGGAGTCTCTACGACGTTCCTATCAAAAGTTATGGCCTATTTAAAACAGGGTTAAGGTTTAGGATTAGGGTTAGGATTAGGGTTGGGGTTAGGGTTGAGGTTAGGGTTGGGGTTAGGGTTGAGGTTAGGGTTAGGGTTAGGATTAGGGTTAGGGTTTAGGGGTTAGAGTTAGTTTAGAGACTTGAAACTTGGGCTACCCCCCCTATTTCGTGGGTGTTGAGTTCACTCGTGCTGGTTTCGTTGTGATCGGACGTTGGGAACCCTTTGATCTTCAACAGACTTCGCCTACCCCCCTATTTATGCCCACGCGCTTTCCATTGGTACCGTTAGGGTTAGGGTTACCATAAAACCATAAAAGTCGTAGTATAGTATGTGGAAAAAGTCAAAATGCGTCAAAATATGATGTTTTCTTTTTTTTCCCATATAAATGAGTGCAGTCGTTACCGTGCATGGAGTGCTTCTGCCCAGACAGAAGTTTGACCAGAGCCCAGAAGGCGTCCTCCTCGTTCATGTAGATGAGCAGCAGCGCAGTGATCTGGCTCATGCCCTGGCAGTAGCCCACCTCCTGCAAACAGTCCAGGGAAGATGTCTTACTGCCTACGTGTCCATGAGCCAAACACTCACTTCTTCAATCCTCACTTATAATAAGCCTGTGGATGTTCTCGTTTGTCCAGGTCAACGTTATCCCCGAAGCAATTTCAGTCAAAAGCAACTGGACTTGGTTTCGGCAACCGCTGCATAAACGCACGGCCCAGCACAGGAGAGCTCCCTCCTCAGGCCTGGACTCTGCTGCCCACTCACACCTCATGAGAAAGCCCACTCCTTTGATGACAACAATGTCCACATCCTGGACCGAGAGGACAGATGGTTTGAAAGAGGAGTAAAGAAGCCATTTATGTAAAAGTAGAGAAACCATCGCTAAACAGAGGAGGAGGTCTGAGACACCAGGACCAGGACCACGCTGGAACTGGACCATGGCTAACCAGAGGAGGAGGTCTGAGACACCAGGACCAGGACCAGGTTTGGACTGGACCATGGCTAACCAGAGGAGGAGGTCTGAGACACCAGTACCAGGCTGGGACTGGACCATGGCTAACCAGAGGAGGAGGTCTGAGACTCCACTTATCTCCAGTTTACAATGCTGCCCTTTCATCCCTTCATTCAACAATCCAACCTCAAAGAACAACTGTTCACAAATGTCCTCCTGTGACTCCAACGACTGTCGTTAAGACTCAATAGAGCACTAACCAAGTCCAGACCTGCTTCCAGCAACCACTGGACCAGGGCCAGGACTGGACCAGCACTAACAAAGTCCAAACCTACTTCCACCAACGACTGGACCAGGGCCAGGACCAGGACCAGGCTGGGACTGGACCAGCACTAACCAAGTCCAGACCTACTTCTACCAACGACTGGACCAGGACCAGGCTGGGACTGGACCAGCACTAACCAAGTCCAGACCTTATTCCCACCAACGACTGTCACTCTAATGACGGGCGTTGGCACTTGGAGCACAAAGGGTTCCAGTGACATCATCGGCCTTGTGAGAGGTTAAATACCTGGATCTCACACCAGATAGTTGGACCAGTCCCAGTCTGGTCCTGGTCCTGGTCCAGTCCCAGCCTGGTCAGATGCGTACATGAACTGATGAAGCCTCTTGGATGAGAGGTGAAACGTCTTCCTAGTTAAATAACCAAGTCCAGTTGCTTTGGACTGAAATTGCTTTGGGGCTCACTTATAAAGTATAAGTATAACATATCATTTATAACACATTCAGTCACTCTTTGCCCGTTTTACTGCGACCTCGTGTGATTAATAAAGTATTTGTGTTCTTCCAGAACCTCAAACCGGGCACACTGACACATGCTGATAGTAAAAGCGCAGTAACCTTGCGGCCTGCGGAGTGAATGACTCACCGTGTTGTACATGGAGTAGGCCGTGAGGACGTGGAAGAGAGCCTGCTGCCTGAGAACACAAACCACAGTTAACGCGCACTTTTAGAGCCGGGGTCGCATCCTTCATGGTCCTCTGCGTTCTGTCAGCACCTTTAACTTCCTGTAAAAGCGTGTGCTGGAAGGGGCCGCATTATGTTTTTCTTAACTTCACAGCAGTGAGTGTGAAAACGCACATCGCAATGGTGTTGAGACGGGTGGAGAGATGGTGTTCTCTGTTAGGGTGTGTGTGTGTGTGTGTGTGTGTGATGTTCAGGTGAACAGCAGATGCGACATAGAAGTGGGAAACATCACCTGAAAGCTGTGATGCTGAGGATTCATTTGACGTGTATGGTGAAAGTTTAGCGCGTATAAGACATTAAAGCATTATGATGGAAGTGTGTGTTGCCCATTCTCACGCTTTATTGTGTCTCATAAGTTGCTGTAGCGGTTTTTGAGTGTCCAAAGTACCCCATTGAGACACCCAGACCTTGAGGAAACACCATCTGGGATCAAAACCTTTGACATTTGGAGGAAACGGCATCATTCAGAGATGGTGCTGGTTAAACTGAGCCTGAGCACTTCATGTTAGAGCGGATTAACAGTTAATTAAATAGCTTATTTGATTAACTTATACTTTCTTTATGGAGTTAATGAAACCGTAAAACCCCAGCTGGCTGTAGCCTGACAGCGCACCTGTTATATAACGTGTGAACACACATTAAAAGCAGGTATTTAAAGTGTTGTTTTTGCTGCTAAGCGCCGACTCCTGCCGTGCTCCTGCTCTGTACTGTACCCGAGGTCCTTCGTCAGTCACACACAGAGCAGTGATGAAATGATCTGCCGCACTGGAAATGACGCATGTATTTTTCCAGAACACCGCAAGAACTGTTTGAATTGTTGCCGTGCAATTAATGCTGCATGGCAACGCACGTTAAGACCCTCAAAGTCTGTGATTGTACGAGTTTTGTAAGTCTGACGGATACAAAACTGCAGAAATCAATGAATAAATAATTGTGTTTCATGATGACGCTCTCGTCTTTTGTCTTTGTGTCATGAATCCAGCGTTCCTTTATAATGTAACATATGAATATAGTTTACTGAGATGTTTGAATATATGTGTATAATTTTTCAGTTGGTTGTGGCAGAGCACTACAACATATTTGATTTAATTTATTTTGTTCTAATTGCGTTTATTATTTATTTAAATGGAAATATTTACACATTTTATACAGCATATTATTAATTTATACATGTATCTATTTTTTAAACATACATTTATTAAAATTATATATTTTTACATTTGTTTTTTTAGTTAAATTATGCGTAAAATTCATGAAAATAATTTTTTTAGGTGTCTTTTTAGCAGAACTTTATTAATATTTATTAATATTATTCAGTATATCATTAATTTATACATGTATCTAATTTTTTTAACATACACTTATTAAATTATATTGTTTTATATTTGTTTTTTTAGTTAAATTATACGTAAAATTCATGAAAATCGTTTTTTTTTAGCGTAACTTCCTGTAAAATCCTTCATGAATTAAGTGGAATCTTTTATTTTGAAGGGCAGGTAAACTGGGGATATATTTTCTACATCTTCCTGTGCTTTCAAATGGATTTCCAGGGGAGTAAACGTGTTCCCTTGTATTAAATGTTGTGTATTTTATGTTTTATGTTTGCCACATTAAAAAAAAAGCGTAAAATCAACAGGAAGTTGAGCGTAATCTCAGTTACGGCGAGTAAAGGGTGGTTTTTGATGCAGCGGCGTGTTCAGGGGTTCTGGGGATACGCACTTGACGTCGTAGCGGTGCATGAACATGATGTGGTCCCTGTAGGTGCGGTTCACGTCCAGGTCAATCTGCCGGATGTCGGGCGACACCCCTCTGGCTCGGGCCTTCAGTTTCTGCAGAAGACAAAGGATGAGACTCGTGTGTGACGCGTGAACTTCGTTTAACCCGTCAGTCGTTGCATCAGCGAGTGAAATCAAACTGCATTAAAAAGATAAAGTACATCAACATCGACAGAACTGTTCCCTCCGTTTATATTCCCCCCTCAACTCATAATTACAACCCTCCGCGGAGCGACTGAGGGCGGCCGCGTTATTGATCCTGACAGCCAAACTTTCTAATGAGATCCAAAGTTTGTGCGCGTGTGTTCGCGCAAACACAATTAAGCCTCCGAAACCCACCTCTCTGCCCGCTGAAGCCCAGGGAAATCGAATAACAGCCGAGTCGCCGGCGTGTGAATCTTTATGAGGCTGGAGCTGATATTATAAACCTGTGTGTGTGTGTGTGTGTGTGTGTGTGTGGGGGGGGGGGGGGGGGCGAGATCCGGGCTCCGTACCTCGTAGAAGTCTTTCTTCTCCTCCTTTATTTTGGGAATATCCAGCAGCAGGCACCACACCTCCCCTCGCAGCTGCAGGGGAATCCCCTTATAGACCCTCCGGACCAACTGGAAGGAGACAGACAGTGGGAGGTCGGTGTTAGAGAGGAAGAGCCGAGAACAGACGGGTTATACAGGGTTTTTGTCTGCTAACACATCTTCATAAAACCGCAGCGACATTATATGAAATACCTCACGTAAAAAGACACTTTCGTTCAAATTTAATATATTATTGAACTACTATGGATGTGAACCGGGGCACGGGGGAAAAGGACGCTCCTTCAGTTTAGGGTGCTGTTTTCACAAAACACCAGGAGACTAAGGGCGCCCTCCCACTGTGCCTCCGTCCCGTGCCCCGTGCTTTAGGGTCCTTGTCCCCCCTCCAGGCCCGTTTGTACTCACACTACCTGGGCCTCGGAGAATGCTTCTTGCTGCCTATACGTCATCACGCCGTAACACGTCACACGCATTGATGACGTCATGGCGATGCGTGGCTTTGTTTCCAGATCTTTCCGTAGACCTCGGAGTTTTTGTGCGTCTTGTCGACTGTTTTTGAATCTTTTCATCGACCAAATCTGCAGTAAACACTCCACCTCCGCATCACACCAACGTGAACCTTTCACCGCCATTGTTTTAAATGTCCGCGCATGGTCCCTCCTTCTTTTTTCTACGTCCCAACAGGCGCACAGGAAATGACCTCAGAGCCACCGTAGGCCTCGCGCTCGTACACGTGCGCACGCTCGTGCTCGTACACGTGCAAACGTGCTTTACTAAAGCCCACCTCTCCCAAACGGGCCGTGGTCGGCCAGCTGTCCGCAGTTATGCGCGGAGCGGGTGCACTCACACTGGTCAAAGGAACTAGACTTTAGCCGTGAAACCTGTTTTGGCCCGGTGCGGAAGGACAGTGTGAGTGCGCCCTTAAAGGAGCTCCTGTTGACTTTGAGAGTCGTCACACGCGCACACACACACACACACACACACACATTTTTGTCATGTTAATGTTTGTTTAAGTGTCCGTTTTTCTTGTACGTTTGGTTTTAATTAGTTATTTGATGCTATAACAAAACAGGATTTCAGATACTAAGCCTGCTGGAGATCTGGAATGCGTCTTAGGGTGAGCGCGTGTAAGGAGTCAGAGATACAGAACGATGCACGCATGGGTGTACTCTCTGCACTCTCTGCAAGCAAAGAAATAAAAATAAAGCAGAGGGCTTTGGAAGGTGAACCACGACCATCTGGCTGGACGAGCTCCAGGAGAGAGAGAGAGGGAGAGAGAGAGAGAGAGAGAGAGACAGAGAGGGAGAGAGAGAGAGAGAGAGGGAGAGAGAGAGAGAGAGAGAGAGAGAGAGAGAGAGAGAGAGAGAGAGAGGGAGGGAGAGAGAGAGAGAGAGAGAGAGAGAGAGAGAGGGAGTTGGGGGACACTGCTCTGCATGCAGGAGAGTGCAGAGTTATTCTGCACGCACACAAAAAGAAAAGATGGGAAATCATTTCCGGAGTCCGGGTCGAGGAAGATTAAGTCTTAAAACCCAAACCGCTGGAACAGCAAAGCGACATCGGAGCAGCGGATTCTTCTGCTACAGTTATTAAAGCCCGACCGGCCGGAACAGTTCGACTGCAGGTGTGGGAGGGGTCCAGACTGTAAACGTGCTGTTCAGGCGACAGACGTGGGGCACCGGTGAGAAGGACGCTCCTTCAGTTTAGGGTGCTGTTTTAACAAAACACCCGGGTGAGTGTGAGTCCAACCCTACCGCGCCTAGGCGCAGTTGCCGTCCACGGCCCGTTTGGGAGAGGTGGGCTTTTGTAAAGCACGTGCGCACGTGTACGAGCACGAGGCCTACAGCGGTTCTGAGGTCATTTCCTGTGCGCCTGTTGGGACATAGAAAAAAGAAGGAGGGACCATGCGCGGACATTTCAAACAATGGCGGCGAAAGGTTCACGTTGGTGTGATGCGGAGGTGGAGTGTTTACTGCAGATTTGGTCGATGAAAAGATTCAAAAACAGTCGACAAGACGCACAAAAACTCCGAGGTCTACGGAAAGATCTGGAAACAAAGCCACGCATCGCCATGACGTCATCAATGCGTGTGACGTGTTACGGCGTGATGACGTATAGGCAGCAAGAAGCATTCTCCGAGGCCTTTTCCTAACCTTGGACCAGAAAAGTTTGGTTTCAAAAATACCCGTGTTCGTGTGGACGAGGTCTGGGAGCTCCAGAAATTTGACCTTGCAGGGCAGCGAGGTCAAATTGACGCAATAACACGATCTCACGGAAGAGTCACGTCACAGGGAAATCCGTCGCGTCAGGCTCCAAGTAACGCGTTTGTGTTTCCACTGAAAGCTTCATCAGCCTCCTGCGAGGAGCTACTGGCAGCTGAGTGGGGACACGATGGACAAGAGGTTTTCTCTCTTCTCCTGATTGACTTTGGCGAGAGTTTGATAGACAGACGGGTCATCCAATCACACGCCGGGTTTGTTGTAAAAGCTCCCGCCCTTTCCTTATCAGTATCTGATGATGCCTCCTCCAGTTACAGGTCAACAAAACGGTCTGCGAGAGTACGTCTGTGTTGAACTCACAGCGATTCATAAAGCAATCAGCTGTCTGTCTGTAAGCAGTAAATACAAAGAGCAGACAACATTTACATTACTGTGAATCTGTGTTAACACGTGTGTTCAAGTGCTTACACGCACACACACACACACACACACACACACGCGCACACACACACGCACACACACACACACACACACACACTCAGAGGATGATTAGTCGAACAGATGCTCTCATTGACTCGCTCATCAGAGCCTAATTACAAAGGCTGTTGCACTAGAAACTAGTGAGTCCCAAGTGTGATGATAGGAGGCTGCGGACACACACACACACACACACACACACACACACACACACACACACACACACACACACACGTCTAATCATCCCAAATGATTGCAGCTCCAAGAAAACTCTTAATCAGCGTTTGTGAATGTTTCACAAAATGTTGTTGTTGAGCTTTAAGCACTTTAAAACGATCGTCGCTGTTTCTATAACAACAGTTATTTTTCACGTGAAAGAAGAATTTATCAAAGGTCGTTGAATTTGTGCAAAATCCATGGGCGTATTCTGAGCCAACGGGCCCCTGGGCACCGACCTGTAAGAGCCCCCCCCACACACACACACACACACACACACACTCTGTCTACACAGAGTCATTTTGTTTCTCTTTGTGCTCATTTCACGTCCATTTTTAGTTGTTTTGTTTCTCTTTGTGCTCATTTTACGTCCATTTTTAGTTGTTTTGTTTGTCTTTCTGCTCATTTTAAGTCCATTTTTAGTTGTTTTGTTTGTCTTTGTAATTGTTTTGTGTCTATTTTCAGTCCTTGAGCATCTATTTGTGATCATTTTGTGTTTTGGTCATTTTAGAAGTCAGGACCCACATTACTATAGATATTATTAGAGTTACTGGAAGTGTGTCTGTCTCTGTCTTTGTCTCTCTCTGTCCATCTGTCCGTCTTTTCTCTCTCTCTCTCTCCTTCTCTCCCTCTCTCCGGTGCAGACAGATGTGCGTCCTCCACAGAGCTGGGTCTGTCTGACGTTCCTGTCTGTTATAGTGAAGGTTTTCGTTGCCACCGTACTCTACGGGGGAATTGTTGGGTCTCTGTAAATCATAAATAAGTCATAGAGTGTGGTCTTTACCTACTCTGTAAAGTGTCCTGAGATAACTTCTGTTATGATTTGGCTCTATAAATTGAATTAAATTGAATTGACCCCTGACTTTATGGGCCTCTTACGGGCCTGAGCCTGATAGACCCGTTCAGTAATCCATCCATGACTCAGTCAAACATAATGTAATAAAGAAATGTGGACATTATGACACACTTTTTACAGTGAAGATGTTAATTTCTCTGTCACAAGAGGGGCAATAAATAACAACAACAACAACAAAACAGCGGTAACAGTGTTCGCTAACGGCTAAATCGTCACATCGCTATTTGAAACTGGCGAATACTTAATTTGCGCCGTAACCTTTATACAACCCTGCTCTGTCGACTGAGAAGCAACACGTCGATGAAGCCACAAAAGAAACCAAACAGCGTCGGACACAGAGCGGCTTACGAGCAGTCGCTCCATCCTCCAGTGATTTAACTGAACCTTATCACCGATCACCTGGTCCAACAAATCAACTGTGTGAACGCAGTTCAGGTGTTAGTCGAGTCAGGTGTGTTCTTGCTTGGTTGGACTGAAATCCTGCAGCCTCAGCGACCCTTTACTGGATCAGTTTGACACGTGTGACACACAGCTTCAGTCTGGCTCTCTGGGGTCTACCTCACTGATGCCACAACATTACCTCTGTCACGCTAAACTCTGCGACCTGGAGCCAGATTTGCGGAGTGTGGCGCGAGGACGCTGCTTTACACTCGCTGCGCTCTGATCCCGACCCCGCCGGCTAAATGTTCTCAGCAGCCGGAGACGAGTGAAAGAAGAGACGCGTGAAGCGTGACCCGAGCTGAAAACGCTCTGACAAAAGAGGAAAAAGAGAATCATCGCTGAGGCTTTGAAGAAGAAAGAAGGAGCAGGGAGGAGGACTGAACACTCCTCTGTGTCCTTGGCTCTTCGCATTCACTCTGAAACAAAGAGGAAGCCGTGCTCTTAGTGCCAGACATGAGTGGATCTCACTCTTCAAAGACACAAACCCACACGCCGAAGCCAAACACACAAGTGAAGGACACGGCGAGCGCTCCACTGCGACGCAACCTGCACCGATGAATGAAAGAAGGCCGCCATAACGGATACCTGCTGCTCTCTAATGGTCACGTGGGAGGCAGACACTGACAGGACATCGATATCATTGTGTTGCATCAACCTCAGCTCCTAAAAGTCTACATTTAACTGTGCAGTTGAAATACAGACGCTAAATGAATGTACCCGTTAAAACCACTATGTTTGATCCCCAGCTGGAGACGGGACCAAACGATGAGGACGTGAGTCACTCATCAGATATCAGACTGATGTCAATGATCCATTTATATGTAAGTGATTTAAAGGTGTAGGATGTCTCTCTGGACGTGTTTGAAAAGCTGGAAATAAGTTAGTTAACGCAAGTTTCAAGTTTATGAACCGGTGATCCCCAAAGCAATTTCAGTCCAAAGCAACTGGACTTGGTTATTTGTCCAGGAAGATGTTTCACCTCTCATCCAAGAGGCTTCATCAGTTCATGTACACATCTGACCAGGACCAGGACCAGGACCAGGACCAGGACCAGGCTGGGACTGGACCAGGACCAGGACCAGGCTGGGACTGGACCAGAACCAGGACCAGGCTGGGACTGGACCAGGACCAGGACCAGGACCAGGCTGGGACTGGACCAGGACCAGGACCAGGCTGGGACTGGACCAGGACCAGAACCAGGACCAGGCTGGGATTGGACCAGGACCAGGACCAGGCTGGGACTGGACCAGGACCAGGCTGGGAGTGGACCAGGACCACGACCAGGACCAGGACCAGGCTGGAACTGGACCAGGACCAGGCTGGGACTGGACCAGGACCAGGACCAGGACCAGGACCAGGCCGGGTCTGGACCAACTAACTAGTGTGGAGATCCAGGTCTTTAACCTCTCACAAGGCCGATGATGTCACTGGAACCCTTTGTGCTCCAAGTGCCAACGACCGTCGAAGAACATGCAAACTCCATGTCCCAGCCGGGATTCGAACCAGGAACCCTCTCGCTGTGAGGCGACAGTGCTGATGATAACTAAACATGGTTGTGTGTCGACAGGATGGGAAACAGAAGCTCACCTTCTCACTGTTCTTGTATTTGTCCCAGCTCTTCAGCATCTTCAGCCACTTGCTCGTCCTCTCCACCTCCACGTGCTTTTGCTGAGTGGACAGAAGAAGAAGTGACACATTAGTAACGTCCCCTCGTCAGTTGTTTCTACTTGTTTCCGCAGCTGCCTCACGTCCGACGACGGGACTCGCTGTCAGAACGAGAAGTGTCCGTCGCTCATGTTCAAAGTCGCCTGAATGAGAGACGCTCGGGTCAAAGCCGTCTGTAGACGTCTGTCAGCTGTTCCGCATGAACACCGGCGAGCTCAGGTTTTACAGCTGTGTTCTACTTTATTTCATAAATACGTCACTTTAGTTAATTTTAGAGTTTTTATTTATTAAGTTTTAATTCATTCAGTCATATGTTTCCAATGCCCCCCTGAGAACGAGCGTTTCTGACACTTTTCAAGTACAAAAGCTCCTGTTTCCCACGGTACCTGAATGCAACATTTGACGTGTTGACACCTCACTTTAGAGCCTGTTCTTTCGCAGGTTGTAAAAAAAGACAAAAGGCTTCAAAACAACGTGATAGGAATGAAGCAAAGTCTATTTTTAGATCCCCACAACGAACAGACGACCTGCTAATTATAAAAGATGTGAGAGCTATTTTTAAAGTTGCGCGGGATCGAACAGTACGTGCTCCTTAAACAGAGGAGAGGGTGACGACTCGACGGGGAGAAACTCACTCATCTCATCTTCAGCCTCTTATCCGGGGTCGGGTCTCGGGGGCAGCAGCTTTAGCAGGGGACCCCAAACTTCCCTTTCCCGGGCCACATTAACCAGCTCTAACCGGGGGATCCTGAGGCGTTCCCAGGCCAGTGTGGAGATCTAATCTCTCCACCTGGTCCTGGGTCTTCCCCGAGGCCTCCTCCCAGCTGGACGTGCCTGGAACACCTCCCTAGGGAGGCGCCCAGGGTTCATCCTTACCAGATGATCCTGAACCACCTCAACTGGCTCCTTTCAACGCAAAGGAGCAGCGGCTCTACTCCGAGTTCCTCACGGATGCTGAACTTCTCCCCCTCCATCTCAGAAACTCACTCATTAACAGATATTTCTGCTTTTCTATTAACGCTGCAGAACCTGAACCTCCAGATGTTAGGTGATCAGGAGGACCAGACCAATCTGTCAGAGCGGGGGTTCGCTCAGCAGAGGTCAGGTCCACGTTCTTTCGTAGTGCGTCTTGTACCAGTGGCACGAGTCGACCCTCATTGGCTATTTTTCGGCCGAGTCAGCATGTTGAATTGGCGTCGGAGCTAGGTCTGTCACGATAACAAATTTTGCCAGGCGATAAATTGTCCAAGAAATAGTTGCGAGAAGTGAACATTTTGTCGTTTTGCGACCATTTTTAACTGATATTATGATAATGTCCATAATGTAAAGTCCACTATTTCAAAGATCAATAAACGTTTATTTCTAAAGAATATTTAACACTAGGACTCAGAGACATTTTAAATATCCTAAATAAATAAACAAATCAACCAAAAACAATAAATCAAATGGAGTCTCAGTCGGTTTGAACACATTGCTGTTTAGTTGCTGACATTTTATAACAAATGCGTCACAGTGACTCGCTCAGGTGAAGTGGTTCACTGCGGTCGTTGGGTTTGAACCTGAAGCTCCCACACGAAGCTTCACACCACATTCACACACCCATGCGCAGCACAAGGAGCAATTCAGGGTTCAGTGTCCTGCCCAAGGACACTTCGACATGTGGACCAGGGGAGGTGGGGATCGAAACACCGATCTCTAGAATGGAGGACGACCCACTCTTCAACAGTCGCCCTAGCCATCGTGTTGTTGTGTTGTTTTAAAACTATCTTTTACGGCTAGATTTGTTCTTAATGACGACGCTCCTTGATTTGTAAGGAATTAAGCTAGATGGATTATTCAAAGACAGAAATCCCCGTCAGGTGATTTCATCCATAAACCGTGTCTCATTTGAATTAATGGTCCTATATTACAACACGGTGTTATGATAGATAGTTGTCATGGATACCCAGTCCCATCAGAAACCACGCAGATCACCGATCGACTGTCATTCACAGTGTTTCAGACGCAGACAGAGACAAACAGGGAGGAAGACACTTAAACTCACCTTCTCCTCCACCGCGTCGTAGGATGGGAGTTCGTTCTTACTGAGAAGAGAAGAGCAGAGAGGAAAAGGGAGTGAAGGAGCGATAGATAATCATCTCGTAGCCTCCTCAGTTTATTTTTAGTTGTGTCCTCGCTGTCACGTGTGCAGTGGAAGGATCATAGTTTAGTCGACGCTGCCGGAAAACCGCAAAACTGAGGGATGAAAGAGCCGAGCGATATCGGGGTCAGCGCCCGTCTCGCTCTCTTCTGACGAAGCATCAAACGCGTCGGCGGTCGCACACACAGGAAATAACACAAGAGACACCCCTCAGTTGCACAGATCTGAATGGGGTCAGCTGAGAATCTTCCATGATGCCTCTTCCATCACTGCTCTCTCCTGACTCTCCTCACAACAATGTTGCCCGTTGTTCCCTTTTCTACGGCGCCAACGTGTCTGAGATGAGTATCACTGCAAGACAAAACTACTATTTCCAACAAGCAGTCAACCCAACGTACAAACAGAGCAAAGCTTCCAATAATAAAAGGAGGAACAGGAGGTGACCCAGTCTGGGCGCCTTAGATCCACCACCCTGCACTTAGCCTTTATTATTCAAACTTCATCTGAGGGTGCAAAATATCAACCTGAGGGTGCAAAATATCAAACTGAGGGTGCAAAATATCAAACTGAGGGTGTAAAATATCAAACTGAGGGTGCAAAATATCAAACTGAGGGTGCAAAATATCAAACTGAGGGTGTAAAATATCAAACTGAGGGTGCAAAATATCAAACTGAGGATGCAAAATATCAAACTGAGGGTGCAAAATATCAAACTGAGGGTGCAAAATATCAAACTGAGGGTGCAAAATATCAAACTGAGGGTGCAAAATATCAAACTGAGGGTGCAAAATATCAAACTGAGGGTGCAAAATATGCCGGATCAGAGCATCACAACCCTCCCAGTGACAGGAGAGACGACAAACTAGTCCCAGATCATAAAAAGTCTCTCTGATGTTCATATTAGCACCGTAACACTGGCGTATTCATGTGCTATGGAATATATTTGGCGTGTCAGTGTAACAGACACACGTCTTTTTAATGCATTTGATAAAATGGATGGAGTAGTGCATGTGAGGTCTCTGCACCAGTGGTCTGTCAAAGGGAAACGTCCTTGGGTGTAGTGAGAAGACGCCCTTTCAGAAACGTCTATTCTTGCTCTTCTTCTCTCGTCAGAGCTGCTTCTAAAAAGCCTCGTCTCTGCCACCCACTCGGAAGCATCATCTTCTTCTTCTTCTGCCCGGTCGGCGACCTTCACCCCAGGCTACTTCTGTCCCCGTCTGAAACGATCACATATCATCTAACCCAGGGTTTGTGTCTTTCCTAAGCTCTCTCCCTCCATCTGGATGGAACCGCTCTATCCCAACACTGGTGACCTGTGATTTGTGGCTAACCGGCTGCTTCCTGCCCTGCATGTGCCAGCCTATATATACATCCAGTGTATAACACTCCAGCCCAGTGCTGTTTAAGAGCCCCGCAGCCTCCCGACCGGCCCCGGGCCCGAAGCCACAAACGCACTCTCCCGTCAGCGACACTCGTCTCCGCAGCCTCTCATTTTCTCTCTCTCCCCTTCTCTGTGGTGCTACTGTTCAGGGAGGTTGTTCGTGTGGTTCTGAGGAGTAATGACAGGGTTTGTGTGTGAGTCCTTACTGAACGAAGCCAAAGCGGTCGATGACTTTGTACAGGTGGAAGTTGGTGTCCTCCCAGGGCTCCACGGTGGCCTCCTTTCCCTGGAAATCAAAGAAGAGAGACGAATTAGCCCCCCTGTACACACAATAGTGAGTGATCCCAGCATCCCACACACACACTGTTCAGCCTCCTGTTCTCTGGAAGGAGGTACAGGGGCCTCCGCTCCCGCACCCCTGGACTCAACAACAGCTTTGTCCACCAGACTGCTGAACCCTCTACACACTCTCCCCTCAGCCCGACCCGGCAGGGCGTCAGGAAGATAAAAACCCGCCCTCCAAGACACGTCCTCAACTCATCACAGACACAGAAAATGACCATGCAAACTGCACATATGGACCTGCTGCTGTCAGTCGTTCTCTTTGCACTATCATGCCACCATCTGCACTTTCTGCTGTTACTATGGCAGTTGTGTCACTCTCCATTGTGTCTCTCACTTCACTAACTGTGTCTTGTCCTTGTTGTGTCTGGTCTACGCATGGGAGAGGGAGAAACCACATTTCGCTTCCTTGTTCGTCTTGTTCATGTGAAGAATTGACAATAAAGCGACTACGACTTGACTTTGAATTACACTGTGCTGGGCGTAACTTCGTCTACAAATTACATGAAAATTAAGAAGAAGAAGAAGAAGAAGAATTATTTTATTAATCCTGCAACGGGACTCTGTTCTTGTCATTCATGTTACACACACACACACACACACACAGGCCCGAAATAAACACACACACATACAGGACCTATATACATGCAATTAATGGAGAGATGTTAGAGCGAGGGGGGAATTATGAGTTTAATTTCTTTTAAATATCCTTTTGAATATGTCATCTAAACGAGGCATTTCCAACAGACGCTTGTACGGAGAGCTGGAGAAGCAGCAGCGCCGTGCACGGTGGGATCCTTACGGCGAGTTTGTATGCAGGTTGTTGTTAAACGATAAGAATACAAACTTTTTACTGCGGCTCAACACCAACTTTATCCGCCATCTTGCCCCGTTCCCAACAAGAACAACAGCCTTCCTTAACCCCGCATCCGGTCCCTTCACAATAAAGGTTCCTTCACAATAAACCTTATCTTTTCCATACAGGTTAATATTTGTCTGACTCAGGGGTCTGCAACCTGCAACTCTTGGGCCGTATGCGGCTCTTGGGCCCCTTTTCAGTGGCTCCCTGTAGCTTTGCCAAAAAAATTATATAAACAACGTGTAAATAACGTCTTTTTTGGACAGTGGACAAGGGAACACCTGTGATCTTAGAGTTCAAGGTGCTTTTTTAAAAATATGACGTGAAACTAAAATATGCGTCACATCCTCAGTCTACAGCCCAGCGCCTTTCCCCGCAGGTGCTAAAATGGAGTTGGTAACCCGCACAATAGTGTTTCGTGGAAATATTTATTTACTTTCACATGATGATGGCTTACCTGTGGGCTCGATATATGGTGAGAAATTAGCGAACAACCACAGTTTAAGGACAGGTAACAAAGCCAGGTAACAGTAACTTTACATATAAACCTTTATAAGCTGTGACATCAAATGTGTTTTGCGGCTCCAGACACATTTTACTTGGTGAAGAGGCGGAAAAATGGCTCTTTTGATGGTAAAGGTTGCAGAGCCCTGGTCTAACTGAATATATTAGAACAGTGCAACAGTACACAGTAAGTTAACAGTTGTGGTGTGTCCCGTCTCTTTTTGCATAGAGGTGATTGGACTTCAACCTTTATGCAAATGAGCCCGTCCAGCGAGACACAAACCTGCTCGAGAAACTCTGACACTGTCAAACTATAGAAGAGAAAAGAGATAGTTTACTGATCTCCAAGTTAGTTACAACTGCACTATTCTTCACTCTCAGTGTAACTTCCCTGTGAAGTAATAACAACGTTGTTATGGAGCACGTCGTATCTTTTTTATGAGCTTTCACAGCGGCCGTAAAAACATCGACAGACGAGAGACATACGGTTTTATTCCACACGTACGGTGTGAGGCGCACTGAGGTCTTTGGATTCTTCAGACACGTGTGTGTGTGTGTGTGTGTGTGTGTGTGTGAGTTATTTATGTAGCTGGTGTGTTTCTGCTGAGGGAGCGGTGCAGACGCTGGGCGAGGACAGAGGGAGGAGATGGATTTAGAGAGATTTCACCTCAACATCTGGTCGTCAGACCGACCTGAGGAACCACAGACAGAACTTTGTTCTCTGCTACTGAAGGAGGAGTGTTTTTATCCAACACAGTGGAGACAGACGGAGTTAAAGGTTCATTAATAGATTTTATAGTGGTCAGTTTGATGTGTGTGTGTCTTGGATTGTAAGGTAAAGAACCAGGTCGCGGGTACAAGCGGCCGAAATGTGTTTCCTCAGGAGGGGGTCTGGAGTCTCCCTTAGAGAGAGGGGGAGAAGTTCAGCATCCGTGAGGAACTCGGAGTAGAGCCGCTGCTCCTTTGTGTTGAAAGGAGCCAGTTGAGGTGGTTCAGGATCATCTGGTAAGGATGAACCCTGGGCGCCTCCCTAGGGAGGTGTTCCAGGCACGTCCAGCTGGGAGGAGGCCTCGGGGAAGACCCAGGACCAGGTGGAGAGATTATGGGCGCCCTCCAACTGTGCCTCCGTCCCGTGCCCCGTGCTTTAGGGTCCTTGTCCCCCCCTCCAGGCCCGTTTGTACTCACACTACCTGGGCCTTAGTGAATGCTTCTTGCTGCCTATACGTCATCACGCCGTAACACGTCACACGCATTGATGACGTCATGGTGATGCGTGGCTTTGTTTCCAGATCTTTCCGTAGACCTCAGAGTTTTTGTGCGTCTTGTCGACTGTTTTTGAATCTTTTCATCGACCAAATCTGCAGTAAACACTCCACCTCCGCATCACACCAACGTGAACCTTTCACCGCCATTGTTTGAAATGTCCGCGCATGGTCCCTCCTTCTTTTTTCTACGTCCCAACAGGCGCACAGGAAATGACCTCAGAACCGCCGTAGGCCTCGTGCTCGTACACGTGCGCACGCTCATGCTCGTATATGTGCAAATGTGCTTTACTAAAGCCCACCTCTCCCAAACGGGCCGTGGACGGCAAGCGTGCCGCTCCTACACGCGGTACGGTTGCACTCACACTGGTCAAAGGAACCAGACTTTACCCGTGAAACCTGTTTGGGCACGGTACGGATGGACAGTGGAAGTGCGCCCTTAATCTCCCGGTATTCTTTTCCTCACACACTCTTTGTTATTCTCTCCCTGCTCTTCCCTTCACATAATCCTTCCTCACACACTCTTATTGTGTGTTTTCAGTGTCACCGGACAATGATGGTGAATTAACCAGAACCAGTTTCTCAGAGGCCCAGTGACGCAGGTGGGCGTCTGGCTGTTCATTTCACACCTGTTAACTGCCACACACACACACACACACACACACACACACACACTTATGCCAATATACTTTCCCAAGGGCAGCGGAGTCGTGGCTCCCCTCTTAATGCAGCAGCCAATGAAAACCTGATGCTCTGCCCCTGACGGACGTGGGCGGCATGTAATCTGGAGCTCCATCAGAAGTCAGTTTGTTTCAGCAGCAGAGCGACCGCGGGGCTGCCACCAATCATGATCCGCACTGTTGATTATGTTTCAGTCTGATTCATCGTTCGGTCTATAAAGTGTGAGAAACACTCTCAGAAATGCCCGTTCCTCTTGTGTTTGGGTTTATTTGTTTTTAAATTGTTGTTTTAGGTTTAAATCTGCTGCTTCTTCTGTAAAGTTGTGCTGTTGTAACAAGTTCTTTTTATGTTGTAATATATTTTTCATGTTATAACAGATATATTGATGTTATAACAAGTGTTTTTCATGTTATTACAAGTTATTTCCACATTATAACGAGTTATTTTTAAGTTATAACGAGTTATTTTCATGTTATAACGAGTTATTTTCATGTTATAACGAAACATATTCATGTTATAACTGGATATTTTCTAACCTGACTCTCCCCAGATGTCTTTCGTTCCGTCTTTGCTTCCACCTTGACTCCGCCTCGCTCCACTCAACCATCTGGGATCAATCCAATGCAGAGGGATTTCAGGGTCCGCAAAAAATGGTCGAGCCAATCAGGACCCCCGAGCGGGGTTTTATAGATGTGACGTAGCTGAGAAACGACTGTTGTGATTCAGACGACAATGGCGGCTTGCATCGAAGAGGCAGGCTTCAACATTGATGCTGCTGTTTCATCCGTGTCGTCCGATCACGAGAATCTTTCTTCTTTAAAAGAACATCAGAGAACGGCTCTGAAGGCTTTTGTTGGTGGAAACGACGTCGGCTGTTCTGTTTTGGTCGCCCTCATCAGCGTCACAGGTTGGTTTGGATGTGATTGGTTGAAGTAGCACGTCAATAAGATGACGGACAAGTGGTCTATCCAATCATATGCAAGGATGTTTGAGTCCCAGCTCCCTGAAATCACTTTCCAGTCGAGAGATCCCAGATGGATGAGTGAAGTGAGGCGGAGCGAATTTCATCTGGCGAGAGTCAGGTTAGAGATTTTCATGTCAAGAAACCTGCATGAAACAAACTGTTTTCATCTTTTTAGTTATGTTTATGTAATAAGTTACTGTCATGTTATCATCTCATCTTCAGCCTCTTATCCAGGGTCGGGTCGTTGGGGGCAGCAACTTTAGCAGGGGACCCCAAACTTCCCTTTCCCGGGCCACATTAACCAGCTCTAACTGGGGGATCCTGAGGCGTTCCCAGGCCAGTGTGGAGATCTAATCTCTCCACCTGGTCCTGGGTCTTCCCCGAGGCCTCCTCCCAGCTGGACGTGCCTGGAACACCTCCCTAGGGAGGCGCCCAGGGTTCATCCTTACCAGATGATCCTGAACCACCTCAACTGGCTCCTTTCAACGCAAAGGAGCAGCGGCTCTACTCCGAGTTCCTCACGGATGCTGAACTTCTCCCCCTCTCTCTAAGGGAGACTCCAGACCCCCTCCTGAGAAAACACATTTCACACGCTTGGACCTGGACCTGGTTCTTTGGGTCCTGACCCAGCTTTCATGACCACAGGTGAGGGTAGGAACCAGGACTGACCTCATGACATTCAAAAGTATCACGTTACGACAAAAGTTGAAGCACGCTGCACACGTTGTTGTGAAAGTACAACGACTCAATCCATCAAAGAGCGGCTCCATTTTAAATCGAGTGTCTGGAGTCAAATGTGACGTCTTTTGGAGAAGATGCTGTAAATCAAATATCCCCCCCCGCAAAAAGTGAGAGAAACAGACGGTAAACAGAGAGAAAACTCTTCGTTCTGCACTTTCTGCAGAGACAATAACTCATTTTTAATATGAGCGCATGAGCTGAGCTGCGAGGAGAGTGTGTGTGTGGTCGGCGTGATAACCGACTCCATTAAACTCCTCCCCCGTCCTCCACAGCTACGGTGACAATGACACTGATTTAGCTCTGATTGTACCTCACACACACACACACACACACACACACACACACGCCTCCATCATTCTCCTCTCAATGGTCGCTTCGCTCTTAATGAGGCAGCTTGATTATGCAGCCTGCCGGACTAAATTAAAAAGACTAATTTACAAACCGAGCGTGGTGGGCTGGTTCCACTGATACCGCCGGGCTGTGAAATAGAGGTGTCACTCAGGACACACACACACGCACTTACACACACACACACACACTTACACACACACACTTACACACACAGCAGGGGAACTATGGAGAGTATTACTGTGCAGGAGTTAATGTAAATGCAAAGATAGAGTCCTTATTCTTCTCTTTAAAACACAGATTTCTGTCTTTCGCAGACGGCTGTTTTGCTAAATAGATAAATTATTAAAAGATAAACATTATTATAATAACAATGTAATACACAGTCAACCACTGTCTAAACCAGGGGTCTGCAAGCCGCGGCTCTCGGGCCTCATGCGGCTCTTCGGTCCCTTTTCAGTGGCTCCCTAAAAACTAACATATAAATGAATGATGTGTTTTTTGCAGAGTGGACGATCTTTCAAAGGGAGCACCTGTTCTATTGGAGTTCAAGGTGATTTTTTAAAGATATCATGTGAAACTAAAATCTGCGTCACATGCGACGGCCATCGCTCAGCACCTTTCCCTGCTAACCTTGAGTTTATGACCTGCGCTGTCAGGATGCTAACCCTGCTAACCGTGGATAACCCCCCCAAAACCATTAGTTGTTTACCATTTATAATACAAAATATAAATAAGGAAATAAATTACAAAAAAAGGTACTGTATGTTTAGTATCAATCAATTTTCAACCATTTAAATAAAAAGTAAATAATTAAATACATTACTAAAAGGTACTGAATGTTCAGTATCAGTCAATTGTTGACCATTTATATATAAAAAATTGTATAAATAAAGAAATAAATTACTATAAAGTACTGTATGTTCCGTATCAGTATTGCTTATCATTTAAATAAATAAAAAATAAAAATAAAGCTATATGACACCATTTCTAAATCACCCAAAGCATCATTTTCTGCATGTTTCTGTTTCGGAAAACACATACGCCGACGATAGACTGATATATCTGTCCGGCTCTACTGAGGATGCTCTTGCTAAATGCTAAATTCCTGAAAACACACACGACGCTTGATGTTATTGTTGTGTTTCACGGGTGACTCATGAAGCTACTTCACCAGCGTGTTATGAGTCTCAGCATGAGTGACCGTCTGTGGTCGAAACACGACTGTTGTCGGCCTTAACTTCACCAACACATGCTTTCAAGATGCCTGCAGGCTGGAGGAAGGGCTCGCCACACATACCTTGTCATATTTGGCGACTATCTCGGCGCGCTCCTGGTCAAGTTTCACCGCCGCATCCTGATCAGACGCTGCGGAGCAAAGAGAGAAACATAAAGGAAGATAAATGAGTGTCGGTGCAGCTGTGACGCTGTGCTCAATGAGCTGCAAACACACAGTGACATAAATATGCAGCAGCGAAAACAACAGTTTGCTAATGTTCTGCTGATGTAAATGAAAGAGGAGCTACACATCATCCTGATGGTGTGTCACACCCGTAAGTGTTTGTTTTTTAATCAGTTGTTTCAAACGTCAAACTGAACTCTTTAAAAAAGAAATGTTTCAGGCAGAATCACTCAACTTCTGCTCTTTTCCATGAAAACAGGAGGTGACCCAGTCTGGGCGCCTTGGATCCACCACCCTGCACTTAGCCTTTATAATTCAAACTTCATCTGAGGGTGCAAAATATCAAACTGAGGGTGCAAAAAATCTAACTGAGGGTCCAACACATAAAGAGTTTCTATTTACTCTAAATTTAGAGTTTAGAGGAGCCAGTTGAGGTGGTTCAGGATCATCTGGTAAGGATGATCCCTGGGCGCCTCCCTAGGGAGGTGTTCCAGGCACGTCCAGCTGGGAGGAGGCCTCGGGGAAGACCCAGGACCAGGTGGAGAGATTAGATCTCCACACTGGCCTGGGAACGCCTCAGGACCCCCCAGTTAGAGCTGGTTAATGTGGCCCGGGAAAGGGAAGTTTGGGGTCCCCTGCTGGAGCTGCTGCCCCTGAGACCCGACCCCGGATAAGCGGATGAAGATGAGATAAACCAAAGTTTCTTCTAATCAGACAAATTAGTTCTATGGTGAAGACGTCTTGCACCCTGACCAGCGAGGAAAAATCATCACATAAGGAACAAACGGATACAGAAGATGGATAAAGGACGCTGTAGAAATAAGGAGGAGTGAGGGCAACACCATGAACACACACACACCTGGGACACCATGCTCTGCCAGCGGCACCAGGGCGAGGAACGGACACAACAGGGGTTTTCACAAAACACGTCATACCCGGAAGAAAACAGCAGCTCTTAGGAAGGCTGGAGTACAGCCTGTGTGTGTGTATGTGTGTGTGTGTGTGTGTGTGTGTCCATAAGAAGCAGGCTGACGAGAGGAGCTCCTCTAAAGCTGACAGCTGTTGTGACAGAGACGTCACCGTGTCACAGAAAGCTCCTCTGTGCTCGGCTGAGTCACATTGTGCGAGTGTAAATGCGGTTGTCGTCGTCGCCACACACTGATAACACACACCTCTCACCTCTAAAGCAGCCTCTCCCACACACATACACACACACACGTCCTGATTCAGCCAGCCGTGAGAGGCTCCAAACATCGGATGTGTGTGAACAAAGCTGGCACACACACTCTATTAAGTGGGGTCATGTAGTGTTTATGTTGAATACGGTGTGTGTGACACGCAGCGAAGGAGGCGGAGTGTGAATCATTCCTACAATACGAGCATTTAGGCGGCTCAACGTTAAATTTAAGAAACACCCTGAAGGAAATGAAACCTCTTTAATAATCCAACTCATTACGATTTGGATTTTAACTTTGTCCAAAGACGTGCAGGTGTTGGGTTCATTGATGACTCTAAATCACCCGTAGGTGTGAATGGTTGTCTGTCTCTGTTCGTCTCTATGTGTCCTGTGATAGACTGGCGTCCTGTCCAGGGTGGACCCCGCCTCACGCCTGATGTCAGCTGGGATCGGCTCCAGAGACCCCGACAGGGACAAGCGATTGAAGATGGTTTTAAGCCTGTCTGAACATTTCAACAAATCACCCAAACCTTCACCAGACTCCATTGACAAAAACTGTCATTTGACCTCATTCAACACAGGTGTTTCTGCTCTACCGCTGCCTCAATCAGTCAGTTAGTTTGTTTAATCGTGTGACTATGGTGTTTTAACTAGTTCGGATTCACCAAAGTCACACAAGAACACAAACTAACTAACTAACCAACTAACCGATCTCTCCCTTAGAGAGAGGGGGAGAAGTTCAGCATCCGTGAGGAACTCGGAGTAGAGCCGCTGCTCCTTTGCGTTGAAAGGAGCCAGTTGAGGTGGTTCAGGATCATCTGGTAAGGATGAACCCTGGGCGCCTCCCTAGGGAGGTGTTCCAGGCACGTCCAGCTGGGAGGAGGCCTCGGGGAAGACCCAGGACCAGGTGGAGAGATTAGATCTCCACACTGGCCTGGGAACGCCTCAGGATCCCCCAGTTAGAGCTGGTTAATGTGGCCCGGGAAAGGGAAGTTTGGGGTCCCCTGCTAAAGCTGCTGCCCCCGCGACCCGACCCCGGATAAGAGGCTGAAGATGAGATGAGATGATGAACTCCGGTGTTCTGTGAGGTTAAAATCACTGTTTTTGTCAATGGAGTCTGGCGCCTTCGCATCGTTCGAACCCCAGCAGTTGTGTAATACTGAAATTCCTTCTTTTAGACAGTTTTCCAGCGCTTTACAGGAAGTATTTGACTCCAGTCGCTCTCCAACTTCCTCTCCGGGTCTCCGGGGCTCGACGGGAGGATCTGGAATTCCAAAGCGCTTCGAACAAACACGCTCCTTATTGAGCCGGCTGGCATTTTTATGACAGGATGGTGTGTGAATGTGTGTGTGTGTGTGTCAGTGAAAGGCATGTCGCCGTGGGCCGCCAAGAGCGCACTCAGCAGGAGAAGACGCCGGGGGAGTCCAACACACACACACACACACACACACACACCCACACACACAAGGCAAAGTGTCCGGGGCAAATAAACAAATACAGTAAAGCCGTCTGCTGCTGGGAAGCCCGCCCCACGAGGCCCCGTGGTTCCCATAGTGAGAGGCAGAGGAATTTGGGAGGAAATGGGATTCAGACCTTTTTGTTCTTTGCACTGAAGCTTAAGTCTGAACCCCTCACAGCCGCATTAGTATTCCCCCGCGGCCTGACTAACGCTAAATGCAATTAGACCCTTTTTCATGCTTCAAGAATCACTTTGGCATCCGTGACGGAGATTGGGGGGTGTTTTTATTTGTGGCTCCCGTCTGACTCGTAGTGGGGTCCAAAGAGCTCACAGCCAATCGTAGAAGACCCCCTCGTGACTTAGAGTTAACACGGTGTTTTAACTTGTTGGCTCGGAAATGTGTTTAACGTCATGCACCCTCAAAGAGGACTTGGACTCCAGAGGTTAACACTAGGGGAAAGATTAATTTGACTTTTTCATGTAATTAAATTTCAGGGCAATTACCAAACTTGGCGACACGGTGGTGTAGTGGTTAGCACTGTCGCCTCACAGCGAGAAGGTTGTAGGTTTGCATCCCGGCCTGGGCCCTTCTGTGTGGAGTTTGCATGTTCTCCCCGTGTCTGCGTGGGTTTTCTCCGGGTTCTCCGGTTTCCTCCCACAGTCCAAAGACGTGCAGGTGTTCGGTTCATTGATGACTCTAAATCACCCGTAGGTGTGAATGGTTGTCTGTCTCTGTTCGTCTCTATGTGCCCTGTGATAGACTGGCGTCCTGTCCAGGGTGGACCCCGCCTCACGCCCGATACCAGCTGGGATCGGCTCCAGCCCCCCGCGACCCCGACAGGGACAAGAGGTTGAAGATGAAAAAAAGACCACTGCATGTACCCTGATCCCAGTTTAACAAACGCTGGTCTTAAGAGGAAACACTCTTTCACAATAAAAGCACAAAACAGTTTTTTTCACTGTCACTTTGTTCAACACTTTGGTCCGGAGAGAAATATGTCATTGATTGGATTGCCATGAATTTTGCGTCGACATTCCTGTTACCCAGAGGATAAATCTGAACGACGTTAATATTGAAATCAATTCAACCAAATGACGTCGTCGTATCCATAGACTGTATAAAAAACAGACGTAGCGTCTCCATCGAGGTCCGTTCTCTCAACTTGATCCAATCGTCCTCGCCCACAGGAGTCTCCATCTTGTCAGACTTTGACTCCGCCTCATTTCCTCTCACCAAAAAAGGGCATGTATGTGACGCTGGGGGGAGGGGCATACGTCCATCTGGCTGACGTTTACCTCCGAGGAGAAGTGAGGGCCAGAGGCTAGCTGTCACTCAAGAGGCCACGCCCCTAATTATTCATAAACTTTAACCTCCAATAAAATCAAAACTAGCCCCTCCCCCTCAGTGTTGTCATGGCGATCTGAGCTAAACACACAGACTAGAATGTTCTTTTGTCCTTAAACAGGTTTAATGATGCTGTGTAAACGGACTGTTTAACATGGGGCTCAATGAGAAACTGCTCTGTTATGAAACCTGAAACCCTAGTGGACACTCAGAGAACTGACGCTTTTGGCACTTCCTGATTGGATCAAACAGGAAGTGGCTGTGGTGGGGGCTTGGTCCGCACATTTTCACCTACAGATGCTTGTTTAGAAAATACTTGAGTACTTTGTCTTTAGAGAAATAATATTCCTCGAAGCAAAGGGGTTGAAAAAATGTGCGTTGTCAAGGCCAAAGCTCAGGCACAGTATTGGCAATATTCCGGTATTACTGTATCTTCCGCTGTTTTTGGTGGATTATTCCTTTAAATGACAACCTCTCCCCCTCATCATCCTGTTGACGAGGCTAGAAACCCTATCAGTGGAGCGCCCGGTGGCCCAGTGTTTGGATCAGGCGCCCCGCATACAGAGGCTAAAGGTCCAAGCTGCAGCGGCCCGGCACTGCGGCTCTTTGCTGCATGTCGCCCCTCGCTCTCTCTCTCCCTCTCTCTCTTATTTACTGTCAACCTCCAGCTGTTCTATCCTCTCTCCCTCATCCTCCTGCTCATCCTCCATGATGAGGTTAGAAACCCCCCCACCGAGTTGACCTTCCACCTCCCGCGCTCCGAGCTGCCTGTCAGACCCCGGCGGTGAAGCCACCGTCACACCTCAGCTGACTGTCCCCGTCCTGCTGTGATTAAAATGTCCCCACCTCCACCAGCTCCGCGCCCTTCACCCCTGCTCTTCATGCTGCATTCAAGTCACGTGGGGATTTACTGTGAGTACTAAAACAAAAAAAGTGTTCATGCACGAGGAGTCATCTGAAACCGTCGCCAAAGAATTCAGGAAGTTGGGTTGTGACTTGGTCCGGCAGGTTTTAACACTGAACAGGTGTCGGTGGTGCTGTTCTCACGCTGCTGCACGTTCAGTCTTATTTTAATCCAGACGCTTTAAACGCAGCTGGGATCTCCACGTCTTTACTTGTGTCACTTCGCAAAGTGAAAGCCAGTTATTGCAGTTGTGTAAATACAATAAAGAAAGACATGAAGAGATGATGTTTTTAGCTTAAATTCTTATTTTCTTTAACTATAAAAAACACTGAAGCAGTGAAATCTTATTTTATTCAGTGTCAAATAAATATGTTTACAGCCTGGTACAAAAATGTTTTTGGTCTCATCTCATCTCATCTTCAGCCTCTTATCCGGGGTCGGGTCCCAGGGGCAGCAGCTTTAGCAGGGGACCCCAAACTTCCCTTTCCCGGGCCACATTAACCAGCTCTAACTGGGGGATCCTGAGGCGTTCCCAGGCCAGTGTGGAGATCTAATCTCTCCACCTGGTCCTGGGTCTTCCCCGAGGCCTCCTCCCAGCTGGACTTGCCTGGAACACCTCCCTAGGGAGGCGCCCAGGGTTCATCCTTACCAGATGATCCTGAACCACCTCAACTGGCTCCTTTCAACGCGAAGGAGCAGCGGCTCTACTCCGAGTTCCTCACGGATGCTGAACTTCTCCCCCTCTCTCTAAGGGAGACTCCAGACCCCCTCCTGAGGAAACACATTTCACACGCTTGGACCCGCGACCTGGTTCTTTGGGTCCTGACCCAGCTTTCATGACCACAGGTGAGGGTAGGAACCAAGATTGACCGGTAGATCCAGAGCTTTGTCTTCCTCAGCTCTCTTTTCCGTGCTGTAGAGCGACTGCAGCTCCGCCCCCGCTGCTCCGATTCTCCGGCCAAACTCACACTCCATCGTCCCCTCACTCGTGAACATGATCCCGAGGTACTTGAACTCCTTCACTTGGGGTAAGGACTCATTCCCTGTAGCTAATTCCCCGTTCATGACAACTGTACGGAGGTGAACTTTTTATACAACTCAGCTGTTTTTAATTATAATAAGGCTCAGAGTTTTGCAGAATTAGAGGGCTGGTTGCTTTGAGTGACAGATGGGTGCTGTCAAAAGTGTCATTCAGCCCGCCTCAGCTCCACTTCTTTGTCCTTTTTCGGATTATTCAGGCGCCGTGAGCCATCGCCAAGATGGCAGAAACCTACAGGTGACGCCACGGAGACTACGCCCCTGTTGCATAGTCTATATACATGATAGCAAATGGAATATCTGTGGTTTCCAAACAAAACTGATGGGCTGCTTTTTTAGATCATTTCTATGTTGATATTCTGAAGGCGGGGTCAAATGAACAGACAAGGCTGCTGATTTGAACGAAAACTATTTCAAAACCTCTTCATTTCTTTCCTTTTCATTCATTCTGTCACGGCGTCCTTGAGTCTCAGCCCAGAACGACCTCCCGTGCACACCGCTGATGCTTTTGTTCTTGGGAAAAAGCCTCGGTTGGACCTCGCAGGTACAGGATTTTTTAAAAAGGGAGGACGCATCTGTGTGAAGACTCCAGATAAGACGTCTCATGGTCAAATCTAATTCTGCTGGCGACCACTGCAGCACATGACAGGAAGTGTTGTGGGCTGTATTCGTTCCTCAATATCATCCCTGTAAATGACCAACACTGACGGC
Organism: Echiichthys vipera; assembly: GCF_963691815.1. NCBI lineage: Eukaryota > Metazoa > Chordata > Actinopteri > Perciformes > Trachinidae > Echiichthys > Echiichthys vipera. The sequence continues at coordinate 2,748,927 of NC_139845.1, forward strand.
GAACAACATGGCGAGCACGTTCCCACCCTCCCTCGTTTCTTCTCCTCTCTTGAAGCCCTCTTTTGGCTGCCGTGATGAGCCCCCTTTGTTCTTCATGTTAAAGAGTCATTTCGGCTGCATCTCTCACCCTCTGACAGACACTATCTGCACAGAAAGAGGAGTAATAACTATAATAATGACAGTAATAACAGTGGGGAGGTTGATTGTAGACTTTACTCGGTTCAGCTGTGGTGTGTTCAGGGCCCACGCATGATCGCCAAAAACGTTCAGAGCGCGTTCGTGTCCGTTTACCCACCATGTGGTCACTAAAAATACAGAACAATCCCCACAATGGGATTTAAAATTGATAAAATGATGCAGTTGAGGTGGTTCGGGCATCTAGTAAGGATGCCCCCTGGGCGCCTCCCTAGGGAGGTGTTCCAGGCACGTCCAGCTGGGAGGAGGCCTCGGGGAAGACCCAGGACCAGGTGGAGAGATTAGATCTCCACACTGGCCTGGGAACGCCTCAGGATCCCCCAGTTAGAGCTGGTTAATGTGGCCCGGGAAAGGGAAGTTTGGGGTCCCCTGCTAAAGCTGCTGCCCCCGAGACCCGACCCCGGATAAAAGGGCTGAAGATGAGATGAGATGAACATGTCGGCCTTTTGTCTGTTTCACAAGGGTGTGTCTATGCACTGTAGCACGTGTCTGGGCCCAAACTATGAGTCTTGCACCCCTTGTTTGGACTAAAACTGGGCTCAAGTTAGAAGTTCTGCACACTTGTTTTCCAGAGTTAGACTGCATTTTGCTTTTGTTGTCTTTAAAACTTGAAAGCACATCGGAGAAACAAAATATCCAGTCTAGAGTGTCCACTAGGGGCAGGTTTCATAACAGAGCAGTTTCTCATTGAGCCCCATGTTAAACAGGCCGTTTACACAGCATCATTAAACCTGTTTAAGGACAAAAGAACATTCTAGTCTGTGTGTTTAGCTCATATCTCCATGACAACACTGAGGGGGAGGGGCTAGTTTTTATTTTATCGGAGGTTAAAGTTTATGAATAATTAGGGGCGTGGCCTCTTGAGTGACAGCTAGCCTCTGGCCCTCACTTCTCCTCGGAGGTAAACGTCAGCCAGATGGACGTATCTCCCTCCCCCCAGCGTCACATACATACCCTTTTTTGGTCAGAGGAAATGAGGCGGAGTCAAAGTCTGACGAAGACAAAGATGGCGACTCCCGTAGGCGAGGACGATTGGGTCAAGTTGAGAGAACGGACCTTGATGGTGAAGTTACATGAACATTAAGTGAAACAGGTTTAAATATGTGACCACCAGAGACGATACTGAGGAGCGATGCTGCGAATTAAAGTCAAACTTCAACATGCAGCACCTTTAAATAAGATTAAACTCAGCACACGCACACA
>NC_139845.1:2752824-2800324 GCF_963691815.1 Echiichthys vipera
AACACTAACACAGTTGTTATTGAGCCACAGCCCCAAGTGTCCATGAAGACGTCTCTGCCGTCCTCCTTCAGAAGCGTGAACGAGTGTGAAGACGGAGAGGAGAGACACACTGATGACGACAGTGTGATGATAAACAGCTGCCATTAAAACTTCATTATGATGGGACGTGATGTACCGTGACGGGTCCTGTGATGTGGCGTCTATCAGACACAGGAGGGAGGGCGGGGTCGGCCGGGACGGGCGACGGGGGCGAAGACAAAAAAGGAGTCTTTATCTGCGAGCTCCATCGGTACAGGAAATATCTGTGTTTGCGAGGGGAGAGGTGGCGGATGGGACTTAAGTGCTGTTATCACTTCTGACGGGGAGAGAGAGAGAGAGAGAGAGAGAGAGAGAGAGAGAGATAGAGAGAGAGAGAGAGAGAGAGAGAGGGAGAGAGAGAGAGAGAGAGAGAGAGAGAGAGAGGCGGGCTTTTAGATGGCATCTCCATTTTCTGGAAGTCCGCGTCGTCCGCGTCTCTACATTTGTGCTCGGCTTCCTTCAGAAGGGACCCTGACTCATTACGTTCAGATGCTTTCATGTCCCTTCACTCTTCTTTGGGAGCGGGGAGCGACACATTCCTGCAGCAGGCGCATCATTCCTGCGGAAAGCGCGGCTTATTAACTGTAACTTATTCACGTTAAGTCTGCGAGATCGTCCCCAAACACGCCACAACACTCAGCCTGGAAGAACATGACTACAAAGTAACGTCCCAATAGTTAAAAAAACAACATTTTCTGACTAACGTGGTTCTTTAAGGGCGCACTCACACTGTCCTTCCGCACCGGGCCAAAACAGGTTTAGCGGGTAAAGCCTAGTGCGTTTGACCAGTGTGAGTGCAACCGTACCACGTCTAGGAGCGGCACGCTTGCCGGTCACGGCCCGTTTGAGAGAGGTCGGCTTTTGTTGAGCGCGTTTGCACATGTACGAGTACGAGCACGAGCGTGCACAGGTGTACGAGCACGACTATGAGGCCTACCGCAGCTCTGAGGTCATTTCCTGTGCGCCTGTTGGGACGTAGAAAAAAGAAGGAGGGACCATGCGCGGACATTTAAAACAATGGCGGCGAAAGGTTCACGTTGGTGTGATGCGGAGGTGGAGTGTTTACTGCAGATTTGGTCGATGAAAAGATTCAAAAACAGTCGACAAGACGCACAAAAACTCCGAGGTCTACGGAAAGATCTGGAAACAAAGCCACGCATCGCCATGACGTCATCAATGCGTGTGACGTGTTAGGAGTGTAAAGATAAAAGAATGTCTCTGCTGCAGAAACAACCCAGGGACAGCTGAACGTAACATCAGAGGAGTGATGAGCGGAGCGCTACAACACAGTCAGCGGGAGAAACGGCAGCCTCAGGATAATACGGTGCAGTCAGTCACATTGTTCAAAGATGCTAAATGTGGGTACAGATCAGAGCAGAGCTAAATACAGGTACATCAAGTCTCATCAGTGTCACTTTCTCTCTGTACAACTGCTGTGTGAGTGAACTGCCCTGTATTTAAGCTTCAGCTCCGTTTCACGTGTGAGCGCAAGCAAACTAAGTGTATTAGGGCGCACTCCCACTGTTCCTCCGTCCCGTGCCCCGTGCTTTAGGGTCCTTGTCCCCCCCTCCAGGCCCGTTTGTACTCACACTACCTGGGCCTCGGAGAATGCTTCTTGCTGCCTATACGTCATCACGCCGTAACACGTCACACGCATTGATGACGTCATGGCGATGCGTGGCTTTGTTTCCAGATCTTTCCGTAGACCTCGGAGTTTTTGTGCGTCTTGTCGACTGTTTTTGAATCTTTTCATCGACCAAATCTGCAGTAAACACTCCACCTCCGCATCACACCAACGTGAACCTTTCACTGCCATTGTTTTTTAATGTCCGCGCATGGTCCCTCCTTCTTTTTTCTATGTCCCAACAGGCGCACAGGAAATGACTCCTGGCCTTGTGCTCGTACACGTGCGCACGCTCGTGCTCGTACACGTGCAAGCGTGCTTTACAAAAGCCCACCTCTCCCAAAACAGTCCGTGGCCGGCAACCGTACCGCAGCTAGACACAGTACGGTTGCACTCACACTGGTCAAACGCACTAGACTCTACCCGTAAAACCTGTTTGGGCACGGTACGGAGGCACAGTGTGAGTGCGCCCTTGGTGTCCTCACAGAAAGTGAAATCAGTAACTGTTCCTCTCCGCTCGACCGACTTCCTCCCTGGTTGGGGTCAGAGTCTGAGGTCATTTCCTTGTTTTCCTGTCATGCAAACAACACTTTTATCACTGCCCGTATACGATTAAACCCAGATGGACTTCTGCACCGTATGAAGCAGGGATATGATTTCCGTTTGAGCGCCACACACCCACAGTATCCACACCCTGTCTAACTGAAAGGCCGAGGCTGATTTAAAGGCTGTACCCGACCACGGCGACTTAATTAACTGTCTCACGCTGAGCATGTGCACATGACAAATGGTGAGAAAGATGCCCCTGTGGTCGGACGGTTCCACGCTGCCTTTGGACACAGACAACCTTCTTTGCTGGAAGACACACAGTGATAAGCTGTGCAGTGGACTGCAGCAGAGTTTGCCCGTAAGGTAAATGTTGTCTCCAGCGAGGGTCCGGACAAACTCTCTCTGTGCACGACAAAAACACACGACCAAGCCGACTGTACACAGAGTAAGCACGTCTACTGTGTATGCACCAGCATGCACAGACAAAGAAGAAGAAGACCGAGAAGAAAAGGAACACGAAGACAAAGCAGAAGAAGAAAAATATGTAGAAGAAGAAGGAGCAGAAAAAGACGAAGAAGAAGAAGACAAAGAAGAGGCAGAGGGAGAAGAGTTAGACAAAAATGAAGAAGACAAAGAAGAAAAAGACAAAGAAGAGGCAGAGGGAGAAGAAGAAGAAGAGACCTCGGAGAAGAAGAGGCCTCATGTTTTTAAGAACTTTAGTGCAAAAAAACGTTATTTGCAAGGATCAGAAACACAAAGTATCATCTAAATAATGTCAATGTGTATATATATAAATATGAAAATACAGAAAAAAATAACCGGTAGACATTTTTGTATTGTTTTGACGATGCATATGTGAAGTCTATGTGAAGACTTCATATGTGAAGAAATGTGTTTCCTCAGGAGGGGGTCTGGAGTCTCCCTTAGAGAGAGGGGGAGAAGTTCAGCATCCGTGAGGAACTCGGAGTAGAGCCGCTGCTCCTTTGCGTTGAAAGGAGCCAGTTGAGGTGGTTCAGGATCATCTGGTAAGGATGAACCCTGGGCGCCTCCCTAGGGAGGTGTTCCAGGCACGTCCAGCTGGGAGGAGGCCTCGGGGAAGACCCAGGACCAGGTGGAGAGATTAGATCTCCACACTGGCCTGGGAACGCCTCAGGATCCCCCAGTTAGAGCTGGTTAATGTGGCCCGGGAAAGGGAAGTTTGGGGTCCCCTGCTGGAGCTGCTGCCCCCGAGACCCGACCCCGGATAAGAGGCTGAAGATGAGATGAGATGAAAAAAGACCCTGGGATGATTTTACACCTGACTTTCACTTTGAGAGTAATCCACTGATATAATTTATACGCTTTAGTGAATCTTTCAATGATGTTAAGACACGGGATTCTTTGGGTATTTCACGAATCGATTTGACTGTTTCCGTGCTTACTTACTTTATCAATACGTGAAATAAATGAAATATACAAAATAACTGGCAGTTTAGCCAACAGCACTGGAGGAAGTTCATGGTCCTTCAACAAAATAAGCAGAGAAAAGTCTGTAGGAGTGAATAAAAAGCAAAAGTTTACAGCAATACTTTGGAAACTCGTCTTCAGTCTTCTGCATAAATGAGGATAAAATGAAAGAAACTGAGTCTTTCGTAGGAACAGGAGTTGACTCATTTGTGCTGTTGTGGATTCAGCAGTGGAGGATAACCTCTGTTCTCCAAAGCCGGCCTCAGGAGGAAGAAATGCTAATGTTCTCTACCTGACTGCAGTCGGCTGAGTTTTGTAAAAAAGGTCCACTGTGTGTTGTTTGGTTGGTTGGTTGGTTTGTTGGAGGGGCTCCACGTTAGCCTCTGAAGCTCGTTTCCCACTGGACAAAAAACCCACACACACATCTGCGTTTGTGTTTGGTTGGAAAGAATACAATCGGCATTCATTCCCAGGACAAATGACTCCGCAGTAGTATTTACCCACGGAAACATAAAACCAGGTAGAGATGTGTGTTGCACTTCCAGGCGTTGGTGTGTGAATAGACAACAACATGCAACAGTAACGTGAAATGTCAGAAATCCAGCGTTTCCCAAGGTGACGTCCTTAAAATGTCTCGTTTTATTCACAAACCCAGGGCTTTACGACTCACACTGCACTTCTACTGGTCCTGCGTTGAGTGTCTGTCAGAACATGTGACTCATGAGAACACAGTGAAAAGCACGTACATAGCAACTCCCACGTAAAGCTACGCACAGAGATTCGTACCAACAAACACGTTGACGGAATGCAACGTCGAACCGGAAGGTAAAACACGTGAAACCGGAAGTGCGACAATGCAGAAAAAATCCCGATTTTTGCCAACGCAACAACGATTTTATCCAACGAATGGTGACGTTTAGGTTCAGGTATGAAAAACACGTTGTTAGGGTCAGATAAATGGCTGTGGATTGGTTTAGTACGGCCAGGAATTGAACCTCGCTCCGCTGCCTCAGAGCCCCGTGTTTTCCCTGCCAACCATCCTCCCTCCTACCCGTGTCCTTGTGCAGCGACTCGCCATCTTATACGACGTCACACGCTTTCACCGCGGGGAATGCTGGTGCTGGTGGTGCCTGCTGCCCTGGTCCTGTGTGTAGGTCTCTGCTGACAGTGGTAGTGCCTGCTGCCTTGGTCCTGTGTATCAGGTTCCTGCTGATGGGGGTGCTGCCTGCTACCCTGTTCCTGCGCGCACGTCTCGGCTGATGGTGGTGATGCCTGTTGCTGTGGTCCTGTGGTCCTGTATGAAGGTCTCTGCCGATGGTGTTAGTGCCTGCTGCTGTGGACCTGATTGTTGGTCTCTGCTGATCGTGGTGGTGCTTGCTGCCGTGGTCCTGTGTGCTGGTCCCTGCTGATGGTGGTGATGCCTGCTGCCCTGGTCCTGTGTGCAGGTCTCTGCTGATCGTGGTGGTGCCTACTGACGCTTCCTGCTACTTCAATAACTATTAGTCATTTATTCTGTCACTACTTTTATAAATTATAAAATGTGTAGCCATAAAAACACCATCAGTGGTATGTCTTGCTGTATCGTAGCTGCTATTGCCCCTACTCATCATTTTGTCATAATTATTTTCATTTTCATGTTCTGTCACCTTGGATGTGCGTGTTCCTGCTGTTCTGCTATGCAGACTGCCATAACATGTGGGTCATGTTCACATTACAGTAGATATTGTTATAGTTACTGTTACTCGCTGACTGCTTGCATCTCTGGAAGTGTGTCAGTCTCTCTGTCTTTTGTCTATCTTTGTGTTTCTCTCTTTCTCTCTCCTTTTCTTCCTCCCCAACCGGTCAAGACAGATGACCGTCCTCCACAGAGCTGGGTCTGTCCGACGTTCCTGCCTGTTATAGGGAAGGTTTTCGTTGCCACCGTACTCTATGGGGGAATTGTTGGGTCTCTGTAAATCATAAATAAGTCATAGAGTGTGGTCTTTACCTACTCTGTAAAGTGTCCTGAGACCACTGTTGTTATGATTTGGCACTGTTAATAAAATTGAATTGAACTGAATTGTTATATGTACAAATGCTCCATGAGAACACACTGACATTAAAGTACTGCATTGTAAATTTAGCCCTGTTCCAGGCTGAAAACTTTTAGCCTGGGGTCGAGTCCATGTTCAGGGGAAAACCCTGCTGACTCAGACTAACGCTGCTCTGAAGCAGGACCAGCGAGCCCTGGGCTAAAGTCGGGGTGAGCCTGCCCGGACTGGGGCTCAGTGCGGTGTGGAAAGCTCTATACTTGTGTGTGATATCGATTAGAGCCATGCAAAAATACCTTTTCACCATCAACAGAAGCGGTTTCTCGTCTTTCAGCCTTCACAGTACACAGCCCCGGTCTGTTCATGGCATCGGCACATGTTTGATACGCCGGCCTTAACCTTCCTTCCAGAGCCATTTGATACATAATTTAATAAGACTTGGTGTGAAGCGGCGAGCAGGGATCAATACATTCTGTTTAATCTGACACGGAGCGTTGGAAAAAAGGGCAGAAAACATGCGCAGATGTTCAAGTAAAGCGGAGGCGTTTTGAGATTAAACTCTGCTCTGTTCTGCCACGAAGGCGGACAGCAGCGGCAGTGTGAAGTGTACCGCGGCTCTGCCCTTTAGGGAGGACAGACAGGCAATTAGTCCAGCTGCTACAGTGTGGATGTCAGCAGGCGGCTTCAGACCAGCAACACCCGCTGGGCCCGGACCGTCTGACGCTCCCTTCTGAACTAACCAGCGTGCACTTTTCCCTTCAAGCTCCATTTTGCTGCTTAAACATAAACACTCAAATATTGCCTACAGATGGTTTCGCAAGCAGACGCAGGGAGAAAAAAGTGTCCTTCTGGCGCAGCGTTTGAATATGTAAGTGAATTTCTTGGTTCCTTTGGTTAAGTGTTAAGATGCTACAGGAGAGCGAGGGAGCGAGGGGGGAGAGGTATCGGAGCCGCTGAATAATGCAGTGAGATACTGAGCTGCTGATGGTGCTGACCGGGAGAAGCCTGCAGTACGGGCTCCTCTTCAGACTGCTTATAACTCCAAAGTGCTCTGCGAAAAAAGACCACTCTGCATTGTGTTGATGAGTCTGTAGATAAATGATCTGGCATGCCAGGTTTACAGAACAGAATTGGCAATATCACACAATCCCTCTGAATGTTTATGGCTCGTAGACGATCCAAGATCAACATTTGACAATTACATTGACATACATTCAATATTAGGGTTTCGCCAATATTTTGATAAAAAGACAAAGGGCGCACTCACATTGTCCTTCTGCACCGTGCCCCGTGCTTTAGGGTCCTTGTCCCCCCCTCCAGGCCCGTTTGTACTCACACTACCTGGGCCTCGGAGAATGCTTCTTGCTGTCTATACGTCATCACGCCGTAACACGTCACACGCATTGATGACGTCATGGCGATGCGTGGCTTTGTTTCCAGATCTTTCCGTAGACCTCTGAGTTTTTGTGCGTCTTGTCGACTGTTTTTGAATCTTTTCATCGACCAAATCTGCAGTAAACACTCCACCTCCGCATCACACCAACGTGAACCTTTCACCGCCATTGTTTGAAATGTCCGCGCATGGTCCCTCCTTCTTTTTTCTATGTCCCAACAGGCGCACAGGAAATGACCTCAGAGCTGCCGTAGGCCTCGTGCTCGTACACGAGCGCACGCTCGTGCTCGTACACGTGCGCACGCTCGTGCTCGTACATGTGCAAACACACTTTACAAAAGCCCACCTCTCCCAAACGGGCCGTGGACCGCAAGCGTGCCGCAGCTAGGCGCGGAGCGGTTGTACTCACACTGGTCAAACGAGCGAGGCTTTACCCGTAAAACCTGTTTTGGCCCAGTGCGGAAGGACAGTGTGAGTGCGCCCTAAGCTGTTGTCATGGCTAATGAAAATCCACTAATAATCCCATTTACATGCAGCTGTCAAAAGTCCCTCGACCGGCGACTTGAAAAGGTTGCTGCATCGATGTTTGCAAGTATGCAAAAACATTGCATTTGCAGTATTATGAACCGGGTATGTGTGTCGATATTCTAGGGGAAAAACCACAGGAAGTGCACAGTTGGTGACACGTTTTCCATCAACAAGCAGCGATTGGTCTGCCAGAGAAGGTAGGCGGAGCTAACGCGAGAGACTCACTCTTTAGGTCAGTTGTCTGAGAAGCAGCGCGCCATTTGTAACTCTGGGAAATGACACACAAACAAACAAACAAACTTGATTCCTTGTTATTTCTTCCTCCTTCTTCTTGAGGGATGAGACTTTCAGAGGCTGCAGCTGAAACCATTAACAAGTGCTTTGATAGTATTTGGGGTAGAAAAGGTTTCTTGCTGTTTCTTGTGTCTGGGTTTAATCCCTAAAACAGACTGAAACACAGGTTTTTGTTTGTTGTCTATGAATAAATCTCACAAAAAACAGACATGGGGTGAATTCCTAAATTATAATGAGGTCCCGGGGTAATTGGACTCTAGTGTGAACGAGGCCTGGGGCTCCTGCAGGCTACTGCAGCTGAGCCACGAGTCGATACTCCGAACAGTTTTTTCTTTAACAAAATTATTAATCATGTTTTCCAACAACGCCTCTGCTTTACATTCACACACGGGTGGGCCTGAGTGTGCACGGCCTTGCTGTAAGGCATGTACGGCACCCACAGGGTTCTCAACCTGGAGGTCCGGGTGAGTCACGAGACAGTAAATGGGATAAAACAGGAGCAGAAATATCTATTTTTTTTTTAATTCCTGGTGTTTTCCAGGTTAGTTTTACCTCTTTAGACCTCTACAAATAGTTTTTATTAAAACAAAAAATTACTTTTTAGTTGATTCATTGATCAGTTGGATGTAGTGTAAGTAATTGTGACGGTCCTTTTCCTGTATTTTCTGACATTTTAGTGCAATTGACTCATTATTTAATTAAGAAAATAAATCAAACTGCTCCATATCATAGCAGAGATCACAAGGGCAAAAACACGTGGGACCACTCACTCTGTCATCCATACATTTTCATTAAAACTAGTGCAGCGCACATTCAGATCATCGACTTCACACTGCACTCCCTTGGTTCCTCAACAACACACATGCCCAGTGTGAAGTAATACAGTTAACAAGTTATGTGAATCATACATATGTACTGTATGCACACAAACACAGATTCATTCCTTTATAGTTAGATGATGATGATGATGATGCTACAGCGCCACCTATTGGCCAAATGGGACCCAAATGGTCCTGTCCAACCACACAACATATCTACACGTGTCTACCAAATGTGGTTACAATAGCACAAAGCCACGAGGAGATATAACGTGTTGTAATATAAGTATTTGCGGAAACTTTGAGGGCCAGATGTAGCAAAACTGTCTGGCACATCGATCTGAAAGCTTGCTTTGTCCGGCTCGATCCAGAGTTGTTCTGTACCAAATTTGGTGAAGATTGCGGATTGAGGAGTAGCGAAAAGACTGATTTGGACACAATTCACTATTGGTTCAAAAGACACACACAAATACAGACAGACACACACAAAGGCCCAGAGATTTCTCGCGTTATAGTGAGATTCATTTAGCTGGAATTTGCGTTTAGACGTGCAGATGTCACTGAGCATGCTCCGTTGTGTCATTAAACTGCTTTGTTAAATATACAAACCAAGAGAAACAAACTACAATTGCATCACTGGACTCAAACAACATCTGCTAGCCTCCTGTACCTCCCTGTGTGTGTGTGTGTGTGTGTGTGTGTGTGTGCTGCATCTGTTGCGAGGCCATCTCTAAATCTGCCTCTGCGTTGATCTGAGGCGAGAGAAGAGCCAAGGTGAATTCCTGCGCGGGGCCGATGGACGGAGATAAAGACCACAGCCAAATGGAAAGTGTGAATCGCTCCTCGGTCGATAAAAAGAGGCTGAAATCTCTAAAACACTCTCTCTGTTTAAGTGTCTTTGCCTTTGGAGCTGATTACACACACTTACCTGCCTCGCAATGACTTTCACACACTTGTCATCAAGTCTAATACGCACTCAAAGCGTGAGTAGCTGTGGTTTGGAGCTGAAGGTTGGTTCAAGTTCCACATGTAGCCTTTTGAGAATCAATAATTCAACACAACAACTTAATTAAGTGGAGTTACAGATGTGACTGTAGACCAGAGCCAACATGAATGGTGGCCTCTAGTGTGAACTGGAGTTTCTATCGGTTCAGATTCACTGAGGTTGATATTCATTGACACGTCACTGGGAGTCGAGATATTGAACACTGAAGAGCTGCAGTGATGACTCAGGAGGAGAACCTCCACTGTACATTTACTGACAATTTCACCATCTGTCCCTGCTGCTGGGCGCTTTGAAATTCGTGGACCACTTATAGAAACTCTCTTCAGTGTGGGATAAACTCTGCCGCTGACGTGACGTACGCCATCAAGACACGGCTTGAATTTAAGGAACAAGTGCCGTTCTAGTGCAGGTGTGAATGGGTCGTGTCTAGATGGTAAGCGTAGATTTGCAAACAATATTTGCCCGATCGTTTACAAAGTAGTTACAAAGTAGCCTATACTGGGAACTGTAAGTCAAGGTATGTGGTTTTCATTTGTACCTTATATGTTGTCACTTAAAGGGGGAGAAGAGGTTTGCATCCGGGAACCTGTGTGTCGGGGTTTTTGCACCCTGTGGGACTATTATTGTGGTTGCTCCCCACTTGTACACATGGATGGCTGGCTTCACCGAAGTTCAGTAAAGTACACAGAACTACATTGAAGGTGTGCGTGCATTATTGCCCTCGGGTTACCACACAAACCATAACCGGTCGAAACAAAGTTCTCCTCGATGATTAATGAACAGCGAAGCAAAAGTAGGATGCACCTGATTGGATGCTTCAGTCGTTGGCTGCTTGTTCCTAGATTTCAAAATCGGATCGACGCAGCGGCCGGTTTGGAAACTTTCTCCGATGTTACGGAAGTAGTTCACCGAAATACGCCGGTTATTGTAAATTCTCAATAACGTCATATTTAGACGATAGGGTGCTGCAAGAATGAGTCCAAAACCGCGGGTATGAGTTAGAATTGTGCACTTCCGGTTCCCTCGTTTGGAAGTCAATGTTGTTTTTTAAAATGTGAAGTACCGCCTGTTTGTTTAATTCAATTCAATTCACTTTTATTTAAAGTGTCGAATCATAACAAAAGTGATCTCAGGACACTTTACAGAGTAGGTAAAGACCACACTCTATGACTTATTTATGATTTACACAGACCCAACAATTCCCCTGTAGAGTACGGTGGCAACGAACGTAATTAGTAGCTTACGTAACTAGCGTTAATGTGCACACCACCAGTTCCGTTCGTTCTCCTGTGACCATGCTGGAAGTCACTGACGATTTTGGTTGATAATCCGATGTTATTGTTGTTTACTAGCTTGGATAGCTGTTTGTTAAAGCTAACTTATTGGTTTGTCATGTTGCTGTGCGTGCTAACTGTGATAAGCTAATTGAACCAGCGTGATATTTGTGGAGGCTAATGTTCACTGTGTGTAACTAGCTAGCTGTTGTCATGTGGTAATAGAAGCAACCGTTCTCCGCTTGCTTAGTGTGTTAATACCTGCATGTGTATTTTATTTGCATGTGCAGAGTCATGTACCTCATTTCTTTTTCTTTATTTCTTCACAGAAACTTCCACCATTGTACGTTACAACACGTGTTCGATGTAACGCAGTCCAATCGAATGACTTTAATCAGTCAACTCTCACCAGAGACGCTGTCCTTCCTGACCGAAGCCCTGAAGCGCCAGCTCATCTGAACCAAGGTCATTCTTAAGAAATAAGCTGCTGAATCCATATTCATCTTACATCGACGACCAACAGTTAATTTAAAAGATTTTCCGGAGTTTCGGGAGGCGACGAGTCACACTGAACCCCTGTGAAATGTATAAATAAGACTGGACTTTGTGCAAATGAAGAGTAGCTGTGGGAATGCAGGCTGCAGCGCGTGCTGGTGCGGTTTAATTGGCCCTCCACTGGGGTTACTTGATAAATGAAACCTGTTCTATAAAGCCAGCTGGCAATAAACACCTCTAAGTGTGAATCCTTCTTGGTGTTTTAGAGCAGGTATATGCAGCTTCTCACACGCACTTCCTTCACATAAAGGCTTTGACTTGGAAAGGCTGTGAGCTGGTGGCACATAATTATAAACCAACATAATTGCTTTATGACGCCGACCATAAAAAGATTTCCAGCAAACTTGAAACTTTTTTTTCCAAGTTCCTGCGAGAAAATGAAAAAGTAATTTAATCCCACAGCGCACAGCCTACGCAGAATGAAGGCGCACACAGACCCGGCAGTATGACTCGAGAATGGAAGTGCCACGGAAAAATGATCATATACAGTATTGTCATCAACGTCCTAATTACAACACTTCTAGGAGAAATCTGCAAGAGGCACTAATTTACCCGCCCATCAACCCTTTGTTCAAATGTATGCAAATCACCCGTCTGGAAATATCTGAGCAGCACTGAAGCAAGAAGCCAATAAGCTGTGGCGTTCCTCCTCCTGCCGGGGAGAGAAGCTCGGATAAACGACAGTAAAAAAAACCTAAATAACAGTGCACGTGTTCTGCAACACAGATTGAGGAGCCTATCGTGCGCAAGCTGATCGAATCAGGAGACAGGACGAGGGATCGGGGGTCAGACAGTTCCATTACCCCGGGCAGCGCGCTTCATTATTCACTGCACACCAGAGAAATGTAGCTGTGGGACACGCATATACAGTACACTCATGTCCCACAGCAACAGAGCTATTACAGTGGTGACTCCGGGGGAACGTCCCTCCCATTCCCTCAAACACCACGCGGGCACAGGAAGACCTCATCCATAATGACTTTGAGTGCAACTTTATTATTAAAGGAGAACGTTTCCATGTCAGGAAAAGACGCTTGAAGCTGTGCACGCAAGACGGATGATATATTCCAAGAGCTTGTTGCTGCCACTAAGCTAGCTACAGGTGGTTATTCCTTTATCCAGGCAGATGACGTTGATTGTCCGATCAGGAACAGACTCCCTGGTTCTAGATAGTACGACAGGCAGTAGGGTGACTTTACGGGGGTGTGTTCACGCTGAACGCAAAGTAGATTTCTATTCCATTTGACTGCGAAAGTGTTTCTGCAGTCATCGATTATGTGCAACAAAAAACCCCTATGTACCAATGTGTAGCTAGCTAGCAACGATACACAAACTCTGGAGGGGGTCACGTCCATAAATGTTGGCAACTTTACGAAACACAATCCGACAAGCGCACAAATTTCCCGTTTTGTCTAGATGGTCACCCTAGATTTGTGAAAACTCTTGAGAGACGGGCTGCCCAAGGACCTATCCTTACCTTAACCATCTAACCCCAACAATATGAGATCAAGGTTCGGCAAATCTTGGGTTACCATAGAGACATAACCCCAGCTTCCTGCAGCGATTGGCTGGTTGGGTTTGTGAAAATAATAAAGTACGGATGAACTTTTCTCTCAGGCTCTCTTTTCGTTCATCACACTTCCGTCACAGGCGGCGACCTCTTTTGAGGAGAGACTGTCCATAAGTATGCGCTGTTTTCCCCATTTTTACTATTCATTGCATCTCGTCCATGGGGGCATGATCTACAGAACGCCTTTGAGCGTGGCCCTTCAGTCAGAACAGGCAGAAACACTTTTGCCTTTAGACGTGCTCGAAAGACGATCCGCAAGTTCGTTTCAAGCATTCTGAAACCCTTAAGAGCAAAACAAAGACTTGCCCAATTGTAGCGACCAGCCTAATAAATCTTTGTGAAACCGAGCCCAGGGGGGCCTTGGTTGCAGAATTCAGACCACTAACGCTGTCCACTGGAACCTAAATTAAACTAATGAAGACGTTTCAGGATGATAAACAGCTCCTGACAGCGAGGCGAGGCAGCTTTCATTCTCGGTTCAACAGACCGACACTCATGAACAGCACAACAGAAACTCACTGTATCAGGGGAGGACTACAAATCTGACCAATAACCACTTTTAATAAAAAGCTTGTATGCCCCTTATATTGCTCTAACCCTACTGCAAACACTCACAAGACTAATAAATCCTTCCCTTTCGTCACATTGAGCTTTTTCCTTCCAAATGTTTTGTTTGATTCTGTAGATTGATCACGTCCATGATATAGAGGGTGAACTGTCTGAGTTGAGACATACAATCACATGGACAAACGCGTTGTACCGTACATGCACGCACCTTCAAACCTGGCCGCTGCCCTGCGTCTGGAAGGCGACACCAGCTCCTTGACGATCTGTAGGACCTGCATGCTCACGGGGAGGCAGCCAGACGTGGCACAGGGCAGCGGCAGCCCATTCTTGCCCTCTCGCCCTCCGCAACCTCATGCCTCCCTGGCTCCCCCTTTAGGACTCATCCCCTAATCCACATCATGCCTCCCGGCTCCTGGAGGGATCTCGATTTCGCCGCCCGATGACCTGGTGCTGGTTTCTGGGTGGTGTCGTCTTTGAATCCTCTTCTCCTCGTTTTTTTCCTCTTTGGAAGTTTTTCCTCCAGATTTCAACACATGCTCACAAACTCTCCCGACACTCAAAATATCCTCAGATGCTCTTTTGCTTTTGGCTTCTCGACACCGCAAACAGCCGGTCTCCAAGCACAGATGTACAGCAGCAGCAGCAGCAACGGCAGCAAGTGCTTCACCTGCTTTGAATGCTGCGTCTGGACCACATGAAAACAGCCTTTAAATCTCAACTCAACAACAAACTGGCAGCTGCTGAAAGTCGCGGAGTACGTTTGCTGGCAGCGGTCGTCTCTCTGTGCACTGAATGTGTTCGTCTGGCGTGTGATGTGTGTGTTGTGCCGCTCAGCTGGAGTGCTCTCACACACTCTTCGTTTGGCGGTCGGTGCCAGAGAAGCAGAACAGAGCAATCCTCCTTTTTTTATATCTTCTCCAGACCAATCACCTGGTTGTCGGGGATCGATGAATACACTGTTCACCGGTGATGATGCTTCTCGACTGTCCAACTCCCTCACTTCCCTTTCGGACACTCTCGTCCTCTCCCGTGCATCTCTTTCTTTCTTTCTTTTGCATCAGCCTCTCCCTCTCCCTCTCCCTCTCCCTCAGTCCTGCAAACACTGGCTGCTTCGCACTCACTGTCCTCTTTTCACATCCTTTTATATTCTTATTAACGAGCGCTTCCTCTCACTCACCCCCAGCATCTCCTTCCCTCCCTTCCTCTCTGTGCTTTACCCGCACCCATCCCCTCCTCCGTCTCATTGTGTCGCTTTTTGTCTTGGATCACCCAACCCAGTTTTTTTTTTTATCTGGTGTACATTTACTGTGAAGATGAGAACATGAGAAGAATGCAAAAGGAGTAAATAGGGATGTGTGTGTGTGTGTGTGTGTGTGTCAGCGGTGATTTGTACCCAGCAGCATCAGTAACGCTGTCATCCTCAGGTTACGCCCTCTCACATATTCCATGTGTCTTTGTCACAACCCTCACTCCCTCAGCGTGTCTGTCGCTGTGATGAAGATGTTTTTAAGACAGAAATAGAAAATTCAGGCTACAAAAAAAAAACATTTATCTTGTTCTGTTGAGAGATGATTCACTCGTGACGCCGGAGGCACTGGGTTTTTATTCTTCTGGACCTTCTTGACCTTGTCACACTGTCTGAATTCATTAACTCCAGGACGTGGTTGACATTAATGGTACATAGTGCTCGGTGATGGTACTTGACTTTAAAAAGGGGGATCCACTGAAATAAACCATTGCCAATTAGTGTCAGGACTTCTCCAGTCGAGAGATACGTGCATTGATCGGTTTTGTACCCAGATCTAGAATAAAAAGACCATTTGTATGGTTTTGCTTGCAGTCGATCATCGCATGTGTTGTTAGATTTAATGAGACGTCTGATTGACCCACTACGATCCAGACAATCTGTGGTGCGATATCAATTTAAGTACTTGTATCACTTGGAGGGTACTGGTATTGGTATCTACATATTTTAGACATTAGAAGGAGGAGAAGAATTCCTTTATTTGTCCCGCAATGGGGAAATTCAATTTTCACTCTATTGTTATTCATGTTACACACACACACAGGCCCGACACACACACACATGCACAAACAGGACCTATATACATGCAATTAATGGAGAGATGTCAGAGCGAGGGGGCTGCCTGTGACCGGCGCCCCGAGCAGTTGGGGGTTTGGTGCCTTGTCAACAGCACCTCGGCAGTGCCCAGGAGATGAACTGGCACCTCTCCAGCCACCAGTCCACGCTCCATTCATGGTCCACACAGGGACTCGAACTAGCAACCCTCCGGTTCCAGCCAAGTCACCTATGGATTGAGATACTGCCGCCCCCTTGCAGAGTGCTGCAAGAATGAGTCCTAAAACCCGGATATTACCAGAAGTTAGAACTTTGCACTTCCTGTTCCCTCGTTTGGAAGTCAATGTTGTTTTTTAAAATGTCTGTGGTTATGAGATTTTAACGCTTTCTTTCTCACTCACTCACTCATCTTCAATCGCTTATCCGGGATCGGGTCGCAGGGGCAGCAGCTCTAGCAGGGGACCCCAAACTTCCCTTGTGGTTGGTAGTGTAGTTTGTTTATTGCCTAACGTTAGCTCTTTACTTCTGGCAATTGCGTTTACATTACTAAAATCATAACAGTTGTATTCATTTGTGAATCTTGCTGAAAAAAATGTGTAAGTATCGTAAACTTTTGCTCGCCACAGAGCGGATTTTCTGCAAAAATCTAATTGTCGAGGGAACCAGGGTGATGCTAACTTCCGGGTTGGCCAACAAAAACATGTCATCGTGCAGACCTTATTGTACAGCTTTACACTTTTATGTTTTTTTGGGGTTATTTCTCATCCTTTAAAGAATATATATATCTCATGTGGGGTTCCTCAGGGATCCATCCTAGGCCCGCTAGCTTTTCCCTATACACGACTCAAGTCCAACACCAGTCCGCATATCTTACTTAGTGACTTATCTAACCCATCACCACAGGTTGAGATCACCTGTAGCAACAAAAGCCATCAGATGGGTGAGGATAAACAAGAAAGACTGTTATATCAGTGGCCTTAGAAACAAATAAAAACATCCCATCATCTTCTCGTCACAGCTTTTGTTTTGCTTTCAAAGATCCTGACACTTATTGCCTAAAAACATTTGAAATAAATGCATCTATACAGGACACAAATTCAAGAACTCCACCCGAAAATCAAGACTTTTAAGGCTCTTTACAGACGAAAAAGATTATTTTTTAAATTCTTATTAGATTAGTTTAGAACACATATCCAATATGCATCATTATAACGTTTGATCTCTCTCTGTTTCTCTCATTAGCACTCCATTTCGTGTCTCCTGCACTCTCCGCCCTCGTCCATTACACCCTCTCTAATCAATCCACATGCAGTACTCCTCCCTGTTCCTCTCCTCACTGCATCATCTCGCTATAATCAGTCCATTTTTACGCTCAATCGGTGATGAATGCCTCGTGCTGTAATTTATTTATCTCCTCCAGGGTGAGGCCAATGTCAGTGTTTCCATATTTCATGACATTCCGCTGGTTGTCAGTGAATTCTGATGGGATGGCGCTTAAAGGCCTTTACACACCTGGGATGTTTTTATTTGTGCGATGAATTTGCACGTCAATATATTTTTCCGAACTGTTGTTTTTGTCATCTCATCTCATCTTCAGCCTCTTATCCGGGGTCGGGTCTCGGGGGCAGCATCTCCAGCAGGGGACCCCAAACTTCCCTTTCCCGGGCCACATTAACCCGCTCTAACTGGGGGATCCTGAGGCGTTCCCAGGCCAGTGTGGAGATCTAATCTCTCCACCTGGTCCTGGGTCTTCCCCGAGGCCTCCTCCCAGCTGGACGTGCCTGGAACACCTCCCTAGGGAGGCGCTCAGGGTTCATCCTTACCAGATGATCCTGAACCACCTCAACTGGCTCCTTTCAACGCAAAGGAGCAGCGGCTCTACTCCGAGTTCCTCACGGATGCTGAACTTCTCACCATGTTTTGTCATGTCACAAAGAAAACCCAACATGATTCTTCAAGGAAACTCTTTCTTAGCTTTCGTAAAGTAAAATAAAGGCGTGAGGATTAAAAAACAACAACGCAGAAACTCTGTTGTTCGATTAAAGACGGCAACTTTGACGAAGGCAGCTCAAACCTGACTCCTTCTTCTCTTACCCTTCACAATAAAAGCCCAAGACTGCTTCACTGGTATGAATATTCGCAGGGGAGCTTGTCGCGTTTTCGTGCCGTTTTCATCGTAAAGGCCTAAATGTTCTCCTGTGTCTGTGTTCAAGTCGATGACGATGAGGTGACCTTGGAGAAGCAACACTTCACACACCTTCAGGGCGCATGAACACACAGCAATGAGATCATGCCTACATGCATGTGTACACATGCTACACCTACCCAAGGGCGGTGCAGCTTGCAGAGAGGAGCAGCGGTGTAACAATGCCATCACGTTTCATACTAATGGAGTCATAAGAAACACACTGCGCTCATAAACCGTATGATTTTTCTCTCTCACAGACATTTTCAATCTTTCTTTTAATGACACACGTGCTCTCTCACACACTGTCACACACACACACACACATGCAAGCAGGGCTGAGCTCTCATGCACACGCGTCCTTATGATGAAGTGTGTCTGCATTTGTTAGCGTGTCGATCCTCCAGCACTGAGTTAAAAGGTCCAATTACTGCACTGCTGGACCGACTGCGGCTGCTGTTGCTATGGACTCACTGTTGCTAGGCTGTGACCCCACTACATAGAGGTTAAAGCGTGGCCTTTTACAAACATAATGTCCACCTTTTCAGAGACTACAGCCACTCAGGCACCTACTTCTGATAAATTAGCCTTATCGCAACAGCAGAAACACTCCAAACAGACCAGCGTCACATTAAATGCATCGAAACGATTGCTTTCTACGTAAAGTCATGCACAGGGTGGAGGAAACGTCGACCCCTCGTGACAAGAGATAATCAGGTCAACCAAAGACACCAGGAGCCTTTTTCTAATCTTGACCAGGTCGTTTTGGTTCCCTAATCTGTCACGTCTAGTTCACAGGAGTGTGTGGATGAATCTTTACTTATTTCACTCATTTAGCTGCTGTCCAGAGCAGACAGTGGGTGCATTAAGGGCGCACTCACACTGTCCATCCGTACCGTGCCCGAACAGGTTTCACGGGTAAAGTCTAGTTCCTTTGACCAGTGTGAGTGCAACATTATCTCGCCTACCTGCGGCCAGCTTGCCGGCCACGGCCCGTTTGGGATAGGTGGGCTTTTGTAAAGCACGTTTGCACATGTACGAGCACGAGCACGAGGCCTACGGCAGTTCTGAGGTCATTTCCTGTGCGCCTGTTGGGACATAGAGAAAAGAAGGAGGGGCCATGCGCGGACATTTCAAACAATGGCGGTGAAAGGTTCACGTTGGTGTGATGCGGAGGTGGAGAGTTTACTGCAGATTTGGTCGATGAAAAGATTCAAAAACAGTCGACAAGACGCACAAAAACTCCGAGGTCTACGGAAAGATCTGGAAACAAAGCCACGCATCGCCATGACGTCATCAATGCGTGTGACGTGTTACGGCGTGATGACGTATAGGCAGCAAGAAGCATTCTCCGAGGCCCAGGTAGTGTGAGTACAAACGGGCCTGGAGGGGGGGACAAGGACCCTAAAGCACGGGGCACGGGACGGAGGCACAGTGGGAGTGCGCCCTTAGTTACTCTCTCCACAGTTAACACACTGTTACTTTAACGTACATCACTTACAGAAGATTTCACTGGAAATTAAGGGAAATAAGAGACGGAGGGAGAAAAAAAGTATAAGTGTGAAGTATTTTCTATCGTGAGTCCTCGATGATCCAGAGTTGTTTGAGGAACACCCTCTGCAGAATGATCACAAGAGTTTTGTCAGACTACATGGATGAAGATGTGAAATATTGATGAAGAAGAAGAAGAAGAAGAAGAAGAAGATGAAGAAGAAGAAGAAGAAGAAGAAGAAGAAGAGAGGGAAAGGAGACTTCAACGGGAAACAGAAAAGTCACCATTGCTCAGAAGAAGTCAAGAAACGTCTCCAGTTATCACGCCACGCTGTCAAAGTCTTTTCAACTCGACGCCACTTCTTTGTTTCGTCTTCAACTCCCTCCACAGAAAGTGACAACACCAACTTCGCTGTCATCTCCTGCCTCTCTTGTGCACCGCGAGAGCAATTTTACACAGCGCTCGACTCCGTAATGCTTCCTCTTCCCCCACTCTGTCTCTCTGACGGGGTTTGTTTCGGGTCCGGCGGAGAGGACTCACACATGCACAGATCACGCAGACGTAAACGGCGGGGTGAACACGCGCTCCTCTGTTGTCTTAATGGCAGCGTTCTGTCGGAGGGGTGATTGAATTAGGCTGGGCGCTGATTGCTCCGCACATTGATTAATGCTGCCCGCTGCGCTTCAGTGCGTCACGCCGCTCGAGAGAGAGCCCCGCTGCTGAATGCCAATGATACCGTACAAGGGAACGATATGAGCGTGAACACCTCGTCACATTCAAGCAGTGGCATGTCAGCTCCTCATTTAGCCCACGATTAAACGCGGCTCTGCGCGCGTCGGGATGGGCCGGCGGCCTGTTGTGAGTCTGTACTTGAGGGTTTCAATCAGCTGTGGTTCCCAGAGGATGACTCCTGGTGGCTGTAGTGACTTTTGATTTAACACACACAAAAAAATTCAACTCTTGAAAGGAGGTGACTTCAAAGTTTTAACCCACCACCCCTTAGCTGAAAGACAGATGGAGCAGGGTGGGTCCACCTACATCAAATTGAGATGCATAATGAAGTGGGCCTAAAGCACCATGATGGACGACCTAAAGCCTGTAAACATACCTTGTATTAATGCACTGAATGCTACGCTGGGCGGCACAGTGGTGCGGTGGTTAGCACTGTTGCCACTGTTGTTTGCGTGTTCTCCCCGTGTCTACTTGGGTTTCCTCCCACAGTCCAAAGCCGTGCAGGTGTTCGGTTCATTGATGACTCTAAATCACCCGTAGGTGTGAATGGTTGTCTGTCTCTGTTCGTCTCTATGTGTCCTGGGATAGACTGGCGTCCTGTCCAGGGTGGACCCCGCCTCACGCCCGATGCCAGCTGGGATCGGCTCCAGCCCCCCACGACCCCGATAGGAACAAGCGATTGAAGATGAATGGATGGATGGAGAATACTAAGCTATTAAAATAAGAGTTATTGACGTATATTTCATATATAACACACATACAGAACATGTGTGATGTTGTTATTATTATTAGTTATAAGTGAGAACTCTGGCTGTATTCATTGTTCTGTGTTGAGGAGTCGACAGGAGAGTCGGTGATTGCTTCAGGAAAAGCTGAAATAACTTACTATGATTTTTAAATACATCACCATGACAACCAGCACTGTTCTCCTGCATGTTTAAATGATTTGGCTCTGAGGACTGCCGCCAGAGCATGTTGAGACACTGGTGTTAGGTGTACTACTAGGTGTATGCTCTCTTCTTGTACGAGAATAAATTTTGTTTTTATCACAACTTGGTTCTGGTTCCGAACCGGTCCTTGTGTCACGAGTTTAAATCCTTAAAGTTTAACCTTGAAGGAAGCACATGTAGTGTTTCTCCCTCATTGAGAAATTCTGGATCTGGCCTCCCCCGCCCACCTCTGCTCATGCCCCGCTAGGTTGAGATCATCATCATCAAGATGACTTAGATGACCTGTCCATCCGTACCGTGCCCAAACAGGTTTCACGGCTTAAGTCTAGTTCCTTTGACCAGTGTGAGTGCAACCGTACCACGCCTAGCTGCGGCCAGCTTGCCGTCCAAGGACCGTTTGGGAGAGGTGGGCTTTTGTAAAGTCCGTTTGCACATGTACGAGCACGAGCGTGCGCACGTGTACGAGCACGAGGCCTACGGCGGTTCTGAGGTCATTTCCTGTGCGCCTGTTGGGACATAGAAAAAAGAAGGAGGGACCATGCGCGGACATTTCAAACAATGGCGGCGAAAGGTTCACGTTGGTGTGATGCGGAGGTGGAGTGTTTACTGCAGATTTGGTCGATGAAAAGATTCAAAAACAGTCGACAAGACGCACAAAAACTCCGAGGTCTACGGAAAGATCTGGAAACAAAGCCACGCATCGCCATGACGTCATCAATGCGTGTGACGTGTTACGGCGTGATGACGTATAGGCAGCAAGAAGCATTCTCCGAGGCCCAGGTAGTGTGAGTATAAACGGGCCTGGAGGGGGGGACAAGGACCCTAAAGCACGGGGCACGGGACGGATGGACAGTGTGGGTGCGCCCGCAACACATCAGAGAGTATCAGCTCTAGGTCTACACGTTTGAACCAGCTTCTTCGGGCTTATCACCAACTCACAGAGGAATTGGTAGACGCAGTACTAAAAGAAGAAACAACAAGTTTTGACGTGCGGCGGCGGCCCTGTGTTTGGATCTTAAAGTTGTACCATGGTAGAATAAATACCTGTATTTTGATTATTGTCACATCAAGTTTGTCCTATTAACGAGAGTTGCATCTTTTGGTTTCGATATAACAGTTTAACAGGGGTGTAAAGGGGGCGCCCCATATACAGAAGCTAAAAGTCCTCACCGCAGCGGCCAGGGTTCGATTCTACCTGCGGCCCTTTGCTGCATGTCACCCCCTCTCACTCTCACTTTTCCTGTTTCCTGTCAACCCCTAGCTGTCCTGTCCTGCACAAAACATTTAAATCTTTATATCCTAGTAAAATATATCGTTCCCTTAATGGGATGGTAGTACGCCTATGACTTAAGCTGCGTTAACGACGTGTTGGTCGCTGGGCAACGAGATAGCATCACCTTTTTAAAGTTGTTACAGCAAAACAAAACAAAAGAAATCCTACTTACACTTCCAACAGATGTGGAGCAACATTATCCCAGCGGGGACATGTCTCTGTCCACCCGATGACACAAGTCCAACAGCAGAGAGTCCAAGTGCCTCATACTATTTTAAAAATCCAGCGTTTTCCACCCTGACGACAACAAACCACTCAACATGAGACTCAAGTATGTGAATGCGGAGCGTCACAGCAGTCCAACACTGCCCGGAGACAATAAAGCACGCAGGTTTGAGTCAGCGTTTCAGGACAGTTTAATGTGTGTGGATGGAGCCGCGGGGGGAGGGGAGGGTAAGGGGTAAAGGGTTTCTCCTCTCCGACTCTCTCACTCCCTTTCCTCTCTCGCTTCCTCTCTCTCGGGGTTCTGGCGCCGTGCCACAGCGAGCGAGGGAATGGGAACGGACGGGAAAGAAAAACACACTAGAACAACACGGCCCGCTCTGCCTCACACTTCCTGTTTGCCCTCCCCGTGTCATTTCCTGTTTGAAGTGTGCAAAAGCTTTTTGGCCAATCAGACGCCAGCCGGGAGTTCCAGTGTCCTTCGTGGCGTGCGGTGAAAGTTTTCCACCTGTCCCGCTCTTCAACCTCACTTTAAACTAAAATGCTCTGGTCCCATCTTTGGCCTTACACTACCGCCTCTGCTGAAGCAAGGACGTCTTCTTCTTCTTCTACGTTTTTTTTATTCATATACTTGTGGTTTTGTGTGTATTTGTGTACTTGTGTGTGTATGTAGGGGTGCATGTCAAGGTAATGTCCGGTTCCAAATGGTTTTATTGTTATTGTCTGTTATTATTATATAATAATATACATATTGGAAACCAAAAACAACTGCCTGGGGCCCCTAGGAGGCAGCCGAGGTCAGGCGGCGCATTAATCCGTGCCTCGTGCCGACTCCAAACACTCACAGTCTGGCTGACTTTTGTGTATTGTGTCTGTCTTAAAACCACAATGGTTGGAGTTTAATGTGATGCATTTTTGTGTGTGGTTTGTTTGGGTTGCATCGGCCCATAAAATGCAAACCAGCATTTGTAAACATGACTCATAAGTGGCACTCTCATGAGACTGCAAACCAAAGTGGAACTGTTTCGGCTCTTTTCCAGAACGTATTTGTGCCTTTTTTTTGCTTTAATATTGTCATTCTGTTTCGCTTGTCCCTGTCGGGGTCACGGGGGGGCTGGAGCCGATCCCAGCTGACATTGGGCGTGAGGCGAGGTCCACCCTGGACAGGACGCCAGTCTATCACAGGACACATAGAGACGAACAGAGACAGACAACCATTCACACCTACGGGTGATTTAGAGTCATCAATGAACCGAACACCTGCACGTCTTTGGACTGTGGGAGGAAACCGGAGAACCCGGAGAAAACCCACGCAGACACGGGGAAAACATGCAAACTCCACAACTTTGTTTTGCAAAAATCCATCCTGTCCACTCAGCACGGTTCACAGTACGTGCACACGCCACAGAACCCCCCTTGCGCATGTTACAATATCCCAGGCACACGCCTCAAGCTAGGCATACGCTAAATAATATTAGCAGTAGCTAGCTCTGAGTAAGTTAGCCAGCCTACCTCAATGTACCATGTTTTCCATGCTGTTTATTGATTAAAGAAGACACGGACGCGTTCACAGGAATCTGGTGCACGCGCACAGACGAGCACTCGATGGGAGGGAGCGGAGGAACTCTGTGGTAGAGGGGGAGGAGCGTGAGAGTTGTAAACATTACAAATTTGACTGAACTCGATCTGCCAGACTTAACAACTGCAGCTTTAAGGTTATAAAAAAGGTTGTGGTTAAGACTTGGTACTACCGGGAAACAAACACAGGACCCCCGCTAGAAAGTCCTGTGTTTTTGGACCCATCGAACCTTCCTCCCTACGCAGAGATAAGCAGCTTTGGCACATGGCATATGATACGAACCGTGAATGATAAAAGTCCGTCTAACAGCGCACTGAGCCAGCAAGTACAGTAAGATAAACATGAAATAAATAAAAAGGAGTAAATGTTCTTGAACTCAAACAAAACAGTCCAAACATGAGAACCAGAGGGCGATAAATCAGTGTGATCGGGACTCCACATTAACCTCCCTCTGAGCTAACCTCTCCCATGACCCGACCTCCCAGCAAACCATGTTTACCACAAAGGTTGGACGTCCAGTAGCTTCTGCAGAGACTTCAGTAAACAGACAACATGCACGTGTGGTATTGTTTTAAAAGGGACGCAAATATAAACAGCTGGGCAGCGAGCGGGAGCAGAAGAAGAAGAAGACGAAGTGGGGGCAGTGGCAGACAGCAGAAGATCTACGACACCAGCGTGGGAGTCAATGAATATTACCCACAATGCTCCGCGCTCGCCCTCTCCGTCTCCCTCTCTCTCCAACACACACACACACACACACTCATGCACACACATACATCACACAGTCGATCAGGTGTATCCGGCTTGACATTGGTCGATAGGGTGTGTGTCGTTTATCACAGGTTGACGGGCGATGAGATGTTTGTCACTGGCTGGCTGTGTGTGTGTGTGCGTGTGTGTGTGTGTGTGTGTGTGTGTGTGTGTGCGTGCGTGCGTGCGTGCGTGCGTGCGTGCGTGTGTGCGTGTGTGTGTGGTCTCTCTCAAGTCACCGCTTTACTGTAAGTCGGCTGCTCACGGTGGCGTTGGGGAGGTTGCAAATGCGGTTTGCACGGATAAGATTTCCTGTTAGTCATTAACGCTTGTGATCTCAAGACACAATATTTGTGTGTTTACGGGACAAACTGCCTGTGTGTGTGTGTGTGTGTGTGTGTGTGTGTGTGTGTGTGCATGTGTGTGTAATATCTCTATAAAAGAACCACTAAAGCACATTTGACACTTTAACAGCATGTTAGCTGTACAATGGGAGCGTACTGGTGCACAGTTTGGTCCCAAACTGCTCGGCTTAGTAAAGCCCTCTGAGCCAAAGAGTGGCTCTAATTACGGTCTTTATCTTGGACACTTGTGTGACTAACTGTCTGTCACATAACAGGTTTACACACAAGCAAAAAACACCTATCTGTAGATGTTATATGAAGCAATATGAAGATAACTGAACACATTCAAACACAGCAAAGCTTTTCATTGGACAAGATCTTGTCCGTGTGAAGTGCAGACATCATGTTATCGATAAACTAAACTTTCTGACTCTGTGTCTGTGTGTGTGTGTGTGTGTATGTGTGTGTGTGTGTGTGTGTGTGGGGGGGGTGGGGGTGGGGGGTGCAGCCCAAAAAAACAGCAGCGCGGCTCGGCTCACCATGGCGACTAAGTACAGAGAGGCCATTAAAGGATTGTGACGAGGCCATGTCATAATGAGACACTTGTGGGGGTTGGTATCACAGTTTCACGGTGCAATTATCTTGCTTATAAATATCTTTGTAGATGATATCATACAGTATTTATCCAAAAAGTTCTTCTTCTTCCTCTTCATAAGTGGAGTCTGTAGTTGGCACAGAGCAGCGTCTGATATCACCCTCTGTGTCCAGGTGGTTTTAAAACGGGTGAAACCAGTTTAAATCAATGCAACAGGCTGAATATTTCAGACACAGCTACTCAAACTACATTTAACCACAGCAGCGGGGAAGCACAGCTCTCTGCACCCTTTTACCCTGATATGAAAGTCAAATCGCTTTGATTTCACGGCTCCGCGGAGTAAACAAACTCATATGTGGTCTGCTGGGACATCAGAAAAGACAGAGGGACCGTATGCCACACCGAACCCCCTATAAACCCCAAGGTCCACTTTGAGCGGTATAGTGTGCACCCGTTTGGAAAGACCAGTCCAGCAGCAGTGAAATATCCATTTTCAGCTGCAGACAGCAAAGAAAAGGGTATCAAAGCTCCTCTTCCAAAGCCATTCATCCGATAACAAATTCATTCTTGAAGCCCTGCAACTACGACCTTTGCATAGAAGCCCGAGCCCGTTTGAAAGGAGTTCATTGAAATTCTGTCTATACTATTAAAAAAAACATGAAGTGGACGCTTTACCTCCTCTATAAGATTTAACTCCTGTTGGTTCAGGGTTGGAAATACAAGTGCACCATAAGATTCTGCAGTGTCATCACCTCATCTCATCTTCAGCCTCTTATCCGGGGTCTGGTCTCGGGGGCAGCAGCTTTAGCAGGGGACCCCAAACTTCCCTTTCCCGGGCCACATTAACCAGCTCTAACTGGGGGATCCTGAGGCGTTCCCAGGCCAGTGTGGAGATCTAATCTCTCCACCTGGTCCTGGGTCTTCCCCGAGGCCTCCTCCCAGCTGGACGTGCCTGGAACACCTCCCTAGGGAGGCGCCCAGGGTTCATCCTTACCAGATGATCCTGAACCACCTCAACTGGCTCCTTTCAACGCAAAGGAGCAGCGGCTCTACTCCGAGTTCCTCACGGATGCTGAACTTCTCACCCTTAGTGTCATTATTATTAGCTTTAATATCTTAACCATAAAAGGTAGACGGACCACGAGCTGTGAGATCGTGGTCCGTCTGATATCAGCCTTGTTTGAAGAAGGAGAAGTACTACATTACCTAGCTTGGTCTGGGAGCCGCTTGTTCAATTTCTCGTATTTGAGGCGTGGATTACGATTTCTCAGAGCCGTTTATTGGGCGCTATGAGTGTCTATCAAATGCGTCTGTACGTAGCTCAGCCAATGGTATCAATTATACCAGATGACGTACGTAGAGCAACAGAAAGTTGGCGAGGAAGAAGACGATGGGTCAGAGATTCATGTGTACACGATGGCGCCGAGCGACTACTGTCGTTTGTGAAAACACGAAGGAAGAAGTATCTAAGGCTGCATCGAAGGGAACTATGCATCTGCTGCCATCTTGGATTCGTGGATGTAAACAAACTACAAGCTAGACGTCGTCATTGTCCCGTTCTGTGATCAGTTCCCTCATTGTGGCGGAAATCGGATCTATGAAATCATCGTGCAGCATGGATATATCGAGGCTTTACGTTACCCACAATCCTAGGCATAAGCGCGATGTTTTGGTTGATTGGTGGAGCTCACCATTACTGCGAAATGTCTGCTGAACCCGCGAACGGCTAGTGAGTTACTGAACAATCTAGACCCTTTGCCTTTTCTGGTTTTCGAAAATGTCTTTCATTTTTTATGGTCATGATTCATCTCATGGTTGATTGGCTTGGCTCCAGGCTTAAAACTCTTGATATAAAGTATTTTATTTAACCTCCACAGAGTTACTGAAGTGGAAAAAACACTTTCAGGAACCGGAGCCGTCCAAACAGTGTCAGACAAACAAGCCATTTGAAGACTTGTAGACCCGAGCTAATCACTGTTAGCCACGTCCGGCTGTTAGCGACTCTCCTGGATTTCTCTGTTAATAGTTGTTACAGGGAAAAAACGGTCAGATGGCTTATTTAATGTACCATGTAAGTGCAGAGAAAGACCATGGGATGATCTTGCGCCGGAGTTACACTTTAAATAATCCAAGAAGGATCTGGTTACCTTTCATACCGTAAGAGGCCGCACTTCTCTCGTGAATCTTGCATAAACTGTAGGAACAGTGACAGAACATCCCGTCACGATCATTCTGGTTTAATTAGTCAAACTGCGTCTCATCTATCAAACCAGAAGAGGACGACACTCTCTGGATACGGTTTAAACGAGGACTCATCTGTGGACAACCTGACAAATATGTGTGTTATGTGCAGGTGAGGATGTGCTCAGGTATGTACCAGGATGAGTGTGTGTGGCGCGTGTCAATAATTATATACTAATTGTATTACTCATGAAATCTCTGAATGGTGCCTTCAGTATGTAAGAGGCTGGTGCCCTGAGGACAGGATCTGCGGATCCATTTCCTCCTGCTGCCCTGTTTACTGGGAGATGTAATCATATTCCAGCAAGGCTTCCTTCCTGTACCCCCCCCCCCCCCACCACCACCACCTCCCCCACCCACACACACACACTCACACACTCCTGTAACTCAACACACACACACAGAAACTGCATGTCACCGCAAACATGACACCCGAGCATCATTCACCGCTGCAGGAAAGGACAGAATATGCTGAGAAGGACGGAGGGTTGAAGAACTGCATTCCACCACATTGCACAACCTGGCATCACATCACATCAAACACACACACACACAGACACACACACACGATCAGACGTCATGGAACACACACTCACTGGCAAGAGTTGAAATAAAACAGGGATGTGGAACGTGGTGGAAAAAGTACAGAGAAAGGAGGACAGAGTAGATTGAAGACAGCGGGAGAGTGAAAGAGGCAGGAGAGGAGGCGACATCACTTCTGACGGCACGCAGAAAAAAAAAGACTGAACGCCGTTCAAGTGAAATATTTTGAGTGCAGCTCTATCCCCACTTTGCAATGTGGCAGTGTGTGATTGGAGAAGCGACAAAAGGACGAGTCAAGGTTTCGGAGCGAGCTGAGGCGATACTTGAAGGTGGAGTTAAAACACTGCAGACCTCTGACTGGTCGGAGAGAACGGTCACTAGTGTGTGACTGGATATCTCGCACAAACCCGCCATTTTTAAAACCAAGCTAACGTCAATAGGGGGCTGCGATTTTTTATTTGCTCAACCCAGACTTTAAGGGCGCACTCCCACTGTTCCTCCGTCCCGTGCCCCGTGCTTTAGGGTCCTTGTCCCCCCTCCAGGCCCGTTTGTACTCACACTACCTGGGCCTCGGAGAATGCTTCTTGCTGCCTATACGTCATCACGCCGTAACACGTCACACGCATTGGTGACGTCATGGCGATGCGTGGCTTTGTTTCCAGATCTTTCCGTAGACCTCGGAGTTTTTGTGCGTCTTGTCGACTGTTTTTGAATCTTTTCATCGACCAAATCTGCAGTAAACACTCCACCTCCGCATCACACCAACGTGAACCTTTCACCGCCATTGTTTTAAATGTCCGCGCATGGTCCCTCCTTCTTTTTTCTACGTCCCAACAGGCGCACAGGAAATGACCTCAGAACCGCCGTAGGCCTCGTGCTCGTACACGTGCGCACGCTCGGGCTCGTACACGTGCAAACGTGCTTTACAAAAGCCCACCTCTCTCAGACGGGCCGTGGACGGAAAGCTGGCCGCAGTTATGCGCGGAGCGTTTGCATTCACACTGGTCAAACGCACTAGGCTTGATCCGTTTTGGCCCGGTTCGGAAGGACAGTGTGAGTGCGCCCTAAGAAACGGCAACCCGCAAAACTACGGCGTACAATTGACGAAGTTCTATCGTTCTTCTGTTGGGTTGAAAGGATCCAGCGAGTGTCGCGTTAACGATGATGTTTTGGCATGTGTCGCTGTGGCGATCAGCTCAACACCGGCTACACGGAGAGGATACGATCCGCTGTGGACGAAATAGAAAAAAAGTACCAAAATAGAGTCGAGTCGAGTCTTTCCATCGCAAGTTTTAAGCAAAATTGGACGAGAAGTTCCCAGAAAAATGGAAAAAATTTAAAATCTACAATCCAAACAGTGTGGTCTGCATCTTCTGAAAAAGACCGTCTTCCAGATCAGCTGCTGCATAAACCTTGTTTGGTCAACATGATGTAGAGTATCGAACGCGTTTCCTTACTTTCCAAGCAGCTATTGATTCCATTCATCTCTGAAAATAGCAGACTCTTGAAATGTGAAGCACTGAAACACTACAGCACCTCTAAAGCGCGCTAAAGTGCCCTCATGGCAACCAAAACACGTGCCAAAGTGCCCTCTTCAGTGGCGAGGACGCGCTGAATGTGCCCTTCAAAAAGTCTGTGCATGACGGTTTGCACTAAGACGTGTAAAATCACTAGTACAATCCTTTAAAATTCACATTCGTCCAACCTGCTGCCATTTGCGGCTGCCATCAGCAATACTGTTGAGGGAGCTAATCAATCCCCGT
This sequence comes from Echiichthys vipera, assembly GCF_963691815.1. NCBI lineage: Eukaryota > Metazoa > Chordata > Actinopteri > Perciformes > Trachinidae > Echiichthys > Echiichthys vipera. The sequence goes on from NC_139845.1 coordinate 2,783,306, forward strand.
TGATTGTTTCTGCTCCACACTGAATGTTTTCCTTCTGCTTCATGAAATCTTTGTCCTGCCGGCAAAATAAATTGAATTGCGGTTGAGAAAGAGGGAGAAGTCGGGGTAAAAACCCCCCTAAGTAGCATTCTGGGAGCAAACGTGACGGACTTGATGCCCATTTTGCTGCTGCAGTGAAAACACAGTTTGTAAAGTCTCTTAATGTGACACTAGAGACGGCCTCCGAGACCGCATTTCCTTTTCTGCGGGAGACCTCAGATGTGGATCTGACACAGCGGCATTAATGAACGAACAGCATGTCGTTAAAAAATGTCGCCTAATCCTAATCCTTAATCTCCATTCAAGTTCAAATTCACAGCACGCTCAGGGTGACAGGTCCTTGAAGCGGAGGAAGCGTGGCAGGCTAATAAAACCCGCCCGACCTGTGTAACGACATCACAACGCACCGAAACAGACGCTTTCCTCAGGTGCTCTGCAAACAAACACACAGCCGTCTTTGTAGTAATTAGCCTTGAGTCATTCTGTGGGCAGAGAGGCTCCAACTATCTGGCGTCTGTGTCGGGGAAGAAGACACATTTCACACCAGGAGATGTGTCATCATCACTTCGGGGCTCAAGGGTTTAACAAGGGGGATAAAACAAACGCTGCCTTCAGGCGCTGTCAGAAATCTGGGCATTATCAACTGAGGAAACACAAGCGGAGCACACAGGACTGAGCAAATACCCGTAACACTCCGTATGTTAAGTGCCTCTCACACAACAACTGTGACGCTTTAGTTCTGTTACTACAGAAAAACATATTATGCTTTTATTAATGTGCCTTTAGTGTGGTTCAGAAAAATCTTTGTGGGTTGAGACTTGTATTACCCGCTCCAGAAACGCCAGAACCTGCAGCACCCGCTCCAGAAACACCAGAACCTGCAGCACCCGCTCCTAGAAACACCAGAACCTGCAGCACCCACTCCAGAAACACCAGAACCTGCAGCACCCGCTCCAGAAACACCAGAACCTGCAGCACCCACTCCAGAAACACCAGAACCTGCTCCAGAAACACCAGAACCTGCAGCACCCGCTCCAGAAACACCAGAACCTGCTCCAGAAACACCAAAACCTGCTCCAGAAACACCAGAACCTGCACCACCCGCTCCAGAAACACCAGAACCTGCAGCACCCGCCTCCAGAAACACCAGAACCTGCAGCACCTGCTCCAGAAACACCAGAACCTGTAGCACCCACTCCAGAAACACCAGAACCTGTAGCACCCACTCCAGAAACACCAGAACCTGCTCCAGAAACACCAGAACCTGCAGCACCTGCTCCAGAAACACCAGAACCTGCAGCACCTGCTCCAGAAACACCAGAACCTGCAGCACCCGCTCCTAGAAACACCACAACCTGCACCACGCACTCCAGAAACACCAGAACGTGCAGCACCCGCTCCTAGAAACACCAGAACCTGCACCATCCGCTCCTAGAAACACCAGAACCTGCACCACCCGCTCCTAGAAACACCAGAACCTGCAGCACCCGCTCCTAGAAACACCAGAACCTGCAGCACCCGCTCCTAGAAACACCAGAACCTGCCGCACCCGCTCCAGAAACACCAGAACCTGCAGCATCTGCTCCAGAAACACCAGAACCTGCACCACCCGCTCCAGAAACACCGGAACCTGCAGCACCCGCTCCAGAAACACCAGAACCTGCAGCATCTGCTCCAGAAACACCAGAACCTGCAGCACTACATGGTCAAACTCTTCTATCCTGATACAGGATGTTTCATGTCTGGCTAAAGGGGCCTTCACGTGATCAGCTTTACGCGCTGGGCTCAGCCCGAGGTTGGGGCGCAGAGACCCAGTAAACGGCAAAATCAACGTTATATATTAAAACAACCGTTAGCTCGTAAACAGCCTATTCACAAACCTGCCGTGACTGCCTATAAATCACTACATGCTCTTCTGAGATCGTGATACGACTTTAATGTAAAGTTAAATAGTTCGGGATACTCGGACACACGATAGGCTTTTCCTCCATCTTTCTAACCGGCTTGATGTCGCCCTCTGGTTGCCTAGGAAACGTACAAGCTTCTATCTCATTGGCTGCGGCAAACTGGGTCAAACTGATTTGAACTTGGAGATTTGAACTTTTAAGAGATCAGCGCTTCGATCCCTGGTCCGCATGGCGAAGTGTCCTTGGGCATGGGTGTGTGAATGTGGCTTGAATGATGAGATTAGATTAGATCAGACGATGGGCAGGTAGCCTCTAGCATCAGCGTGAATTCCTGTCCATCTCTGCTCTGAACGAACGGGCAGAGCTACTAGATCCGTCACAAGGGGAGATTGTAGCCTTTCCAAATCGGAGCAGTGCATTTGTGCAATCAGCCTTCTCCTTTAGAGCTACTAAGGCATGGAAAACAGTCTTAAGCACTGTGGCCATAACTTCCATGTTATTCATTTACTTTGTGTGTGTGTGTGTGTGTGTGTGTGTGTGTGTGTGTGTGTGTGTGTGTGTGTGTGTGTGTGTGTGTGTGTGTGTGTGTGTGTGCGCGTGTGTGATCTTAATCTTGTTTTTACCTGCCCAGGGACTGCAGATGGAAATTAGCTTTTAGCTACAATCTAGTACAAATCATCTTTTTACACTATGCAACCAATGCATTTTGTACACGGTCCCTGAAACAAATAAACTAAATAATCTAAACTCAACTAAACTGTGTGAATGTGACGAGCAGTTCAAAAATATAGCAGTAGTGTAAAAAGCACCTTGAGTAGTCAGAAGACTAGAAAGGCATCGCCCTGCTCCAGCCTTGTGATTGTAAAGTCCTGTAAACGCAAGTGCACATTCAGGGTAGTTTGTGGGTTTTTATGTGAATGTGAATCACACATCAAGCCCCTCGCCGACTGGGTGGTACCGGAAGCAGCGAGCCTCCACCAGAGCGCGGTCTGAACACCCGCTAAGAGCTATTTGGGATGCAATGTCTTGGGCGGAGAATGACATGCACTGCAGGGAGACATTAACACCATTAGCTGTCATCTACCCTGATTAACATCGTAGTGGGAATCGCTCACTTACGGATCCCTGGCTTGGAAAATGCGGCTGAGTTAATAACACTCTTCAGTTCCCTCTAGAGAACTGCAGCCGATGTGTGTTCAGACAAACTTCTGGCATCTGCAGGAAGTCTGTGCTTGTGTTGAGCAGTTTCCAGGTGAATGAAAGGCTGGAAAAAGAAGCTGCACGGTCGAGCAGGACAGTAGGTGTAAAGACCTTTGCCGTGGGAGCTCTGTGGCTAAGCTAACCGCGCTAGAGACCGGCAGATGGAGGCCAGATGAGGCTTTGAAGAGGAGATAATTATCCTGCACCACACCCAGACACTGTGTGCCCAGCACACCACCCAATGACATCAATCTCCCTCTGACAGGGAGAGGAAGGAGGCGCGTGGGAGTGTGTGAGCGCACGTGCTCGGATAGGTGAAGGGCGGTTGAAAAGATCGGAGGCAACCGTCCATGCCTGAGCATGCCGCCGCACTTGTGAGCTCAGAAGTCAGAAAGCGTGACTTCCATCGCATCTGAAGGTGTTTTTGGGGGGATAATTAATACTTGAACCCTGTAAGAAAAGTCATTTCAGGGTGGCTGAAGAAGAGGCAGGACACCACACCATCAGTCTCTAGTAGTGTTCAATTTTCACATATCAGGCCAGGCGCCCAGTTGAGGTGGTTCGGGCATCTAGTAAGGATGCAGAGCACGAGCGTGCGCACGTGTACAAGCATGAGCACGAGCACGAGGCCTACGGCGGCTCTGAGGTCATTTTCTGTGCGCCTGTTGGGACATAGAAAATAGAACGATGGACCATGCGCGGACATTTAAAACAATGGCGGTGAAAGGTTCACGTTGGTGTGATGCGGAGGTGGAGTGTTTACTGCAGATTTGGTCGATGAAAAGATTCAAAAACAGTCGACAAGACGCACAAAAACTCCGAGGTCTACGGAAAGATCTGGAAACAAAGCCACGCATCGCCATGACGTCATCAATGCGTGTGACGTGTTACGGCGTGATGACGTATAGGCAGCAAGAAGCATTCTCCGAGGCCCAGGTAGTGTGAGTACAAACGGGCCTGGAGGGGGGGACAAGGACCCTAAAGCACGGGGCACGGGACGGAGGCACAGTGGGAGGGCGCCCTGTCTAACAGCGCTGTTTATACAACACCAATACGGCCTCACAGCACTCGTGTGTCTCCTGCTTCGTTTTTCATCAATCTCATCCCCCTCTTCTGTTATCACTCTGCTGTGAATCCATTTCCTGAAGCAGCGGCGGTCTGTGAGGGGACACGCCGCGAGTCATTTGGCTACAGGCAGACGGAGCTGCGGTGTATCATTAACACACATAACGACCGTGTGCTGTTTGGGCAAAAACTGCTCCTTCAATTCACAGATAATATTCGTCACGTCACATTCTGCCTGAAGGGACGTGTGTGTGTGTGTGTGTGTGTGTGTGTGTGTGTGTGTGTGTGTGTGTGTGTGTGTAATGATTGGACGGAGCAGAAGATCAAGAACGTCCTTTTTCTGTCCTCTTCGTTCTTTTTTAGACTCAAATTCAGACCATCCGGAGTGATTCATCCGTCCTCGTTACGGGACTCTTTAGAGTAAACTCACCCCGCCCTACCATCGTGTGTGCGTGTGTGTGTGTGTGTGTGTGTGTTGAGGGGTAATTAAGGTAATTAGTTTGTGATATCAACATCGTCAACCATCTCCAGGAGAGAGAGAGAGAGTCGATCAGTGTTGAGATAAATACGGAAACACATAAAAGCATTTTCTCCCAGCGCAGCAACTGCTTATACAAAATCACATTCAGGTCAAATTAGGACTCGAACAACCACACCTCTCTTTTCTTTGTTTGTGTATTTTGCTCCATTTAAGTTTTTTTATGGGGAGAGAAGTTTGGCAAAGACATTATCATCTTATAACAGTTAGATCTGAACACTTTTAACCACTTTTGTGTCTGTTTTAACGTCTTTTTCACATGGTCTTACTTGTTAGGATTTATTTTATGCTGATGATGTTTGGTTTTATTTGGCTTTTAACAGTTTGTAGTGGCAAAAAAGTCATACTTTTATCTTAAATGTTCTACATTTAACCCACACTTTAAAAAGAGAGAGAGCAGGCGCACTTTTAATGACATTTGTGTCTGTTTTTACTTATTTATTACATTGTTTTACTTGTTAGGATTTATTCTATGCTGATGATGTTTGGTTTTATTTGACTTTTAACAGTTTGCAGCTGCAAAAAAAGTCCTACTTTTATGTTAAATGTTCTACATTTAACACACACACTTTATATTTAACACACACACTTTAAAAAGAGAGAGCAGGCGCATATATCACTAAGCTGCTGGTGGCCTTTTCCAGCTGTGACATGACTCAGCTCATCAATCACACTTTACTCCATTTTCATCACTCCCAATCAATCAGATCACACACACACACATACACACACGCACACACCTGTTTGTTTATGTGTATGCATGGCAGAGGAAACAGGCAGTAATCGGGTTAAACCTCTCAGCACTCCCCTTCGGCAGCGTCTGTTAATCCAATCGCCTTCCAGGAAAACGCCTCACATGTGCTGGGTTGCCCCGGTAACCCAGTCCCACCCCCCCACCCCCGGTACACAGATCTCAGATATCTCACAGCTCTGCACAGAGAAACACTGACAAGGCAAAGGGCACGGAGTGAGTTAACAACACCGCGGCGCTGCCTGTCAGGAGGAAACGCTGGCTCCCGTTCAATCCTTATCTGTGAAGTGAGCTAAACCAGAAGGCCTGAGAGGGCAGAGGTACAAAATGTGGACGCCTGATATCAAAGAGCCCATTAACCTTTCATAATTTCAACACGTTCAGCTTAACGGTGGACAATAAATGGATATATATTCAATATTGCCTGGGATTCAATATGATTAGAACGTATCGTTATTTAGTTTCTTCTTCCAGGCTATGTTACATTTTCAATGTACGACTGTCCTTCGCATATCTCAAGAAACGCTCATCCGTCTGACTTCACACTCTGCAAAGCGCACTTTCGGGTCCTCAGTAACACATTCACCAAGTACCAAGCACCTACGGCTGCTCTCACGTCATTTCCTGTGCGCCTGTTGGGACGTAGAAAAAAGAAGGAGGGACCATGCGCGGACATTTAAAACAATGGCGGTGAAAGGTTCACGTTGGTGTGATGCGGAGGTGGAGTGTTTACTGCAGATTTGGTCGATGAAAAGATTCAAAAACAGTCGACAAGACGCACAAAAACTCAGAGGTCTACGGAAAGATCTGGAAACAAAGCCACGCATCGCCATGACGTCATCAATGCGTGTGACGTGTTACGGCGTGATGACGTATAGGCAGCAAGAAGCATTCTCCGAGGCCCAGGTAGTGTGAGTACAAACGGGCCTGGAGGGGGGGACAAGGACCCTAAAGCACGGGGCACGGGACGGAGGCACAGTGGGAGTGTGCCCTAGGTAACGCTCCCACAAACAAGTATTTATTCAGGCTAATTAACATCGAGTGAGCGTCCAGCCTCCAAACGTCACTATTACATAAATACATAAATGTTCATGGACTCGATTTTCTGTATTTTGCATATTGTTATACGGAAATATACTTGGTCTCATGTTCAGCTGAACACGGGACACACCCCCTTGTGATGAAAATGATCTGTTGCAGTGTGTGTGTGTGTGTGTGTGACGTTACACACATGTATGTGTCATTACAAGAACATAATGACCGGCCTCGCTGGATGACTCACACTGAGCCGACATGTGAGGCCGTGTCATCGCAGTCACACATCGGTGCGGGAGATAGCAGCGCGCACGCACGCACACACACACACACTCACGCACACACACAGTAGACGGAGCTGATGGAGTGCTGCATTTGCCCTCCCATCATGCTTTGCGGTGTGATTGATGAGTAATAAGGCGGTGAGGGTTGCAGCACTTGCTCCTCGGTGCCATATGTTTCTGCTGCAAAGGATGGCAGCTCCACTGTGTCGATGCTACGTCTTAAACACTGCAAAACTTTATGCATCTGTGCAACACGACCATCGCAAAGAGCGTCCTGATCCTGCCGACCTGCAGAGAACATTACACCGAGATCCATTTTGATGCTCGTGCACAACCACTGGTGAGAGATCTCCTCGACAGCTTAACTCGTTCTAATCCAAAGTGTCTCCCAAAAACAAAGATAGACTCACGAACTCTGGCTTCAGCCGCACGACTACGTTTTAAAAGCACATAGCGTTTATGGCGTCCACTCACTCCAAAACGCCAAAGACACGGAGGTTTGTATTTATGTCTTGGTGTCAGAGCGATGTATGAAACAAGAACAACTGAATCGCACCACGACGGCACCAGTTAGTCACAATTTACTGCAGCCAAAGCGGAGGAGAGCGAGTATGAACTTCAAACTTATTAAGGTAAGGTTAAGGTACTTACTCATGGTGGGAGTCCAGGGGCGGGGGGCAGGGTGAGGCCCAGGTAGGGCAGGGTGAGGCCCAGGTAGGGCAGGGTGAGGCCCGGGTAGGGCAGGGTGAGGCCCGGGTAGGGCAGGGCTCTGGACAGGTGAGGTTATTCTCCACTGGGTCTTTCCTAGAGGCACTCATGACCTGAGGAGGAGCACAAACACAACATGAAGACGCACATCCAGAACACGCCGAGCAGAGCGTGGACACGTTATATCTGTCTATGAGCCTGTGTATGTTGAGTTTGCGATATGCGTACAGTTTATTTAAGTTAAAATAATGTTTTTTTACATGTTCGTAATAAACTAGAGCTCGACTAATACGGGATTTTTGAGGCCGAACCTGCTTTTGAGGGGTAAAATGCAGATGTACAGAGGCTTATTTAACATGACCATTTAAATAAAGAATAAAAATGAAAATTAAATAAAAAGCTAAACAAATATGTTCAGTATCAGCACACACGCACACACACACACACACACACGCACACACACACACACACACTTAATAACAGTGATCTGATGATAGTATACAGTAATAATGGGTAATTTTGATCACTCCGCAGATGCTTTCCTGGAGGACGAGCAGCGGGGGGTTGGTCCCCAGGAAATCCAAGGGAGGAAATCATGCCCCCCCCCCCCACCCACCCACCCACACACACACACACACACACACACACACACTGCTCCCATGTTGTCGTGAGCATAACTACTGCAGATGCTGTTGGATCCCATATGCTCCAAGGCTGTGAGTGAAACCAGCGCGGGTCAGCAGAATGCTTCTGCAGCCGAGGAGGCGACGACAAAGAGGCCGCAGAGCAGCGATCTGTGCAGAGCTTCATTCATACTACAGGTGGTGGGAGAGCTGATCCTCATGCATCTCCATCACCGCCATCAACACTGAGTTTACTATTTATTAGAGGCCTGAAAACTATTCAGCAGTGAAACTTGCAGCTTAGGGAGAAGAGCCTCTGGCTGCTACTAATGATACATTTCACCATCACTTTGTCTCTGCCCTGGAAAATGACAGGAGCCCCAAAACAAATCATTATTTTACGGCTTTCCAACACAAGAGATGGCACCACCTGAGGAGCATGTGGATGCGACACGCGAGCCTGTCAATTAAAGAATAACACCACTAATTAAGGTCCGCTACCTTGGTGACAACTGTTGAGATGTATTTCAAGACTAAAAGTCGAGTATTTCAAGACTAAAAGTCGCAGTATTTCAAGACTAAAAGTCGCAGTATTTCAAGACTAAAAGTCGCAGTATTTCAAGACTAAAAGTCGAGTATTTCAAGACTAAAAGTCGCAGTATTTCAAGACTAAAAGTCGCAGTATTTCAAGACTAAAAGTCGCAGTATTTCAAGACTAAAAGTCGCAGTATTTCAAGACTAAAAGTCGCAGTATTTCAAGACTAAAAGTCGCAGTATTTCAAGACTAAAAGTCGAGTATTTCAAGACTAAAAGTCGCAGTATTTCAAGACTAAAAGTCGAGTATTTCAAGACTAAAAATCGCAGTATTTCAAGATTAAAAGTCGCAGTATTTCAAGACTAAAAGTCGCAGTATTTCAAGACTAAAAGTCAAAGTATTTCAAGACTAAAAGTCGAATATTTCAAGACTAAAAGTCGCAGTATTTCAAGACCAAAAGTCGAGTATTTCAAGACTAAAAGTCAAGTATTTCCGAATAACTTATTCACAACGAAAGTCCCCAGTGGAGAGCTTTTAATGTGAAGCATCAAGAGCATCGGCGGTAACTGAACGCAGCTCTGATCCTGCTGTGAAACTGTGAAATGAGGTCGATATGTGAAAGAACAAACAGGAACGCTGGAGCGAAACTGAACTCCAAACCACCGAGAATCGAGTTACTGAAGTACCAAAAAGACAGAAAAGGGTTCAGCCGATGGGGACGCAACTAATAAGGGAGGAGACTTCCTTATGTCCGGGTTATCCCCTGCTGTGACGCTGCAGCGGAGTCAAAGCGGACCCATCCGGCCTCGTGGAAAAGCCCTTTTTAGCTTCGAGGCTATGACCTGGGATTAGATCCACCATATGTTCACCTCTGGCCCCGAGCCGGGACTCCAGCCAGCTATCAAGAAGACTGACACTGACAGAGATAGACTCCACGCAGCAGACACACCTGAGGGACAGTTTACCCAGGTCAAAAGTAGTAGTATGTCTGTCTGGGCGCGGGGTGTGGTCGTGTGGTCGTGTGGGTCTTTGATACAAATGGGTGTTACCCCGGACGAGCCCCCAATTCATGTCACGCCTACGCTAAAAAGTAGTAGTATGTCTGTCTGGGCGCGGGGTGTTGCTGTGTGGTCGTGTGGGTCTTTGATGCGAATGGGTGTTACCCCGGACGAGCCCCCAATTCATGTCACGCCCCGTCTAGATAGTATCGGCTGATCTCTAGCCGTGTTTACATTCAACTGTCAAGCTAATGTTAAGAGGAATTTTGAAATTTGGATTAGGTGTGTTTCCATCAACTGCCTTGGGCGTAATAAACTCGGCTGCGTAGCTTCGTCTGAAGGTGGCGCCGCAGGCTACGCAGGGCTGTAATCCTGCAGTAAACAGAGCAGAAGAGCGTAGATGAGGTCGATAACAGGAAACAAAACAAGCCGCCCCGGTCATCTAGCCGTGAGATGTGATATAAATCTTTGCTACGTCAGAATTAATTCGTAAAAGGTTGTTTCCATATCCCGTTTAGTGCATCAACGCCAGAACAAAAGGGCAAAATCAAGCAAGCGTAAAACTTTAAGGAGCAGGTGAGGACGTTCAACTTTCAAAATGCACTTTAAAATACTTTTATGGAACAACACAAGTACAGACGTATCGGGATCTTTCTGTATCTGCATAAACGTTTTCTTTTTACAGAACATATAATACGTCATAAAGCTATTTATTATACTTTTTATTAGCGATGTCCGATAATATCGGCCGATATTGAGTTAAAAATGTAATATCGGGAATTATCGTATCGGGTTTTTACAACCGATGTTTGTTCTGTAGGCTTCAGCATTTCCGAGTCTGCATGAATGCAACATGGGACGTTTACAGGCGCGTGCTTGATGACGTATAACAACAACAACAAGCTAGACTCGTAGGTTGCCAACCGTGGCTAACAAGCTTGCTCGCCCGGTGCATGAGATGTCCGAGGTTTGGAAGTATGTCCAAGTGTCACCTACTAACAATAAATTTGCGATTTGCAATGACTGCAAGGCGTCTTCCTTTAATACATCAAATTTGATCACCCACGTCAAGAAGAAGCATGCGGAGTGATACGCTACATCTGTGCAGCAAAGTGATGAAAAGAAGCAACAGCCGACACCGAGTAAAACCACACAGTTGTGTGTTGCATCCAGTGGGGCATCACAATAAAAGTAGCCATAATGTGTTAATTCCATAATAGGTGATATGTGATGTTGTTATCTAACAATTCTGGTGTAAAAAGGCTGCATATATCGGTATCGGGTGATATCGGTATCGGAAATTAAGAGTTGGACAACATCGGAATATCGGATATCGGCAGAAAAGCCAATATGGAGCATCCCTACTTTTAATGTATTCTTCATTTAAATGGTTAGCTATTGACTGATTTATTAGATTTTACTTTTATTTAAGATAGTGTCCAATCGGGACCAAAGCATATCGCCCCGGCCCTTCTGTTGACTTTCTTTTTTTGGCACCAAAATCAGATTGTAAGACAATGAATAACTGCACAACACAACCACCTTCAAAGCCCCTTTAAACCACGAGGAACTGCAGAAACCAGCCCTCTTTTGTTCTGTGTTGTAAACTCAGCGGGCCGGCAGCTGTGAGGTATGTGTGACTGCTGTTATGGTGTGTTAAAGAGTAACCATGTAAACCTCAGGCTGGTTAGGAGTGCGGTAACTACCCCACTGGCATGGAAACAGTCCAAGCTGAAATGTGAGATCAGGCAGCTGGAGGCAGATTTATCTGTATCGGCCTTCGTAAAAAACCCATATTGGCCGAACAGCGGTGTGGATGTTGGACACGAGGTTAGTTACAGCCGATGCAGGGTCAGGAGCCAACGCAGCTCTCTCTCTCAAACACACACACACACACACACACACACACACACAACCACACACACACAGGCCAGAGGGCGGCTCAGCATCTGGTGGTGTGCTGTTGCTGCTGCTCTGAAGCCAGGCATTAAAAGAGAGCGCGGTGGCCTGAGCCAGCAGGGATCAGCCGCCAATAAAGACGAGCGGTAGCAGCACCGGCAGCAGCAGCAGCAGCAACGGCCCCGTGCCAAGACCTGGACACAATGTGGGAATGCAGAAACCCTGTGTGTGCGTTGGTAGAGTACATCTGGTATGCGGGTGTCTGCCTCGTGTAGCCGGTCGAATCCTGCTGCACTGCATCGAAACCCCAATGTGTTAATTCAGGGAACCTGCAGGTTTCAAACGGCTGCATGGGAGAGACTTTAAGGACAAGTGAACCTTTCGTCGCCATTGTTTGAAATGTCCGCGCATGGTCCCTCCCTCTTTTTTCTACGTCCCAACAGGCGCACAGGAAATGACCTCAGAACCGCCGTAGGCCTCGTGCTTGTACACGTGCGCACTCGTGCTCGTACATGTGCAAACGTTCTCTACTAAAGCCCGCCTCTCCCAAACGGGCAGTGGACGGCAACCGTGCCGCTCCTAGGCGTGGTACGGTTGCACTCACACTGGTCAAGGGAACCAGACTTTAGCCATGAAACGTGCTCGGGCACGGTACGGATGGACAGTGTGAGTGCGCCCTAAAAGCCTCTTGTAATGTCTAAATGTCACATTACAGAATTAAAGTTAAAACAATGAAATAATGTGGGGAGAGCTGTAGCTGTAGTTATCTGTTATGGGCAGCGTGCAGAAGTGCCTCATTCACCGGGTCTCTAAAATGCCACACAGCGTATAAAAGTCAGCAGGACCACACCAACGTGAACCTTTCGCCGCCATTGTTTGTACACGTGCGCACGCTCGTGCTCGTACATGTGTAAACGTGCTTTACAAAAGCCCACCTCTCCCAAACGGGCCGTGAACGACAAGCGTGCCGCAGCTAAACGCGGTACGGTTGCACTCACACTGGTCAAAGGAACCAGACTTTAGCCGTGAAACGTGCTCGGACACGGTGCGGAGGCACAGTGGGAATGCGCCCTTAGTTTTAGTCTTTTTCGGGGATCTCTCTGCGTGATGATGACGCCACGTTTAAACCAACAGATGAAGACGTACTGTAAGAAGCTGCGAGAGACAGACACTCAGTATTCTGTTGCTATGATACACACATTCAATCAGACTCTGAGTTTGGGGAGCCACCTGACGCCGCGCAGCCTCGCCAGTAAACTGCCCCTCAACAGGAACACACACACACACACTTCCTCGCTCGATTGTTCCTGGGGAGGCTTCGCAGACGCTGGAGCGGAGATGGGAAGGGAACAGAAGAAGGAGATTAACTCATTTGTGGTTGTTGACCCTGACGACTGCGGGGATTTTCCATTTCCTCTCACTGTCACTGAGCCCCAGATGAAACCGCAGCCGCACACTCTCATGTGTCGGGATCCCGCAGACATTTTATGTTCTTTACCCAATCTGGGGATTATCGTTACCGTAGATTAAAATATGGAGGTAGTGGGGTGCACATCATACCCTACAGCTACTGAACCAGGTGCAGGGTCACAGATTCAGTGGTGGAGGAATTTAACCGTCTCTGCCTCGACCTTTCAATTCAAATTAAAGTTTAGGAAATATAATCCAGTATGACGGTGAATAGGGGGATTGTAGGTGAGTCAGAGCGAGGGGGTGAATTTCAAAACCTTGAATATTCTTGAATTATAAAGTCAAACATTTGCAAATAAATATTAGGATAATCTCTGAGATTAAAATTTTAAATGCACGAGAAAAAAAATCAAGTATTCTCTGAAATTAAAGAGGTAAATTATGAGAAAAAACTAAGATATTCTTTGAGATTATAATCATACATTTGCCAGAAATAGTTATAATCTCTGAGATTAAAGTGGTACATGATTGGATATTATCTGACATTGTAAACTCTGCAAAATTCTGTAACTCTGTAAAATTTGCAAGAAGAAAAAAAAAGATATTCTCGAAAAAATAAAGTGAAAAATCGCAAAATCATCCCATGTCCATTAATGTTGAAGAGAGAGAGTTGCCAACAGCGGGACGTGGCTAACACTGATTAGCTCGGTGCAGTACGGTGAAGGCATTCAAAGGTCTTTTTTAACCACTGATACTGCTGAAAATAACAGTAATCAACCGTTGCAACTTGCAACCATTGTGATACTGCTTGCTAAGGCTCGTGCAAAGACTGCAAAAGCTTGCGGGTACCCAAAGAACCCATTTTCATACAGATATGTTGAGGTCAGAGGTCAACGGCTCGTCAGAGCTCGTGCTCGTACATGTGCAAACGTGCTTTACAAAAGCCCACCTCTCCCAAACGGGCCGTGGACGGCAAGCGTGCCGCTCCTAGACACGGTACGGTTGCACTCACACTGGTCAAAGGAACCAGACTCTAGACGTGAAATATGCTCGGGCACGGTACGGATGGACAGTGTGAGTGCGCCCTAAAACACTCTGGGTTCACTAACGCAAAGCCTCTTGTGATGTCTAAAGGTCACATTACAGAATTAAAGTTACAACAATGCAATAATGTGCTGTAGTTATCTATTATGGGCAGCGTGCAGAAGTGCCTCATTCACCGGGTCTCTAAAATGCCACGCAGCGTATAAAAGTCAGCAGGAGGTTGCGTGCAAAAAGGTCAAGTTGACAATGGAGCACCGGCAGCAGGCTGACATGAAGGCCGGTCAGGTCTTTAGCCTCAGAAGGCCGCAGCAGTGAGCTCTTTTCTCCTGCTGCAACACGAACACCAGCAGGTCAGCTCAGGCCACGACCTCCTGCAGAGAAACATGTCACCGCCAGATCCTTGTCTCTGTCTTTCAAACGTTCGTTCCTGCAAAACTGCACTGAAACAATAAACCATCACGCTCACAATGTTAATGTACACTCTGGATTATGGCTGTCGCAGACGAGCTTCAACCTGGAAACCATTCAGCACACACACAGCAGCAAAGTTTACCTTTCTATGTTTTCAGTGCATGCAGTGGAAGATTATATGGAAATAAAAGTGCAAACATGCTTGGTAAATATCTTAAAAAGAGAAAGTAGCACACGTACGAAGCCTGAATCCCCTGATTTGAGCAACTTAAGGCGTTAAATAGTGCATGTCTGATCATTTCTGACGAGCTGTTACACCATGTGACTGTTTTAATAACATATATTACAGTGGTTATCACTGTTGCCTCACAGCGAGAGGGTTCCTGGTTCGAATCCCGGCTGGGGCCCTTCTGTGTGGAGTTTGCATGTTGTCCCCGTGTCTGCGTGGGTTTTCTCCGGGTTCTCCGGTTTCCTCCCACAGTCCAAAGACGTGCAGGTGTTGGGTTCATTGATGACTCTAAATCACCCGTAGGTGTGAATGGTTGTCTGTCTCTGTTCGTCTCTATGTGTCCTGTGATAGACTGGCGTCCTGTCCAGGGTGGACCCCGCCTCACGCCCGATGTCATTTGTCATTGTTTGACGACATGGTAAGGCGGTGAAGGAGTTCAAGTACCTCGGGATCTTGTTCACGAGTGAGGGGACGATGGAGCGTGAGTTTGGCCGGAGAATCGGAGCAGCGGGGGCGGAGCTGCAGTCGCTCTACCGCACCGTTGTGACGAAAAGAGAGCTGAGGAAGGCAAAGCTCTGGATCTACCGCTCAGTCCTGGTTCCTACCCTCACCTGTGGTCCTGAAAGCTGGGTCAGGACCCAAAGAACCAGGTCCAGGTCCAAGCGTGTGAAATGTGTTTCCTCAGGAGGGGGTCTGGAGTCTCCCTTAGAGAGAGGGGGAGAAGTTCAGCATCCGTGAGGAACTCGGAGTAGAGCCGCTGCTCCTTTGTGTTGAAAGGAGCCAGTTGAGGTGGTTCAGGATCATCTGGTAAGGATGAACCCTGGGCGCCTCCCTAGGGAGGTGTTCCAAGCACATCCAGCTGGGAGGAGGCCTCGGGGAAGACCCAGGACCAGGAGGAGAGATTAGATCTCCACACTGGCCTGGGAACGCCTCAGGATCCCCCAGTTAGAGCTGGTTAATGTGGCCCGGGAAAGGGAAGTTTGGGGTCCCCTGCTAAAGCTGCTGCCCCCGAGACCCGACCCCGGATAAGAGGCTGGAGATGAGATGAATTATGACTTTATTAGTCCTCCACTCCTCCTTGTAGTAGTAGTAGTAGTGTGACGGGACCTGCCTCTCCCAGGAATGTTGTCTTTCTATCTCTGTTTTGCATCAGAGCCGGGAAAAGGGCCGATCCCAGAAAAGCAACTCATCAGCAGCAGCAGCAGCAGCAGCAGCAGCAGCAGCAGCAGCAGCAGCAGCAGCAGCAGCAGCAGCAGCAGCAGCACAGTGACACAATGGCTCCAAAATAAAAGCTGATAAAGCGAATAGTCTGACCCTGACACATCCTGACACCCTGCCCAACAGAAAACAACCTGAACTCAGAGTAAATGCAACTTTTTAAGATACCAATGATAAAAGAGGAGAAAACAGACACATTTTCTGATTAAAATGTGTGTTTTTTACTCAGTTTGTTGTTGTATTTGCTTTGTAAAGGTGTAATTTCACCCTGCAGTTAAACCCCCCCTCCAGTCCTGCAGGTGGACTTTATATTTCAGGGTCTTTAGGGGTTAAAACTCCCCCTCAGTCACAGAAGGACGTGCTGCTGCTGCTACAAACACCTTGTATTTCCAAACTGTAAAGCCCCTGACTGCGCTAAGCCGCATTATCCTGAAGCGGGACAGGAAGGATTGAGAGACACACACTATTGTGAAGCACGCAGCACTCAAATGCATGATTTTCCTATGAGAAGTTTCAAAATAAAAGCACCATTTTCTTTAGGAAGCCCTTTGCTCCTCCTATGAATCGATACTGACTTGAATATGTATTATTGAAACAGTCACGTGGTGTAAAAGCTCGTTAGAAATGATCAGACATGCACTATTTAAAGCCTTAAAATGCTCAAATGAGGGGATCAAAGATTCATACGTGCACTACTTTCTCTTTTTAAGGTATTTACAAAGTATTTTTACACTTTTAATTCGCTGTAATCTTCCACTGTGTGCACTGAAAACATAAAAATGTGGTTACAAACATGTTACGGCTTAAATAAAGTACTTTTAACCCCATAGCGTGCACGAGTCATGCTTTTATTTTGAAATTAACTCGCCTTTTATCCGTGTTTGTTTCGGTCCTGCACAACTTCACGCACCTTTCCTCCAGAGGTAACTCTCTCGCGAGGCCAGGAAATAACACACACTACTCAACTTTACCCAACACGAGCCCCGAAGCCACGCGCGCGTGTTTATACCCGCGCGTGTTGTTGTTTTGCAGCGTAAACACCGGAGCTGCAGTCAAACGCTGCAAAGGTAGCAGCGGCAGCGGCAGCGCGTCAGAGTGAGTGACAGGCCGAGGCAGCCAATCAGG
>NC_139845.1:2805324-2852824 GCF_963691815.1 Echiichthys vipera
CTGTGCCTCCGTCCCGTGCCCCGTGCTTTAGGGTCCTTGTCCCCCCCTCCAGGCCCGTTTGTACTCACACTACCTGGGCCTCGGAGAATGCTTCTTGCTGCCTATACGTCATCACGCCGTAACACGTCACACGCATTGATGACGTCATGGCGATGCGTGGCTTTGTTTCCAGATCTTTCCGTAGACCTCAGAGTTTTTGTGCGTCTTGTCGACTGTTTTTGAATCTTTTCATCGACCAAATCTGCAGTAAACACTCCACCTCCGCATCACACCAACGTGAACCTTTCACCGCCATTGTTTGAAATGTCCGCGCATGGTCCCTCCTTCTTTTTTCTACGTCCCAACAGGCACACAGGAAATGACCTCAGAACCACCGTAGGCCTCGTGCTCGTACACGTGCGCACGCTCGTGCTCGTACATGTGCAAACGTGCTTTACTAAAGCCCACCTCTCCCAAACGGGCCGTGGACGGCAAGCGCGCTGCTCCTAGACGTGGTACGGTTGCACTCACACTGGTCAAAGGAACCAGACTTTAGCTGTGAAACCTGTTTGGGCACGGTACAGAGGCACAGTGTGAGTGCGCCCTAAAAGTCTTAAACGTGCACATTCCCTGGCTTTTCTCTGCGTGTTGAAGTACAGTGCGGCTTTGATTCAGTGTGTGTGTCACTTGTGTTACAGCAGGCGGGGGAGGCACTGGAGGAGCCTTGAACACACAACCAGAGTGCGTAATGAGGGCCGGGTACAGGGCCGCACTATTTACCTGAGTGCACCTGCTGTTTATAGAGAGGAGCTGTTGAACCCCCCCCCCTGCAGACCACGTTATTGACTGCAGTGCTGACTGGACTGGATACACCTGACGCTCTCACGTGCAACAGGCGGGACACAGACGTGACCTCCAGTGTGAGATCGTCCTCTCATCCATGTGTGGAGACCTTTTACCCGTGATGACGTGCAGCTCCTGTTGCATGTTAAGGTTTGATGTGGAGGGTTCATGAACACGTGTTTGTGTTCAGTGACGCTCACCTTCAGTGCGTTCTGTCTCTTTAAGGACTTAAAGGGTCTTAAAGAGACCAACGTATTAGAGACCAACGTATTCTCATCAACAGGTTTGTGTGGTATCTTACATTTAACACTGGAACGCTGACCGTGATCGTGACGGTTAAGTTTAGGCAACAACAGACGATGGTAAGGTTTAGACGCTAAAAGGTTATGGTTAAGTTAAGTCACTAAAGGTGACGGTTAAGCTTAGACGACTAAAGGCGATGGTTAGGTTTAGACGACAACAGACGATGGTTAAGTTTAGGCAACAAAAGGCGACGGTTAAGTTTAGGCAACAACAGACGATGGTAAGGTTTAGACGCTAAAAGGTGACGGTTAAGTTTAGGCAAAAAAAGGCAACAGTTAAGTTTAGGCAACAACAGATGACGGTTAAATTAAGTCACTAAAGGAGACGGTTAAATTTAGTCTCTAAAGGTGACCGTTAAGTTTAGTCTCTAAAGGTGACGGTTAAGTTTAGTCACTAAAAAAGACGGTTAAGTTTAGACGACAAGAGACGATGGTTAAATTTAGGCAACAAGCGACGGTTAAGTTTAGACGACAAGAGACAATGGTTAGGTTTTTGGCAACTAAAGGTGACGGTTAAATTTAGACGACAAAAGGAGACGGTTAAGTTTAGGCAACAAAAGGCGACGGTTCGGTTTTTGGCAGCAAAAGGTGAGGGTTAAGTTTAGTCTCTAAAGGTGAGGGTTAAGTTTAGTCACTAAAGGAGACGGTTAAATTTAGTCACTAAAGGAGACGGTTAAGTTTAGGCAACAAAATTTGACGGTTAAATTTAGGCAAGAAAAGGCGACGGTTAAGTTTAGGTTTAGTTTTAAAGTTGCACACTAAATATTTTCTATTTAATTGTCTTTCAGGTTCCTATCCATCGAAAAGTGAGTTAAAACAACAGCGATCGAGTTTAAAAAAAACCCCACACACACAGTGACCATGAACGTGACAAGATGGCGGCTCTGGCAGAACAGGCTCGGCTGCAGTTACATCTTACCACCAGAGAGGCCGCTAGAAACAAGGTACCTCAAATATTACGGAGTACGACTTTAAAGCATGTGAACTTGTTCTTGTACTGACCTTTAAATGTGCTGAATCTGGGACCTGGAAGAAAACAGAGCGACTAACAGACCTCTAACAGAAAAGCTCATCAGCTGAGTTAAGTTGGGTTTAGCAGCGTTGGCGCGCCGCGGCTCTGTAACGACTGAGTATCGACGTCCTGACACAACGTCAGACTCAACAAGTCGGCGATCGATTTATCCGTTCGCTGCATGTTGTGTTCATTTACTGGACGCGTCCTTCAGCTGTCGAGGACTCACGTTCGGGAGAATCAGAAGGTAAATCCGCGGGAACGGTGGAACAGGCGACTGATTTGAATGGATGCGCGGTCTGAACGATCAATACGCCTGTGTGTGTTTACAGCTCAGAGGCAGGAAGAGGCGGGAAGAGGCGGGAAGAGGCGTCACGGCCGGCAGCTAATCAGGAGACGGTGATGAGGTGCGTTCTATGGTCCAGCGTGCGACAGTGCCGCACACCTTACCTTGTTAGAGCCGGGCGTTTAGGGCCTATTTGTTACCCTAATGTGTCACGCGGCCGCGTTAAGGGGGCACTGAGAGAGGGGGGGGGGGGCACGACTGTGGCTGGGCCCTGCTGCGAGTGTTGATTTCACGGTCCATTAAGCTGCTGATTGTGGCGCCGCCGCCTGCAACAAACTCTACATCAGTTCCACCTACGAGTGCTTAACGCCGCCGCCGCACAGCGTGCTGCCGCCGTTTACAGGAAACACACAAAGAGGGAGGGGGTAAAGGAGTGTGTCGGACAAATGGGCCACTTTACACGCTGACCTTTTTACAGACGATGACGCGGATGATTTAAATAAAAACAGATTATTCAATTCAGACCTCCGTGTTTGTGGTCGTTTTGTGTCTCTTTGTGGTCATTTTGTGCCTCTATGTGGTCGTTTTGTGGTGTTTGTGGTCATTTTGTGGTGTTTGTGGTCATTTTGTGGCTCTATTCGGTCGTTTTGTAGTCGTTTTGTGGTGTTTGTTGTCGTTTTGTGCCTCTTTGTGGTCGTTTTGTGTCTGTTTGTGGTCGTTTTGTGTCTGTTTGTGGTCGTTTTGTGACTCTATGTGGTCGTTTTGTGCCTCTATGTGGTCGTTTTGTGCCTCTTTGTGGTCGTTTTGTGCCTCTTTGTGGTTGTTCTGTGTCTCTATGTGGTCGTTTTGTGCCTCTTTGTGGTCATTTTGTGCCTCTTTGTTGTCGTTTTGTGCCTCTATGTGGTAGTTTTGTCTCTTTGTGGTTGTTTTGTGCCATTTGTGGTCGTTTTGTGCCTCTTTGTGGTCGTTTTGTGCCTCTTTGTTGTCGTTTTGTGCCTCTTTGTGGTCGTTTTGTGTCTCTTTGTGGTCGTTTTGTGTCTGTTTGTGGTCGTTTTGTGACTCTATGTGGTCGTTTTGTGCCTCTATGTGGTCGTTTTGTGCCTCTTTGTGGTCGTTTTGTGCCTCTTTGTGGTTGTTCTGTGTCTCTATGTGGTCGTTTTGTGCCTCTTTGTGGTCATTTTGTGCCTCTTTGTTGTCGTTTTGTGCCTCTATGTGGTAGTTTTGTGTCTCTTTGTGGTTGTTTTGTGCCATTTGTGGTTGTTTTGTGGCTCTTTGTGGTTGTTTTGTGCCTCTATGTGGTCGTTTTGTGCCTCTATGTGGTCGGTTTGTGGTATTTGTGGTCTTTCTACATGTGCTTTTAGTGGAAGAGCAGCCAATGAAGAACTTTTATAGGTGACATGGGGGCGTGATCATCATCTCCTGTCCCCTTTCAGCCACAGAAGAAAAGAAACCTCAGTGCAGGTGCGAGTGCTTTACAGAGCAGCGCTGCATGTTCACGGCTATTTACTGAACTGTACCGGTGCACAGGCACACAACTGTGAAAGTCTAAAGGGCGTTGTCATACACACACATATATAAAGATATATATATACACACACACACACACATATACACACACACACGTCTCTGGCGGAGATCAAAGCTCCACAGATTGATGTGAGATCCGACACGCCCAGACACCGATGTGGAGTAACAGGCCTAATGAAGGGCAGAGCGTGCAGTGCTAATCCCATCAAAGGCTGTGATATTTCCTCTGACATGTAACATCAGCAGAGCATCACCTTGCTGAGTGTTTTGGTACGAAAGTCTCCGTTTTAATGATCCGGACATGCAGTTTGTTTCTCTTTGTGGTCATTTTACGTCTATTTGTAGTCAGTTTGCATCTTTCTGGTTGGTTTTGCATCTATTTGTGGTGGTTATGCGTCTTTTTGTGGTGGTTTTGCATCAAGTTTTAGTCATTTTGCATCTTGTTGTGGTAGTTTTGCATCTTTTTGTGGTGGTTTTGCATCAATTTTTAGTCATTTTGCATCTTTTAGTGATGGTTTTGCATCTATTTTTAGACATTTGCATCTTTTTGTGGTGGTTTTGCATCTATTTTTAGACATTTGCATCTTTTTGTGGTGGTTTTGCATCTATTTTTAGTCATTTTGCATCTATTTGTGGTGGTTTTGCATCTGTTTTTAGTCATTTTGCATCTTTTTGTGGTGGTTTTGCATCTATTTTTAGACATTTGCATCTTTTTGTGGTGGTTTTGCATCTATTTTTAGTAATTTTGCATCTTTTTGTGGTGGTTTTGTATCTATTTTTAGTCATTTTGTATCTTTTTGTGGTGGTTTTGCATCTATTTTTAGACATTTGCATCTTTTTGTGGTGGTTTTGCATCTATTTTTAGTAATTTTGCATCTTTTTGTGGTGGTTTTGCATCTATTTGTAGTCATTTTGCATCTTGTTGTGGTGGTTTTGCATCTATTTTTAGTCCTTTTGCATCTTTTTGTGGTGGTTTTGCATCTATTTGTAGTCATTTTGCAACTTTTTGTGGTGGTTTGTGTCTATTTGTACTCATTTTGCATCTTTTTGTGGTGGTTTTGCATCTATTTGTAGTCATTTTGCATCTATCTGTGGTGGTTTTGAATCTATTTTTAGTCATTTTGCATCTTTCTGTGGTGGTTTTGCATTTATTTTTACTCATTTTGCATCTTTCTTTGGTGGTTTTGCATCTATTTTTAGTCATTTTGCATCTTTTTGTGGGGGTTTTGCATCTATTTGTAGTCATTTTGCATCTTTTTGTGCTGGTTTTGCATCTATTTTTAATCATTTTGCATCTTTTTGTGGTGGTTTTGCATCTATTTTTAGTCATTTTGCATATTTCTTTGGTGGTGTTGCATCTATTTTTAGTCATTTTGCATCTTTTTGTGGTGGTTTTGCATCTTTTTTTGTCATTTTGCATCTTTGTGTGGTGGTTTGTGTCTATTTGTAGTCATTTTGCATCTTTTTGTGGTGGTTTTGCATCTATTTGTAGTCATTTTGCATCTTTTTGTGCTGGTTTTGCATCTATTTTTAGTCATTTTGCATCTTTCT
Source organism: Echiichthys vipera (assembly GCF_963691815.1). Lineage (NCBI taxonomy): Eukaryota > Metazoa > Chordata > Actinopteri > Perciformes > Trachinidae > Echiichthys > Echiichthys vipera. Next base: position 2,810,825 of record NC_139845.1, read on the forward strand.
GTGGTGGTTTTTCACCTATATGTAGTCATTTTGCATCTTTTTGTGGTGGTTTTGCATCTTTTTGTGGTGGTTTTGCATCTATTTTCATGAGTCAGGGCCTCAGACCTTATGGGCCCGTGGGTCTGAGCCCGGTAGACCCGTTCAGTAATCCCTCCATGCTCCTGAAGTCACTGCATCAGGATTTACGCTCCTCCATCAGCACAAGATGGCAGCATCGCACCATCCTGCAGCACCCCCTGTCTGCATTAAGCCCTTTAGTGAGTGTGTTTTATATATTTCTGTGGTGTGCTGCCGACGAGCTTAAGCGTTGCATAAGAACAACAATCCAGTGAATATTCTGTCTGACAAAGAGGAATGAGTCACTTCAGCTCTTCAAAGGAATGCATCAGAAATGGTGGGAAATGTAAAAAAGACAAAACCCTCTCCCAGGCCTTCCTTTGATCAACCCTGTAATTTAATTACCTGCGCACCGACGAGAGCCTTTATTTAGGATCTCAGTCTCCGTCGTCTTGTTTGCTCCACAGCAGCGCGGCTCCAAAGAGACGCCGCACAAGGGAAACATAATAATAATAATAATAATAATAATAATAATCATCTTGCCGATGTTGATGATAATGCGAGACGGACTCGGTGTTACTCTCCCATGATCCTCAGCTCAGTCACAGTGATGGAGATGTTCTCTGGGGTCAGTTTGAGAGATTTGGGGATGGACCGCCCGCTGCCATCGGTCCAACACATCCTCAGTTGTGCACCGCGGTCTCTCAGGGCGCTTCGGCCTTTTTTCTCACAACACGCCCTCCTCCGTGGCCGGCCCACCCCTGGCTGATCAGACCCTGCGGCCACCTGGCCCTGATGTTGTTGAACCAGAAGAATTTAAAAAAATACTTTTCGACCCGGTCTGAGGAAACTCCAATGAGCGTCAGCCTCTGCTCCCCTTCAGGAGCTCAAACACTTCATTTGTAGTCTTTGTGCACCTCCTTGTGGGCATTGAGTGGTTGTTTTGCATCAGTTTATGGTCATTTTGTATCAATTATTAGTCGTTTACTTCTCTATGTGGGTGATTTATGTCTATTTTTAGTCATTGTGCACTGCCCTGTGGTCATTTTGTGGTTAATTTGCATCTATTTTTAGTCGTTTAGTATGAATTTTTAGTCTGTTTGGTTATTTTATGTCTATTTTTTGTCATTTTGCACAGCCTTGCTGTCATTTTTTGGTTGTTTTGCATCAATTTTTAGTCGCTTTGCTTCTCCATGTGGTTGATTTGTGTCTCTTTGTTGTCATTTTACCTGTCTTTAGTCATTTTGTATCAGTTTTTAGTCGTTTGCTTCTCCGTTTGGTTATGTTTATTTTTAGTCCTTTTGCACAGCCTTGTGGTCATTTTGTGGTTGTTTTGCATCTATTTTTAGTCAGTTTGTGTCAATTTTTAGTTGTTTGCTTCTCTTTGTGGTTGATTTGTGTCTCTTTGGGGTCATTTTACCTCAGTTTTTAGTCCTTTTGCACAGCCTCGTGGTCATTTTGTGGTCCTTTTGTGTGTGTTTGTGGTTGTTTTGCATCCTTTCATGACTGTTTTGCACCTGTTTTACACTATTTTTGTTTAGTTTTGCATTTATTTGTGTTGCTTTTGCATTCATTCTGAAATCTGTTTTTACTAATTTTATGTTATTTTGGGTTTCATTTTGCATTTTCTCGTTCCTTTCATCTCTTTACAGTTATTTTGCTTGTCTTTGTGGTTGTTGTTGCATCTATTTTGAATTGTTTTACTTTTCTATGAGGTTGATTTCTGTCTCTTTGGGTTCATTTTACCTCAGTTTTTAGTCCTTTTGCACAGCCTCGTGGTCATTTTGTGGTCCTTTTGTGTGCGTTTGTGGTTGTTTTGCATCTTTTCATGACTGTTTTACACTTTTTTGCACTTCTATAGTTATTTTGAGCCTCTTTGTGTCACTTTGCATCTTCTTGTAGTCGTTTTGCATTTATGTTCAGTCATTATAATATTCTGTGAGGTCTATTATTAGCCGTTTTGCAGCTCCTCTCTTTGTGGTTGCTTTGCATCTTTCCAGTCGTTCTGCATCTCCGTGATTGTTTCCAAGATTCTTCGTGGTATTTAGTCGTTTTGCATTTATTTGTGTTGGTTTTGCATTTATTCTGAAATCTGTTTCTACTCATTTTGTGTTATTTTGGGTTTCATTTTGCATTTTCTCGTCCCTTCCATCTCTTTATAGTTATTTTGGTCGTCTTTGTGATTGTTGTTGCATCTGTTTTTAATTGTTTCTTCTCCACGTGGTTGTTTTGCGTCTCTTTGTATTAACTTTAGGCTTGTTTGTGCTCATTAACGCAGGAATCGCCCGTGAAAAAATACACTTTTGAACCGAAAGGCTCCTTTGACCCTTGACCCCTGTGTGAGAGAACTCCGGGGAGCGTCGGCCTCGGCTGCAGTTCATCTTCAGGAGCCCAATTTCCTGTTCTCCAGCCCTCCGCGCAGCAGAGCATCCCGCCGAGCACCTCGCAGGAAGGATGCTTCCGCGCGTCCGTTGGGAACGTGATGGATGGAAGACCAGTGTTTGTGCGTGTGGGGTGGGTGGGTGTGTGTGTGTGTGTGTGTGTGTGTGTGTGTGTGTGTGTGTGTGTGTGTGTGTGTGTGTGTGTGTGTGTGTGTGTTCTCAGCCCCTGCAGCATGTCTTGTTTCTACCTTTTGTGGAGGTGTGAATAATAGACTAGCTTCTCCTCCTCCTCCTTCTTCTCCTTCTTCTTCTTCTCCTCCACCTCCTTCTCCTCCTCCTCCTTCTTCTTCTCCTCCTCCTCCTTCTCTTCCTCCATCTTCTTCTTCTTCTCCTCCTCCTCCTCCTTCTCCTCCTCCTCCTCCTTCTTCTCCTCCTCCTCCTCCTCCTTCTCCTCCTCCTCCTCCTCCTTCTTCTTCTCCTCCTCCTTCTTCTTCTCTTCCTCCTCCTCCTTCTTCTTCTTCTCCTCCTCCTCCTCCTCCTCCTCCTTCTTCTTCTCCTCCTCCTCCTCCTCCTTCTCCTCCTCCTCCTTCTTCTCCTTCTCCTCCTCCTTCTCCTCCTCCTCCTTCTTCTCCTTCTCCCCCTCCTCCTCCTCATTCTTCTTCTTCTCCTCCTCCTTCTTCAGATTAAATATATAATATATAATAAATATATATATATAATAACAGTGAGAGTTAATTCTGATAAGTTCTATAATAATTTATGTTTTTTCTAAATGTTCTTCAGCTCTTTTGAAGAACTCCCCTCCCTTCTTCTTTTTCTTTTCTTCCATCTCTCCTTTTGTTTTTGTGGGTTTTAAATAAACGTTTTCTGTGACACAGAATTATACTTTTATCATGTTTTTATCTTTTCATGTGCCAAATAATTCAAATTAAAATATTGATCTGAACACATGTAACTATGTCATTTATGTGTATACTTATATATATTACAACAGCATGAATTTGACCTCATATAATATTTGAATTGTAAAATTAACAATAATAATAATAATGATTAAATCATCCAGATTATCAAACTGACCCAAAGGAACACAGATGCCACAAGTACGTGTATATGTATGTATGTATATATATATATAATCACGCCAATTTTAGGTTTTGTCCCCATAAAATGAGGAAAAGTCATAAATATAAAGCAAAAAAATGACATTATTTAGAGATGTTAAACATTAAATGGGGTCAAATTGACCCTTAGGAGAACAGGAGGGTTAACGTTCTTCTCCTGATTTGATTTGATGTTTCTCTGTTTCTGTAAATCTCTGTAACTCGGCACTCTGCGTATCAATAAAGGTTGATTTGATTTGATTTGATTTGATATCGTACATACTGTCTTCTTCTGTCAAATGCAAAATTCAAGTCATGTGTGTGGGTTTGTCAGCGTTGTGTGTGTTCTCATTTCAATAAACCTTTGATCGCACAGAAGGAGACGCATCCTTGGATTCTCCTGCACTTAGAAGTGGTCAAATTGGAAGAAATGGAGCGGCGCCGCCGGCCTTGGAGCGTCCGCGCTCGTCCACGATCTGTTTATTTATGATGTCGTGTCCGACTGCGCGGAGCTTACCTTGAATCTCAGAGCACCCTGGGCGACAGCTGATGCACGGCGGGTGAAGTGGTCGTCTTCAGACTCTCACCTTGTCCCCAGTCGGACCACTGAGTCTTCAGACCGACTGTGTGTGTGTGTGTGTGTGTAAGTGTGTGTGTGTGTGTGCATAACCATCCAAATACACACTACCTTCCTGGCTGCTTTCACATTTTAGAAGTGGTTCTATAAGAAGGGAATAAAACCGAAAGTAAAGAGTGGAAACATAAAGAAAATCCTGAGCTGCAGACGTGAACTTGAGTTACAGGCCACACGTCGACAGTAATCGAGGTGTGATATTATCCATCCACGGGTAAGATCCGCAGACTGAGGGCAGTTTATTGTATGCCTTGCCTGAACCTCACAATCAATATTTAATAACAGACTTGGTGGACCGGTGCGGCGATGAAAGGAGACGATGCCCTAATGTGCCAGAGAGCACGTAATGTACAGCCGCGTGGATATTTGCGGTGTGAAGTTATAAAGGAGGAAAAATACGGAGCGTTGCAGGTTTGCAGCTTTTTAAAGCTCTCGGGGTTTAATGTGGAGGAATCTGCAGGTGGTCGGATTTTTCCTCTACGCGTGTTTTCGTTCTTTCAAAAAAAGCCAGACGGTACTTCCTGTTTTCAAAGACGTACATTTCTCTGAGGCGACCTTCGACTAGAGGAGCGAAAACAACCACCTCTCATTCTCAACAACGTGTCAAAGCCTCTGTTATATATATATAACACTTCTCTTTCCTATCTCTCTCTCTCTCTCTCTCTCTACTGGGGATGCAGTTGTGACGGTGAGACAGTACGGGAGTGGATCGGACACATAGTGGACATACAGTGGACAGGCCTCGCCCAGGACAGCGGACAGCACAGGGGGGGGGGAGTGTAGCGCGGCGCTGCGCGGGCCTATCCCTGATGAGGGAGCGATCGCAGGGGGCCGCTAAAGGGGCTGTTCCCTGATCGGAGTCGGCCCTCTTATTGAAAGCATCGGCCAATTGCAGTGTGAGCTTTTCTCAGCTGTGTTAAGAAGAGGCAACTTTGTGGCGTAATTCGACATTTTGGGAACGATTCGCTTGTTTGCCGAGAGTAAAGGGGAGAAGATCAATACCGTCCTCGTGTCAGGAACGTGTTGATGTGACGCAGGAGCTTAGCTGCTGATCCCTCCCACCCTGGACACTATCTGTTCGAACCCCTCCCCTCTGCCCGGAGGCTGCGGCCCATCAGGACCAAAACCTCCCGCCACAAGAACAGTTTCTTCCCCTCTGCCATTCTGTTAAAGACACTTAACGGTCACTTGTTATATTAACGACATCTGGAACTCATGCGTTATATTAACGTACCCAAATCACAGGTTAACCCGCCCCTTTTCACTGCTGGACACTTTAACTTGTACACTACCACCTGCACTGGTCATGCAGATACACTCACTTATATTTCACGTATATAATCAATGCTTTATGTTTAGTTTGCTTGCGTTCATGGTTATATTTATGTAGGCACTGTCACATCAAGTCAAAATCCTCGTAATGAAAATTGCCTGACTCTGAGTCGATGGTACAGATCTAAGTGTCGGTAAGAGAGTCAAATATAAACGGCGGATGAGGAAGATCGCCACTGTGACCGCTCTGACGTTCCCGTAACCTGTGACCTCGTTGTAATATCATAATGGTCAAAAGTAATATATGAAACGTAAGTTTAGGCAACAAAGTACTTGGTTACGGATGGTAAAAGATCATCGATCGGCTTAAAATGAGTCACAAACGTGATGTTTTGAGACAAAGTCATTGTTGGATTTTGTTTTCACGAGGAGACCCGGAGTCTCCCGGGTGACTTGGGGGCTCGTCTCTTTACTTCCTTGAGTGTTTCCGAAAATGGCGAGCTCTTCCTTTACGCCAAGGAGGAACCGCCTTCAGCTAATGTGCTTATTTTTACTGATCGATCGTTGGAAATGGAGTCGGCAGGGGCGGTCGTTTTTTGGGTGAGGACTAATTTCTGGACTGTCACGCGGCGACTTGGGCTACACAGCAATACACATCCCAACACTCGGATGCATATGTACTATGTTGAGTGAGAACAGCATAGTGAGTTGTCACTGGGGATGGAGTCAACTTTACTATGTGGTCAAAAACAGAAATGTGAACACGAGGGGGGGAAAGAGAGAGACTATGAAAGAAGGAAGGAGAGAGAGAGAGAGAGGAGAGAGGAGAGAATGGCAGGGAGAGGTCGTGAAACAGTACAACGTCAGACAGCCACTGGAACATACCAACACAGAGAGAGACAAGTATTAGGAAAAATGGTTTAATATAGGAGACAGAAGCAAAAAACTGCATCACACAAGAACATACGTTTACAAAAATAATTCTGACTGCTTCAGCTACACAGTTAGTTCACAGAGAAGGACAGAGAAACCGGAGAAATCTAAACAGCTAAAAGCAAAAAAGACTTCTAATTAGTTGATTACTCTTTATTTAAACTAATACATTAATCCACTGAAGGCGACTAAATACTTCTATTCCTTCTTTTTCTATAATTGTCTTATCGTGTAGACGGCACAATACAGAAGTCAAATGAAACTTACCGCTGTTGTATAGACAAACTCGCTAGAGCTATTTTTAAGAAAGCAAAAAAAAACAAACAAACAAACACGTGAAACGCTCACCTAGCCTCTGTTATCGGGGACGGGAAAAGAAAGAACGGAAAAGGAAGGAAGGCAGAAAGAAACGCTCGAGTGAGAGGGGGAAAAGAAGTGAAAGAAATAAAGCCAAAGATCTTCTAGAAAATCTTATATCAAAAGCCATCGACTCTCTTTGACGCCAGCTAGAAATCAAACTCGGGGACCAGTCGGAGTCCGGCCACACCACCAGGCCAGACAGCGTTTTGCTAAGATTTTTTTTTTTTTTTTGTTGTATCCTTTAATCTCCAGTATAAAAAACTCCACTGGTACAAAATGCATAAGTACAATCAGTTGTAGAAATAGGAAAGCCTGCATTTGTCTTGTACTTGTACTTAAATCCTCATCCGGTGACAGATTTTTACCCAAGTGTTGTCAAACAAACATACATCACGCTTTACAGGATCCACTGAAAATGCATTGACTTTGGCTTCTCTCGAGACAACAACTTTGAAAACCATTGAAAAAATTTGAGAATTGAAAAAAGAAACAAACAAAGAAAAGGAAAAGAAAGATAACCTCTACGGACAACGAGCTCTTTTTTCACGGCACGGAAAGAGAGGACACACAAAACACTTTTTCCTCTGACGTAAGCCATAATGCAAAGAAACGACAAGTTCAATTGTTTTTTTGTTTTTTTTAAACCTTTCAGATTTCATTGTTCGATAAATAGCACTTAAGATAATCGAGAAAGAAAGGAGAACAGAGAAGTGAACAAGTGACGAGATAGAAAGATTACGACGAGCACGGGCGGCTGACAGCCCCTGAGGTGAGCCGCTCCGCAGGAACCCCGGTCCTCCGCGACCCTCTTGTGCTTCGACATTGAAACAGAGACAAGATGCTTCACGTGAGACTGTCATGTGCGACGTCAGGCTGTGTGCAACTCGGCGCGAGGTTTGGCAACGTAGTTTTTTTGGGACAGTCTGAAATCGCGTGCACACAGCCGCGTAAAAAGTAACGAGTCGACTTTTTGGACGGCGCGGGTCGATGTAGCCTCCGCGCTCAACGGATAAAAGGTAGGTGAATTGTGCGAGAGTGAAGACCTTTGCTCAAGTCCGTATTTTCCGTATCTCTTTTTAAAATCTGTCATTACCGAAACCTTGCACAACCTAAAAATGTTGTTTATTTATCTGTAAATTCTTCCCTTCGTTCCTTTTCAAGAAAATGATCTGTGACCTTGTCGTACCGACCAGGCGTCTTTTCAGGGGACTCGACCAGTGTCCTCTCAATGGAAGCAGAGCTAGGCTGCTTAAACGGCCTTGGCCCAGCTGGAGCTGCTGCGCCAGGCTACTGGGAAGTGTGACCGCCTGTGAGTGTGAGTGATCGTGACGGGGGAAGTAGCTCCTCAGCTGCTCGTCGGGGAAAGAAACTGCAGAGTGACAGAACAGAGTCGCCAAACACAACGCTAGTGGTTTTTAACAAAGACAAAGTCGCTGGGGATCGGTAAAGTCTCCGGATCAGTTCAGAACAACAAAATGAAAAACTTGTAAAATGTTCTGGTGGATGTTTATTCTTGAAGATCGCTGATTCGCTCATTTAGCTGTCAATCAAAAAAGGATTCCGCCTCAGACAGCTCATCCAATCATCATGCAGAAACCTTGCAGACACGTACGTTATCAACGCTGTAATCGTCACTGCCTTCATGCTTTCATGCGTCCTCTACGTTGAAATGGACGCTGAGCAAAACATCCTCTAGAGGGCGCTGCTCACATTCAACCCTGCGTGTGTTGAGAAGGAGGCAAAATGGCGGGCAGTGTTGTAGACGCCGGTGATCTGTGAGACACTTAAGACGTCCCAGAGTGTGGACGGAGAAGTCCAGACATTGGTTTTAGAGATGAGAGAAATTGAGAAAATGTCTATTTCAGGATGTCAGTGGTGTAGTTTGATAAACAGATTGAGACGATCTACTGTGTCTGGAGCAACTCGCACAAAACTCGCATGTACGGTGGCTCTGAGTGGTCAAACATCTCCCTTAAGGCTTTTGACGGATGCGAAAAAACTCAGAAACGTGTTCTAGAAACTTTTACGACGGTAGGAAGTTTTGAAATGGACAATTTTGGACGAAAAATACGGACTTGGTTGTGCAAAAGGCCCTGAGGTGATGATGTGCGATCGTAGTTCTCTGATGCAAAAGACTCGCGGCGGTTATGAAACGTGGTCCTCTAACACTGATTGGACGTGGACTCCTCCTGTCCAGCCTTTCATACAGGTAGTTATGGCTGTTTGTGGCACTGCTCATGTGTGTACTGCATTTAGGAAATAAAAGTCTGCTCGCCTTCCCTCCGTGAGATCACAAAGTTTGGTACTGGGTTCGGTCTACGAGAGGATAATGAAAGGCTGTATTACCTTCGTCTCGGCTGTGCCTGTTGTTTTGCCTGTGCGGACCTGCAAACTTGACCCTTCCTCTCCGACCAACAAGCGCTTTATTTCCCCTGTCGCTATGCCAATAAGACGTGTCTCCACATAGCCCCCGTTTTCTAATAACCCAAGTTAGCCTGGGAGACAACAACCAGATGGAGATCCGTCACACTTCCTCTCCTCCTTCACCTCTGCGAGGACAGAAAAAACGGCCATTTCAGCCTCTCTGCTCTGTCCAAAATGGCGGAAACCCAGACTTTGACGCGTGGGAGGTTTAACTAACTGTACACAAACGTGAACCTGGACTTGGCACACATCACTGACTGACTGACGACATCGTCTACTCCTATAATACTGGTACAACGCTCCCTGGTTAAGGCGACTGGTGAGCTTCTGTAGAAAATAATGCTGCCTTTTTTTTTTTTGCAGACCGTAAACGAGGCTTTCAGGGAGGGGGGGGGGTATCGGGGGCAGTTGAATAGACTGACAACACTGTGCCATGTAAACGGTTCGACCATGAGAACGTCAAGAACACACTTTGGCATCTGAACGTGATTTTGGCCCATCACACGAGACTCACATACGGAGAAACCACTTCCAGAAAGACGTCAAAGGATTAAGAGAAATCAAAACTTTCCCGCGGACCGTCGCGCCCTCTCCGACGGCGGCCTGTGCTTTATTTTTTTCCTCCTCCCTCAAGAGATCGAGGCTCGTTGGCGACCGAGCGAATCTTGCCCTGTGCTTACATCATGAAAGTGAGTGTCTGAGGTGATACACGAATGATCCTCGCCGTCCGAGACCAACGGCGCCGGCTACAACTCAACCCAATAGAAGGGGATGAGAGGATTTTGGAGAAATAAGGCTTCGCGTACGACTCTCGCTTGAATCTTTTCTTCGGCTGAGGAGCGGACAAACGACGCACACTGAAGCCTGCGCGTGCGAGATACTAACAGAGAAAGAGAACAGGAGTGCAAAGAGTAGTGGTAAGGCTTTGTTGAATAAGACGGCTGTACAATGGCTAAAAATATCAGCGCGTGAGTCTCGCGTTTTTTAAAGTGTGCGCGTGCACGCTGGCGGGGCGGGGCGGGGCGGGGCGGCGGAGCGGTCGCTGCGGAGGCTTTCGCACTCAGGGGCTCTCACGCACAACAAGAAAGTAAAAACTGTGAGGTCTGCACGAGAATGCGTGTGTGCGCGCGTGTCCGTGTGTGCGTGTATATAGATATATATATATATATATGACACATGGGCACCTTTTTTTTTTTTTTGGTCGTTTTTTTTTTTTTTTTTTTTTTTACATCTTTACAAAGAAAAAAAAAGCAAACATGACATTTTTCAGGCAACAAGACCACAGAATAGCAAGTTAACAAACTCTTTTTTTAAATCTATATTTTAAATATGAGGGATCCATACAAAACACTTATAATAAAATACCCATGTTATCAAATCATTTCACGAGAAATACACTGACGCTCGAGGCAGGAAGTGCCCTCAGGGTTTGGCACTGAACTCCACTGATCTTGTCTTTTTTTTTTTTATTCGCTGAACAACAAAACACGTCTAAATATCGTTTTTTCCCACGAGAGAGAAAGGAAATAATAAGGACATTGATGCTTCACAAGCTGACATTATATATATATATAGATATATTTATATTTATATATATTTTTAGGAATTTTATATAGCTAATTAACCAACGAGAAATTTAGCAAACAGGGACTCCTTTAAGAAAAAAGAACAATAAGAGGAAATAAAAGGCAAAGAAACAACAAAGTAACCATTATAGTAATATGAAAGGCTTCGTCTATTTGTTCAAGTAGATTTTTTACGTCTTCCCTTGAAAAACATGAGACACTTAAGACCGTTGGACTTGGTGATGAAACCACAACTAAACTCACGAGAAGCACCGACGTTAACGCGGGGTTTTACGGGTATCTTAGTATCTTGTTGTTTTTTTTTCCTCTATACATTTAAACAGTAGAAAATATAGGTCATTTCATCATGTGCATTTAAACCACGGATTGTCTATCTGTGAGTCAGTTCAGCAAAAGGTGACACAAGTAGGTAGCATTTCTCCCACCACCCACACAGGGCAAATGTCTTTTTTTTGTTTTTACCTTGAAACTACTCTAGAAAAAAGTGGTTCTATATATAGACTTTGAATGAGAAACAGAGCCACTTAAAATGGCCTTATCAAAAAACTTTACACTGCCTGAAAAATGTAAAAACCATTGGAGAGCACTCTGAGAGAGAGTCTAAATATTGATCAGACAGTTTTTATTCAAAACTGTTTGGAAGTAGTCTTATTTTTCGGAAGGAAGTGGCGCGACGGCCGCTTCTGGACCCTCCTTTTCCTTTTCTTGTTGTTTTTTTGTCGGCGCCAGAAGCGAGGCGACGCGCCACTTCCCGTCGTGAACTTTCAAGTTTACTTTAAACGAGGAAGAGAAAGAAACTGACACAAAGAAGAAGAAGAAGAAGAAGAAGAAAGAAAAAGAGTAATAATGCAGGAAAAACATACTGAATGGAAATCACTTTGCCACATGTTGGTTTTTCTTTTCTCCCCCCAAAAAAAACAACAAAACGGAACAAAAAAACATTGTTTTTCCCATAAAAATCTCAGTCTTTTTTATGTTTTTCATATGAATGCAGCGTTATATCTTTTTCACATTGATTCGTTCGTCTCACCCGCCCCTCCCCTCCTCCTCACCCGCCCCCCCGCCCCCCATGTACTGTCGTGTCGCCTCCCTGAAACCCTCCCCCCGGAAAAAACAGATCCAAATGAGGTCACATGCAACAAAAAGACAAAAATAAGATAAAAGGAAAAATCATAAAAAGTCCAAAAAAGTTCAAAGTTCAAAAGGTCAGTAGGCGGCGGCGGCGGTGGGCGGGTGAAGGAGGACGAGGAGGAGGAGGAGGACCAGGTTATGATCAGGTGAGCTCGGAAAAGACATCAGAAAAAACAATGACGGGGGGAGGAGGACGATGACACTTTTGTTTTTTTTCCGGGGGTGGGGTTTTTTTTTTGGTGTGTTTTCGTTTAATTTTGTTTGTTTTTTTTGGACGCCACGGAGACATGCTAGGCGAACGATGAGCTAACAGGCATGGAGATGGGTTGTTCTAAAAGGGGGAAAGAAAAAACAGGGGAGAGGAGAGAGAGTTACACACAGAGAGCCAGAGCACCACACCACTACAGCATTTTTTACCTTGTTGTAAAAATCAGGAGAAACAACAACAACAAACGACAACAACAACAACAACAACAACAACAACAACATACGACAATGCGAACGGCAGAACAGCAACACCACTCACTGAATCATTGGCAATTTTTAAGCTTGGGTTTTTCTTTTTTTTGTTTGTTCGTAAATGATATAATGTTATAGGTCTACGCTAACGGGCGACGACGCACACTCATACATTCACACGTACACGGAAAACAGAGCACCCAAAGCGCTAATCCATCAGATCCCAGATGGATGTCGTCTTTTGGGAGAAAATAGTCGTATTTTTTGGGGGGGTTGGGGGAAAAGATGGGAGGGCGAGGTCTTTTTAATCTCTTTGAGATGTTCAAAAATCTTTGGAAGGGTGGCGGTGGAGGTGGAGGTGGAGGTAGGGGGTCGGTTGGGGGTGGGGGGGCTACGGACAAACAATAAAACGCAAAAATCAAATAAGTAAAAAATGCGAGGAAAGGTAGAAATCTGACAAGTGAAGAAGAAGTAGTCCCACTACGGATGGAGAGAGGGAGAGAGAGATGGATGGATAATGGATGGACAGCACGGAGGAGTGTGTGGTAAATGACACGGTGGGGAAGGGCGGAGGACAGGACAGGGGGGGGGGGGTCTCGGATGGCGGCGGAGCGTGTCGTGATTTCTGCGCTGGAAAAAACACGGGAAAAAACACCGGAGAACCCAATTCCACGAGACGTCTCCACACGGGTCCACTTTAACGAAGCTGTAATACTTTATAGGAGTCCGATAAACTTAACGATAGGCAATAAATAAAATCCTTTTTTTTTTATCATCATCTGAGGCAGTAAAAATGTCGTATAAAAATAGAACTGCTCTTTTTACAAATAAAATTTACAGGCCTGCGGCTCTCTGTACTCTGGAGTTTTAAATCTTCTTTTTCGACAAGCATCAAGTATTTTCAGTTACCACCTTTAACGTAAACTCTTCTTTATTGTTAGATTTATCTTTATAGCCTTCATCAAATTCTGGATTTTTTTTTCGTAAATGTCCGACACGCTGTGAAACCCCTTTCACGACAAAGACCAATGTGATCTGACCCAGAAAAAAGTAGTTACGGTTGTTTTTTTTTCACCTTCTGAGAAATAAAAAAACGGCTTTTTTTAAATAATAAGACGTCGCTGGAGTGTGTTTTGCTGCCTCCTGTGGCGGTGGAGTGTAACTGCAGTAACTGACTATAACGTAAAGAGGCCACGGACGTTTTGCAGCCTTTGCTCCCGGGTTGCCAGCAGGCGTAGAGGAGGGTTTTTGTTTTTTTTCAGAGAAGAAGAAGAAGAAGCAGCGGCGGCCTGCAACCAACACCGCGGAGGTCAAAGGTCGAATGTGCATATCGGCGTGCGCGTCAAAAAAAAGAAGAAGAAACGAACCCGTCGCCAGGCCTCGGGTTCACAACGAGAGAGAGGAAAAACAATGAAAAATCATCATGGCTCCTTTGTCTTTACCTCGGTTCGGACTTTAGCTAATCCTCAAAAACGTATAAATAATCGCTGAGAAATGAAAAAACAAAAAAAAAAACACTTGTTTTAAAAAAAAGCTACCCAAGATAGCGACTTTCTTCCATTGTAAAAAATAACAAAAAATTGCACAAAGTAATGGCGGTAATGGAAGCGTTCATGTGTGTCAAAAAAATAATAACTGTAATAAATAATAATACTTGAAAGCTAACATAAAAATCTCCAAAAAAAGCAAGGAAAACAATAAAAAACAAAAAAAACAAGGCGTGTGTGTGTCTCCCTCAGGGTGGTTGTAGGTCGTCTCCCCCTCCCTCCCTCCCACATCCCTCCCTTCCCTCCCGTTCAACCCCCCAGTCCCTGTGTAGAGGTCGTGGCTCGGTTTGCTGTTGTTTTTTTTTTGTTGTTTTGTTTTTTCATTATCACCTTTTGGTGAAGGGGGGGGGGGGGGACTTACCCTAGCAGTGCTAACATGGGGAGCAGATAGACCCTAGTGCTAAGATCAGTACGGTTTGCTGTCGTTCTTGGAGCGCTTCAGCTGCACCTTCAGCCGCTTCATGCCGATCTGGAAGCCGTTCATGGCCTGGATGGCTGCCTGTGCCGACACTGGATTGTCGTAGCTGACGAAGCCTGCGAGGGAGGGAAAGTGGACAGTTGGTGAATAACAAGAGGAGATGGAGATGAAGAATTACGTGCAATACTGGTTCAGTTTCCACGGTAGATCCTAGATCGTACCCGCCACACGTGTCGACGTCAACGCGCTACGATGTGTCAGTGTAATGGAGTATAGCAGCACGTTAAAAATCACCAATAAAGGCTTCCAAACCCCAAACTGCAGAAAGTGCAACCGAAATAACAGGTTTCCCTGACATCAGCATGTAGCAACACAAAGCAGTGATTGTAAAATGGAAACACTGCGGTAACGTCTGTTGAATCCAAGCCCCCACCACAGCCACTTCCTGTTTGATCCAATCAGGAAGTGCCAAAACTGCAGTTCTCTGAGTGTCCACTAGGGGCAGGTTTCATAACAGAGCAGTCTCTCATTAACCCCCATGTTAAACAGGCCGTTTACACAGCATCATTAAACCTGTTTAAGTCGTTCTAGTCTGTATGTTTCGGTCACATCTCCATGACAACACTGAGGGGGGTGAATTTTTTGGATCAGGCTAGTTTTTATTTTATTGGAGGTTAAAGTTAATGAATAATAAGGGGCGTGGCCTCTTGAGTGACAGCTAGCCTCTGGCTCTCCCTTCTCCTTGGAGGTAAACATCCGCCAGATGGACGTCTCTCCCTCCCCCCAACGTCACATACATGCCCTTTTTTGGTCAGAGGAAATGAGGCGGAGTCAAAGTCTGACAAGATGGAGACTCCCGTAGGCGAGGACGATTGGATCAAGTCGAGAAAACGGACCCCGACGGAGATGCTACGTCCATTTTTTATGGATGAATCGTGTTGTAGCCGAAGAATGCACCCGTGTTGACATTGATACTGACGTGTGTTGGGTACCATCTAGGATCTACCTTCGTCCACTTGAGGTTAAACTCGCAACAGGAAGTGTTTCAAGACATTAAATTATTGTTACATTATTGAAGATTGGTTGGTTTTATGTCAGAGTTGCTTGAGTGACAGTGAGCTGGAGTTTCCGCCAGACCTAGCTAATACTGTGTGTTAGCCTTTGACTGCCTAGCATTTGCAAGCTAGCTAGCTAAATTAGCTACTGAAGTACTAAACGTGTGGCCAAATGGCATTTAGCAATATTACAATGGATTCAACTTGATAAAATGGAGCTACAGTATATCTCATCTCATCTCATCTTCAGCCTCTTATCCGGGGTCGGGTCTCGGGGGCAGCAGCTTTAGCAGGGGACCCCAAACTTCCCTTTCCCGGGCCACATTAACCAGCTCTAACTGGGGGATCCTGAGGCGTTCCCAGGCCAGTGTGGAGATCTAATCTCTCCACCTGGTCCTGGGTCTTCCCCGAGGCCTCCTCCCAGCTGGACGTGCCTGGAACACCCCCCTAGGGAGGCACCCAGGGTTCATCCTTACCAGATGATCCTGAACCACCTCAACTGGCTCTACAGTATATGCTTCTTAAAATCTGGTTTCAGCTCATTTAAGCAACATTTTCATGTATCTACAAAAGAACAAATGCAGCGCTAACAGGCTAACAGTGGAGATATCTGTCATGGAATAATAGCCTTCATTAAAACAGGAAAACATGAGCATCGTAAAGGTCGCTAACCTGTTGGCTAATATAACCAAATGTACACTAATGCTAATGAGGCTAATAAAACATGTTTTTAATGTTTTTCTGGTTGTGAACCAGAGCTAGAAGAGCAGCAGGAAGAAGGATGGAGGGATGGATGGATGGATGGTGTAATGGGACCATTATTGAGATGATTAGTCGTCTCTATCTCACCAGATTGTTTTGTTTATCTCTTAAAACCACATTCCCATAACCATTGTTTCCTGTCTAACACAACCGTTTCCATGCCTTTCCCGTGCGCAGCAGATTCCTCCCAATACCAACCACAGGCAGAGCACCGATGCGCTTCGGCGTGATGAGTCTTGTTTATTTAACACCAACTATACTCATCTCCAAATGAACGTGTGATAATAAACTGATGTTAAAATACTACGCCAGGCACTCTCACCGTGTCTCTGTGTCTTGAAATCTGATTTACATCTACATTACACTACACCCCTGGTACACAATAAGAAAAGATTAAAATTTAATGACTCCCGAAGGGGAACGGAGTTGTTGCATCAACAAAATAATGAACGAATAAACCCAAGTAAAATGGAATATGCACAACAGTAAAGCAAATAGAGGCGATGTAGTCATGTCAATGTGAATCATGAGTCTGCAAAAACACCACCAAGAGCTTGACGCAGGCCACCGTTGGTCGAGATGTCAAAATAAAGGTCTTGGAGCAGACGGTGAAGTAATGTTGTGGTTTTTCTTTGCTGTCTTTCACAAAGCTATCTTTGTGCACACTTCACTTCCCCTCGTAATATCTGCAACGTCTAACACTGACAGTAAACTCCTCGTCTCGCTTGTCTCGCATCAATCCTCGCCGACGATGCATTTTTTCTGACTGCTGTCTGTTTGTGTGCTGCTCCCGCTCCAGCATCCACGCCTGATTTATTTTCTGTTTCCCTGAACTGCTGCACGAGGAGTGGAGACGCATTATATAAGGGTTTTGTTGTCAGCCTGGACAAAGGCTAGAAACAGGGAAATCTACGGGGTACTTAAACGCATTTCAACCCTGGATTGGAAGCGTTTTAAACGTGCTAATCAGGTGGGAATTTAACAAGACACTCCTGTCCTAGTTCAGGGCCAAAGAGGCATGTCCCAGTAACTTATCTGAAACTGAATAGAGACAATTGTCTAACAGGTGTTTGAGCTTAGTTAGACCGTGTTTACACTTGGTTTTAAAATGCACCTTGGGCGATCGGAGCGCAACATAGAAATGTAAACGACCAAAATGTGTCCTCGACAAGGACGTAACAGGGAAATACATCATCAATGCAGGACAATGTGGTTGTTTTGGTGACAGTGCACGCTCTTTACCACAGTTGGATGATGTGTTGTGTCCATCTTTTTGCTTGATCAGTTGGTGATCGTTAGAACAGCGGGCTTTTAGTGAGTTTTATTTTGTTTCTATTCAGTTTAAAGGAATCGTTGTGGTAAAATTACAGGTTTTCTCAGTGAATTAAGCAATTATTTGGACCGAACCAGAGTCTGGAATTGCTGGAACAGTGTTAAGACCAACTCAGACTAACTCAGACACTCCTGTCCTGGTTCAGGGCCAAGTAGGCATGTCCCAGTAACTTATCTGAAACTGAATAGAGACAAGTGTATGACAGGGATTTGAGCTTAGTTAGACCTTGTTTACACTTGGTTTTAAAATGCACCTTGGGAGATAGGAGCCAACATAGAAATGTAAACGACCAAAATGTGTCCTCAACAAGCACGAAAGAGGAAAATACATCATCGATGCAGGACGTTGTGGTTGTTTTGGTGACAGTGCACGCTCTTTACCACAGTTGGATGATGTGTTGTGTCCACGTTTTTGCTTGATGAGTTGGTGATTGTTCGAACAGCGGGCTTTTAGTGGGTTTTATTTTGTTTCTATTCACTTTGAATGGTGAATGAACAGTGTGGTAAAATTCTTGTGGCCTTTCTGTTTCTTTACATATCTTACTCAGTGAATAAAGCAATTATTTGGACCGAACTAGAATCTGCGATTGCTGGAACAGTGTAAAGCATGGGTGTCAAACCCGTCTAGTCTTTACACCAGGGGTGTCGAACTGATCCAGTAAAGGGTCGCTGTGGCTGCAGGTTTTCATTCCAACCAATCAAAAACACACCTGGTCCAACGAATCAACTGTGTGAAGGCAGTTCAGGTGGTTGAGTAAGTCAGGTGTGTTTTTGATTGGTTGGAATGAAAACCTGCAGCCACGACACTTCACTGGATAACTTTGACACCCATGGTGTAAAGACTAGACGGGTTGGTGAGTTTTATTTGGTTTCTGTCCAGTTTGAATGAAGGTGACACCCAGGTGAGGTGTCACCTTGCGATGTGTCTCTGCTGTCCGTTGGGTTCGGATCACCGAAACACTTCTGCAAACCAAGTGGAAACAGGGTCTTAGCTGATTTGAGTTCATACAGGGAAGCTATTGATGTCCAGAGGAGTTTCCTGGAAAGAAATGTTTAAGTATTCAACTTTTACCAAGCCCACAGAACTGGGGCACGTGAGTAAAGACAGAGAAGTTCAGGCACACACTGGACCCTGCGCTGCTGCCGTACCGAAGCACTTGCTAAGGTTCGTCTGTTTGTCGATGAAGACTTTGGCAGAGACCACGTTTCCGAAAGGCATGAACATCTGCAGTATGTCCTGGTCTCCGAACTCCTGGGGCAGGTGGTAGATGAACAGGTTGGCACCTTCGGGACCTGGAGGGACGAGATGCAGAGCAGGTGAGAGGTCGGAGGGGGGGCTTTTTTTAATATGTTTAAGCAAAGCTGCAGGAGAGGGGCACCGCTGCTGTGCTGTCGTCATAGGAACTGAGCCCAAGCACACACTGCTTAGCATAATATCGCATGACCTTGGGTTAGTTTTTGCTTTTCCTCCAATTAGTATTGAGCATCAAACAAAGATGAATGCTTTTTATTCTCGTGTGATAATAATATTTTCGCTCCCTGTTAACAAAAGTAGTTCCCTTTTCTCTCTCGCTTTTGATTCATTCATTCTTTCAGCCGCACCGCGTCTCTCCTAAGAGGGATCATGCTCTAGGTCCCGCCCCCCCTTCCTTACATCATACATCCTAATCCTAACAGGTCAGATCTCTCAGAATCATTAAACGTGCCCTCTGCTGCTAAATGAAGCGCCGTATCTGCCACATCTTTGTCTCCCTGGAGGGCTTTGAACTCCCGGATGGACTCTGGAGAAAGAAAACATCTTTTATAAATGGATCTTTGTTGGAGGCAGAGACGAGAAGTGGACAAACAAACACGGCTCCATTTGTTCCACGGGTTATTTCATCACCTGCTTTGTGTTCAACGCTGTCGTTGAAAGCCAGGGTTCTGTACGAAGGTGGGACTTTGCGACGACACGGATGTGCACAGCGAGATCTAATTTACGTTTCCTGTTCTGCAATATGAGAAAATTAACCGTACAGATGTTTAGAAAGGTCGGATTAAAGAGAACTACCTTATTTTCCGCACTATATACTTAAAAAATACCCTCTACACACCCTGATGTCTCCCTGCGTACCTGTTCCTCTTGTGTCCATTCATCGTGTCCGTTTGTATCAGTTCTCTTCGTGTTTAAAGCACCTTTTTGTAAAAAAGTTTTATTAAATTTGTTAATACCGTCTCCTGAGTTCCGTGTCTGCATTTGGGTCCAATCCCCGTGTATTCTCCGTCACCCCGCATGACACATATTTGACGAGGGTCGGCAAAAGACGTCTAAGGGCGCACTCACACTGTCCTTCCGCACCGGGCCCAAACAGGTTTTTCGACTAAAGTCTGGTTCCTTTGACCAGTGTGAGTGCAACCGTACCGCGCCTAGCTGCGGCCAGCTGGCCGTCCACGGCCCGTTTGGGAGAGGTGGGCTTTTGTAAAGCGCGTTTGCACATGTACGAGCACGAGCGTGCGCACGTGTACGAGCACGAGGCCTACGGCGGTTCTGAGGTCATTTCCTGTGCGCCTGTTGGGACGTAGAGAAAAGAAGGAGGGACCATGCGCGGACATTTAAAACAATGGTGGCGAAAGGTTCACGTTGGTGTGATGCGGAGGTGGAGTGTTTACTGCAGATTTGGTCGATGAAAAGATTCAAAAACAGTCGACAAGACGCACAAAAACTCGTGTTACGGCGTGATGACGTATAGGCAGCAAGAAGCATTCTCCGAGGCCCAGGTAGTGTGAGTACAAACGGGCCTGGAGGGGGGGACAAGGACCCTAAAGCCTGGGGCGCGGTGCGGAAGGACAGTGTGAGTGCGCCCTAAGTACTTCATTATTTGATGCTTTGGTTTAATTTAACATCACCATAAAACATCATATCTACATTTAAAGGTCAGAAAAGACGGAAAAGCATAAAAGGTCCTCTGTAATGTTTCAAATGTTTGCTGCTGTAAACGCAGGAGTGATGTGCGGACGGACGGCCCCCGGGCTACTGACCCTCTTTCTGGCTGCCGGCGGCCCCTTGCTGCTGCAGCAGGGACTGGCTGTAGAGGGTGGGCAGCGCTGCGGCGGCGTACTGCTGGATCCCTGAGTAAGCCTGCGTCAGCGCGTCCATGGTGCCTGCCGTGCCGTTGGTGAGCCCTGCGCCGCCCAGGCCTCCGTTGAGAGCCGCCATACCTGAGAGCATTTGAGCAACTTTACATAAAACCCAACAATAAAGAAAGAAGAGTGCACTTACTCGTTAGCGCTCCCACTGAAGGTTGTGTTTTTCACCACACACACACAAAACCAAGACCACACACTGACGCTCGCACAGACTGATACTGTCTGTGACGTTGAACACTTCACGTCACACACAAAAGACACAGAAATACCGCGTCTACCAGACATGTGACTCAAGTCGTTTGGTCCAAGTCTCAAGTTAAAGTGAAATTAGGGTGTAACATCATCCCAGGGTCATTTTCCACACTTCAAAACATTAAATAAGCCACGTTTTTTGAACTATTGACGGAGAAATCCAGTAGAGACGCTCTTCTCATGCTGCTGCAGAGGTTTGCTGTTATTTTCATCAGCATTAGTGGTTAAAAAAGACCTTTGAATGCCTTCACCGTACTGCCCTGAGCTAATCACCGTTAGCCACGTCAGGCTGTTAGCATCTCTCTGGAAACTCATCTCATCTTCAGCCTCTAATCCGGGGTCGGGTCGCGGGGCAGCAGCTTTAGCAGGGGACCCCAAACTTCCCTTTCCCGGGCCACATTAACCAGCTCTAACTGGGGGATCCTGAGGCGTTCCCAGGCCAGTGTGGAGATCTAATCTCTCCACCTGGTCCTGGGTCTTCCCCGAGGCCTCCTCCCAGCAGGACGTGCCTGGAACACCTCCCTTGGGAGGTGCCCAGGGTTCATCCAGACCAGATGATCCTGAACCACCTCAACTGGCTCCTTTCAACACAAAGGAGCAGCGGCTCTACTCCGAGTTCCTCACGGATGCTGAACTTCTCCCCCTCTCTCTAAGGGAGACTCCAGCCCCCCTCCTGAGGAAACACATTTCGGCCGCTTGTACCCGCGACCTTGACTTCTTTCAAGTTCTTTGGGTCATGAAAGAACTCTCTGGAATATCTCCGTTAATAGTTTATACACAAAGAAACGGTCTCGATGGCTTATTTAATGTGTGCAAGTGTCGAAAAAGACCACGGGATGAATTTCACTTTAAGTCCCAAGTCATTTTTTCTCGGGTAAGTCAAATCAAATGTTTTAAATTCAAACTGAAAACATAAAAAATGAACAAAGACAAGTCATTCGAGTCATGATGTCTCAAGTCAAGTCTTTGACTGTTAACCTCGTCATCTGTTTTCTGTTAAGTCGACTCATCACAGAAGTGACTTTCGTCGCCTCTAGTCCAAGTCACTGAGTCTGAGGTCCACATGTCTACACAGGAAACAAACTCCAACACGAGGACACAGAGTAATACTTTCAACACGGTGAGGTGCAGCATGGGCGTAGCTGATAACAGCCAGAGCTGCACACGGGTGTGCTCCGAAACACAAGCACGCACACACACAACAGAGACACTCAGAGAAAACACCAGAATGACCACGTGACGACACACCAGCAGGGGACACATTTAACCCGTCGGCCCACATTTGATTGTTAAAATAGTCCAAGCTTTTACGCCCCGACTCAGCATTTTTAACATGTTTGATTAGCCGTCAACGCCGAGCGGGAAGGGTCTTTCTTTGCTGTTGTGTGCTGGGGCAGCAGACTGAGGGCAGCAGACACCAAGAGGATCAGTAAGATCATCAGGAAGGCTGGCTCCGTCCTGGGGGTCACACTGGACTCTTTGGTGGCGGTGTCTGAGAGGAGGATGCTGTCTGAGCTGCACAGCATCCTGGACAATAACTCTCACCCTCTCCACCAGCTGCTGACCTCCAGCAGAAGCACCTTCAGCCACAGACTCATTCTCCCCCGGTGTAACACTGAACGCCGGAGGCCTCAAACTTTATAATTCATCTCCCCCTGGTCAGGTAAGGAACAGTGGAGACACTGTATCCTGAAAAATGTCACTTTATATCATCACTGCATCACTTTATTCAGTTGTATTGTAACTTACTTCAGTCAGTAATGCTGCTACACTTTAACACTGTTAACTCTTATCGCTCCTTCTCACTTATTTAGTTTGTACTTATTTTATTTAACATGCTGCTAAACTGCACGCTGCGTATTGTTGTATATTGTACAAACCTGCGCTTAACCACAATGTCTGTTGCACTCTGTCACACTTAGTTATTGTTTGTTGCTTTATTTTGATTTGATTGATGTTTTTAAGCTTATTGTCACTCTGATCCTTTTCCCATCTTTGTATTGAAGCTGTTGCACAATCGTTTCCCTCGGGATAAATAAATAAAGCTTCTTGAATCTTGAATCTTGAATCTAAGGAAGAGACGCGGCTGAATTGTTTGTTGGTCACGTACGAATTAAAATCCATCCGAACAACAAGTGCGTTTTAAGACAAACGTATAGAATGACAAAGGAATAGTTATTAGTTTAATGGAAATTTTAATCGCGGTAGTATCGCATAATCCTCCTCGCCGCTGAGCATCATCTCGCCAAACATCGACAGCGAGGTGCGGTTTGCTTTTCCCAGCCTGTGACGTCTCACTTTATGGGTGAAGACAGGCACGCGGAGCGCCGAGGGATGGAGAGGGGAGGAGGGGAGAGGAGGGCGTCTGGTTTAAAAAGTGAAGGAACGCAGCAGCAACACTCATTAGTTGCTTGTAACACCTTAATATCACGGCGGAGGGCAACTTGTCTGAGGGGGTCTGACATTGGCTCGGCGTCCTGTCGCCTCGCCGTCAGACACAGTGAAATAAATTATCACCGCCGAGCTCCGGATTATAGGTCACTCATTTATTCAGGAATAATTGCACCGGTGACCTTTGCAATTCAATTAACGCCTAGATGTGTTTAAATGAGGGGGGCCGGCGGTGGTGGAGGGTGGGTGGCGGTGGACGGACGAGGCACGATGCGGAGACAAGGGACGAAATGGGATGCAAAACGAAAGCGGCCCATTCTATTTGAAAGCACGAGCGTGTGTCTGTGTGTGTGTGTGTGTGTGTGTGTGTGTCCGTCCTGTGTCTCCGCGCACTACACAGTGGACGCGTATATGATTTACACAGCGGATACAGCTACTCCAGCCGAGGAGCGGTAAAGGTCAGAGGAGAATAATGTGGTGGAGGAGGCCGGTAGTACAGGATCTCTGCTGTAATAACAGCTCTGATTAAGATCCCAGGCCCGTCTCCCCAGAGGTCAAAGGCAGGACACACAGCCTCGCCACACGCCCGTACACCGCACACAGGCTGCGGAGTCGATACGAGACGTCTCTGTGCTCCGGATCAAAGCAAAGGCTGTCAAGTTAATCCTGAGAACACAGAACCTTATTTAGACTTTAAATACAAACGCACCTGATACGGAAGCAGCGGCCCTGAAAAGGACTTTCATCATAAAGCTAACACGGTTGTCTCTTCATATATATTTCATTTAAATATCTTTGTGACAAGAAGGAAAGCTGTTTGGCACTTTTAGGGCAGGGAAATTGTCAATGTCGATGTAGTATATGAATGGCACATTACCGTATTTTCCACATTATAAGGCGCACCTTCAATGAACGTCTTATTTTGAAACTTTTCTCATATATAAGGCGCATAGAACAGACGCTAGAGTCGAGGCTGGGGTTACGTTCTGCATCCATTAGATGGAGCTGCGCTAAAGGGAACGTCAACACAACAGTCAGGGGAGGTCGTCTTGTTGCTTCCTCCACTTCGGCACCATTGATTGGTTCATGTTAAACTCTCTGGCTGCTGCTCTATTCCCGTGTTCTGCTGCGTGACTAATGGCCTTGAGTTTAAACTCTGCGTCGTAAGCGTGTCTCTTAACAGGAGCCATTTTGGGCTCTTTACACAAACACACACATGGAAATGAAACGGCACGCTTCACGCAGTCGTATATCTCAACATGCACCGCGCGTTACTTCTTCTACGGGGGAAAATAGAGTCGGCGGCTGCTCACCGTAGTTGGAGACCTGTTGTGGCTCAATATTGGTCCATGTATAAGGAGCACAGGGTTATAAGGCACACTGTCGGCTTTGGAGACATTTGAAGGTTTTTAGGTGAAACTTATAGTGCGGAAAATACGGTACTTTAAAGGAATATTGTCATCTTTTTGATTTGGTATGGAAATGTAAACGTTTGCATTATTACTTTTGCATTGTTGTGCCCGTAAATGGTTAAATAAAATTGCATTTTTGTCTGGAATTGGCGCTTTTAGGGAAGAAAAAATGGTCAAACATTACATGTCTTGACACAAATAAGTCACATTTTGTATTCTTGGCACCAAGATGGACACGTTTGGTATTTAATGGGCAGGAAAATTGACAGATTAGTATTTTCTTGCATGCAAAGGTGTCTGATTTCATATTTTTGTGGCATGAAATTGGTGAACTCTGAGCAGGAATCGTCAAATGTTGTATTTTTGGCATGAAAATGGCAACATTTAGTATGTGTTAGGCAGGAAATGTGTCAAATATTGTATTATTTCACCATGTAAATGATCAAAATCTGTAATTTTGATATCCTAAAAATTCAAATTTGGACATTTAGTTATGAACGTTATCCGATGATATTTGTTTGAGGGACATTGTCTAAGGAATCGGAAACTTTGCAGAACCTTTTCCCACCCATTCAGCCCTCGAACGTTCGGACAGGAAACACTACAATGACACAACAAGACACAATGAGAACACAGAGAGAGAGAGAGAGAGAGAGAGAGAGAGAGACAGCAGCACGCCAAACTCTGCCGGGATGGCACACCAGCACTCCTGCAGCAAGCATAACCCACGACACAACCAGGAAGCGAATGGAGAGATGGAGGAATGGATGAAACACCTGCTGCCAGATGAATGAACGAGGCGTTGAGAGTGAACACAGTTTAGCGTCGAGTGAAACTGAGACCCAGAGAGACGACAGGAGTGACCCAAGAGTGAAGTTTGCCTTCACGCAGAAACATTTCTGTTGTATCGTCAAGACATTTGATCGTCTTACTAAATCGTTTCACCGTAAAATGTCTAAATGACGTAAAGGATCTGTTTTAAATCTACAGACATGATCCTACCCGATCAAATGATGTACTAAAGATCTTCCAGGATATGAAATATTACATATTTTACCAAGGTTTTTTACTCTTTAGCACAAATTCTGCAGGAGTCTTTTAAGTTTCTTTCGATTTTTCAAAATAAAAGAGAAATTATGAGTTTTAATTAAAAGAATCCGCCTTAAAAACCCACATCAGTCCGACTCTAATGCTGTGTTTTGGCGGCTGTAACGCTGTGTCTCTCTGCATCGGCTCACAGGCTGTGGTAGCGATGTTTGCCGGTGGGTGTGGACGGTTGGAGGTGGAGGTGGAGGTGGCTGATGGCAGAGTGAATACTCACTGTTGACGCTACCTGCTAGTGCATTAATGTTGTTCAGGCCCACGGTTGCGCCTGCCAGGCCCTGCAGGGTGCCCAGAGAGGTCAGAGAGTTCATGGCGCTGGCGTTGGAGCTGGCTGTTGTGCGGGAAGAGCCGAAGTACAGGGGGGGAGGGATGGAGGGAGAAGGAGAAGGAGGAGGTGGGGAAGATGGTGAAAAGAGAATAGAGGGATGGTGACGGAGGTGAAGAGGGAGAGTAGGAGACAAAAGGAGCAGACGTGTTATACAAGCTTCGACAAGGTTCCTCGGTAGGTGAAGGCTTTCTTATTAAATACATATTTAAAATGTTTCCTTTGTGGAGTTTGTACAGAAGGTGCTACGGCGACGATTTAACATCATTTAAAAAAATGTTCGTGTTGTTCCTGCAAACACTGAAACCGCTGCTGAGGAGAGCTCAATGAAAGAGCTCATTACGTCAATGCTTCCTTTGTTCGTTGGAGCCAATTCAATCTTAAATATATCTATTTAAAATGTACTTTTGGGTTCTTTTCTGCTTCTTTGGATGGTGATAGTGATAGTGATGGTGATGGGAGGGGACATGCAGCAAAGGGCCACAGGTTGGATCCGAACACCAAGGACCGGCCCCCAAACAGCTCAAATAATCAAGCGTAAGGTCCAAAGTGGATTAGTGATCATCTGGACGAGAGGATGTTGAAGCAAAGTTATGAATCTATTAAATATAGTCTGCAGCTGTTTCAGCCTCGACAGATTTCCCACCATTTGTTTTGGAGAACTCCTCCGATCCAACATCAAATACCACATTTCTGGACCGCGTTAGCGTCCGTTCTCCCAGATGAGATTAATTCTTGGTTAATTAGTTTCCCTGAAAAGGACTTTTATCATAAAGCTGTTGTCTTTTCATATATAAGGTGTCCAATGTCGTATATAGTTGTTCGGCATATGAACGTAACACTTTGTACGTTCTTTTAAGGGATATTGTCGTCTTTTTGACTTTGGTACGGAAATGTTAACTTTTGCATTAATACTTTTGTATTGTTGGAATAAAGTAAATGATTAAATCCACAGTCTGCAGCTGTTTCAGCCTCGACAGATTTCCCACCATTTGTTTTGGAGAACTCTTCCGATCCAACATCAAATACCACATTTCTGGACCACGTTAGCGTCCGTTCTTCCAGATGAGATTAATTTGGGATATTAATTCTTGGTTAATTAGTTTATAAATCTTTGAAAGCATAGCCATGAACAAGCTGAAGTTAGAGGGAGAGTGAACACAACGACACTGTGATTGATTTATTGATTTGAGTGATTTGAGGGTATTTCTTCTGTGAGTCATAAAGTTCAATATCCACGACTCGGGGGTTTTCGTTTCAACACGCAATTTGAATGTTATCAGCTGTTATCACCGCTGTAGCTACGGGGTGGTACGGCCACACTCTACGTACAAGTTGGCCCAGTGTCGTTATCATCTACCGGCGAGCTGGATCACACTCTAAGGAGCAACTGCTTGGCCGTTGCACGATACGACGACGCATGTACAAGGAGCGACAACCGTCGGGAGAAGGATTAAAAGACTCGTCGTAAGGATTTAGGTTAAGATGGAGGATGTTTCAGATAAATGCGGGACTTTTACCTGGCAGTCAGCATTCAGTGACTTCTTTTGAATTGTTTAAGCCGACTCCACCAGATGGATTGATTCGCATTTAGTCAGCAGATCCATCTGGGAACTCTGGTTTGGAGATCTTTTGGGGAAGGGGCGAAAACACTGGTTGCTGATTGGATAAACCATCTGTCTTATCACCAGGTCACGGAAAGATAGGAACTTAGCTTACGTGCACTAACCGGATGGATTGATTCGCATGATTCTCATTCAGCAGATCCATCTGAACTCTGGTTTGGGAAGCCTAACCCTAACCCTCTTTTGGGAAGGGGCGAAAAATACTGGTTTCTGATTGGATAAACCATCTGTCTGTCACCAACATACGGGCCAAATCAACCAATCAGATGAGTGAAGCGTGTGACGTGCTAACAGCGTTGAGGCAAAGCTCAGAAAGTAAACAACATGTGGGTAAAGGAGATTTTCCCTTTGTGTTTAACGTGAATTTACGGATCAAAGGCCCAATTTCAGGAGCCTACGTTAGCGAGCGGCTTGCTTGATAGCTGTGCTCATCTCATCCGCGGAAGCCTACATGTTGTTTACACTCAACAGTCTCTTCTGGTTTCACTTAAATCCGCCTCAAAACCAACGCTGATTGGTTCGGTCGCTAAATTTTCTCTCCCGAACGTTACCAGACTGTTCTGAGAGTAAAATACAATGGAGCTCAGAGAATAGGATGGTCTCGCGGGGCTAACTTAGGTTAACTTTCCTACGTAACAATCTTAACTAACGTCAGGGTTGTGAGTATATCAACCCAAACCATCTTTTCCTAACTCTAACCATAATTTTTCTGGTTTTTGTCACCACAAACGTTCGTGCTTTAACCAAAACTAGGATCTCTTCCTTGGTTTGAATCCACAACGGGACTCCCAGAACGCTAAAAAGCACCGCTAAGGGGTCCTGACCAAGCTAACGGCGAGCATTACCATGTGAATAGATGATAACGGCCTTCTCAACCTGCTGGTAGGTGAAGCAGACTTCTTCTAACCCACATCTATGAGGCTGAAAACCACTGATAACATCCATTAAATGGAACGATAACATTCAAAACGCGTGGTATTTTTGATGCGTATCCGTTCTATTATTGAAATGCGACAATGGCAAAACTAATTTGCAGCCTCGGCAAAGGTGACGCAATGCTTTCTATCCTCTAAGATGTGTCTGGTCAGATTTGTGAGGAGAGATCTGAAGGAAGTGGGGCGCTATTCTTCCGTCGCGGAGCCGAGCTAAAGCCTTTTGATGATGCGGATGAATGCTGGGAGGCCAACGGAGGAAGCACTCCGCGGTATGTTTGTCATTTAAATAGACTGACGAGAAGCGCCGCAGTTCAAGGGATCTCTTCTCTTATGGAATAATGTGGGGGTTCAAATAATTGAAGAAAAAAGTAGCACCTTAATTAATCTAACAAGTTGCGGCACCTTGACCCTACATATGAGAAACCCCGGAAATGTATGAAGAGATGAAAACACATCCACGGTCGCCGCCGCCGCTGCCGCCGCGCGGTGTGTTTTGATCAGTAGGAGATATTCACAAAAGCAGGTAGATTGGAAGACTGCGGCATTCAAAGAGATGCTGTAATTGCATAAAACAACACAAGGACCATCCAAAAGAAAAGAGAAGAAGAAAAGAAAAGCAGACATGTGTACGAAAAGGCAAGAGCACAATCAGAGGAGGCTTTTTACGCTATGCTAATAAGCTTTCCGTTTTTTTGGGGGGTGGGAATTTGGGATTCTCTCCTATTTGCGGTAAATGTTCCTCGACTTTTCCACAGTTTAAATCACTTGTTGTCACTGACACCACAACACACACACACACACACACACACACACAAACACAGTGGACACACACAAACACAGTGGACACAAACTCACACGCACGTACGTCTAGACACACACCGAGGTGAGATCTGTGCCGCACGTGAGCCTCTAATGTCAGAGGTGGTCAAAACACACACACACACACACACACACACACACACACACACACACACACACACACACACACACACACACACACACACACACACACACACACACACACACACACACACACACACACACACACACACACACAGTGGACACACACACGAACACAGTGGACACAAACTCACACACACGTACGTCTAGACACACACCGAGGTGAGATCTGTGCCGCACGTGAGCTGCTAATGTCAGAGGTGGTCAAAACACACACACACACACACACACACACACACACACACACACACACACACACACACACACACACACACACACACACACACACACACACACACACACACACACACACACACAAACACAGTGGACACACACACACAAACACAGTGGACACAGACTCACACGCACGTACGTCTAGACACACACCGAGGTGAGATCTGTGCCGCATGTGAGCTGCTAATGTCAGAGGTGGTCAAAACACACACACACACACACACACACACACACACACACACACACACACACAGTGGACACACACACAAACACAGTGGACACAAACTCACACGCACGTACGTCTACACACACATCGAAGTGCCGCATGTGAGCTGCTAATGTCAGAGGTGGTCAAAACACACACAAACACAGTGGACACAGACTCACACGCACGTACGTCTAGACACACAGCGAGGTGAGATCTGTGCCACACGTGAGCTGCTAATGTCAGAGGTGGTGGGTGTGATGGTGGGGGGGGCTGGGGGGGCAAGTTTGGTGACCAAAGCTCGCCACCTTGTTCTGTTTCCTGACCAGAGAAGATCTAATCTATTTGTTTTACCCTCAATCTCGTTAGAGCGACGCCGACAAAGCAGGATCTGCCGCTGAACATGTAGAAGATATGGCGCGATAAAGGGAGCGTTACAAAAAAAAATGCCGGCCTGTCTCCATGCAGAAGTGTCTATATTTATCAATCTGCAGGGACTTTTTCAGTTTCCACTGACACATGCAGTACGGCGCCGCTCATTCACACTGAGTAGCTCAACCTGAGTGTGTACTATTCAAGGTTGGAATGACATTCAGAGTCGGAGAGGAATAGAAAGAGAGGCTGGAATAAAAGAGAGGAAAGTGTGGAGAGAGAGAGAGAGAGAGGGAGAGAGTGAGTGAAGGGAAGGGTAAGGGAGACGGGCATTCAGTGCGAAGCGGCTCGGTGGAGGCAGGAAGTGGGATGGAAGCGGGCGCAGGCGTTAACGTGAAGGGAGAAGAAGAAGAAACGGGTGGAGGAGGGTGAGGCAGCTTTTCATATTCATGCTCCGTTTGGGAGCGCGCTCCGAAAAGGAGACAGCGAAACCACGGCTGCTGGAGCGAGGCCGAGCCAACATGAAAGGGGAGAATGATGGAGCAGAAACAGGGAGCTTGTCAAAAGGAGGGCAGCGGCAAAAGACGAGGGCAACGAGGAGGAACACGAGGAGAGGGGGAGGAGGGAGAGGAGGAGGCAGTGTGAGAGGAGGAAGGAGAGGAAGGAGAGAATCTGAAGGTGGCCATATTTAACCTGAGTCGAGTTCAGACATCAACCTGCTTTGGTTGTTTTAACCCCCCCCCCCCACCCAGCCACGAGCAGAGACACCAACACAAACACACGGGTGCAAACAAACCCAAACGACAAATCTGCCCTGACGTCCGTCTACAGCTGACGAGGTTCGACACACACACAGAGAAACCACTCAGAATAAACAACGTGACGTAAACATTTAAGCACAGAACACACGCAGACATGCACACGCGCACACGTATACAAGTGCGTGTATCACGGGATGGTTGGTGGTTGTGTGGGTGAGGGAGGGAGTGAGGTGTTCAAAGACAGGAGGACGCGGCGCACCCACAACACAGCATGGTTGCTCGATTAGGATGGAAGGGTCTGAGAAGCGGAGAGGGTGGATACACACACACACCATGGGAATGTGCCAGAGAGAAGGTCAACAACACTGACGGAGGTCTGAACAATGAAGATGGTTCGGCAACGGTGATTTGGTTGATGGTTTCGGTGGTGATGGCGGTGGAGTGCCGGGGTCATGGGGGGCGACAACACTGGTAATGGTAACGGTGGAGAGCGGAGGACGTAGGCAGGCGTTGGCCCCCCCGGCATCGGACCCCCCAACCGGTGTTACCTGGGCTGGCCAACGCTCCCAGGGAGGCGGCGTTGGTGGACAGGGGGTTTGCGGTGGAGGGACTGGCTGAGTTTTGGGCCGCCGCCGCCGCCGCCGCTAAAGTGGCCAGGTTCTGCAACTGCAGAGCACTCATACCTGGAGAGAGGAGCCAGAGAGGGTGGTGTCAAACCTGGGGAGCGAGGCTGAGGCGTGGCTTGGGTCGCCCGGCCGGACCGGGACAGTGCACCAGAGGACCGGACACGAGTTAACCGCCCGGTGTCTCGAGGTGAGCAAGAGTAACAAGAGCAGTGTGTGGATGTGCTGTGCTGTGTTCATAGGTTTGGAAATAAGGCATAAATGTTTAAATGTTGTCGGCTCCAGACAGCTTTGGTGGATCTCCGCCAGCGTGTGAAGGGAAACTACAGCGGCTGATTCCGCTAATAAGTCCCAAATGTGTTTGAATCAGTAAAAGCAGCCGTTGTGATGTTTAGGTTTGGTGCATTTCTCTGAGGCGGAGCTGCTCCGGAGGCAGGAATCATCTCACTGCTTCAGTTAGATTTGTATTTTCCTGTGTAAGGAACGCTCCGTGGAGGAGGCTCCGAAAATACGAGAGGAAACCAAACCTCAGCGTCGAGTTACCGAGGGTTTGTTCTTCGTTGCCAATTATGTCACTTGAGAGTCAACAGGAGCTCCTGCTCTGCTCAGCTAAGTTGTGCCGGTGTAAACAAAAGTCTAAATGGTCAATAAAGATCTGCATATTTACAGTTCTGGGTGATGAGAGCCTGACGGACATGGGGCTTTATAAAGTGGAGGATAAAAGGAGGTACTTAGGTGCTCACGGTGCCTAATCTGGTGCAGACAGATGTGCGTCCTCCACAGAGCTGGGTCTGTCTGACGTTCCTGTCTGTTATAGTGAAGGTTGTCGTTGCCACCGTACTCTACGGGGGAATTGTTGGGTCTCTGTAAATCATAAATAAGTCATAGAGTGTGGTCTTTACCTACTCTGTAAAGTGTCCGGAGATCACTTTTCTTATGATTTGGCACTGTAAATAAAATTGAATTGAATTAATTTCATTATCTGTCCAGGGATGACGGAGGAAAAAGAGCAATTTAGGCTGGCGAGTTTACAGTTATTTCTCTTCTGATGATCAATGAACGGAGTCCCTGTCAAATTAACTAATAAACAAAAAAAAAATAAAATAAAATATATATATATATATATATATTAGCTGATATCTGCCTTTTGCATTAACAATGTTCTTTACTTTTTCCACACTTGTTTTGCAAAAACAAAATAATTTCAATGTTATTTTTCATTATCATGTGCAATGTTACTTACCTAGCTTAGTTTGCTTATTTAACGTAAAGGTTGAATATGTAGAATCTTTATCTAAAGCTGTATTTAAAAATAAGATAAGAATGAAAGTATTGCTTTTCCATGAAATAATATATTTAGTTTGAATTAATATTTTATGATTTTTTTAATGGTTTGATAATGACTTTCTTTCCCGTTCTGTTTACATTGTACTGGGACAAGAGCGGGTTGCCAGAGTTGTCTGTTGTTCGGCTAAAGAAACAAAGCCAAAACAAAACCAATCATTTTGAGACTAGAGCTAGCTAATCGATTACACACCACTCAAAGAAAGACTTCCAGTTGGCTAACGTTAAATACTGTTGTAAAACGAATCGATTAGTCCAAATTACTCGTTCCCTTGTGTGACTCATCAGTTGACATGGCGCAGGCTGATTGACAATAGCGTTGGACGTCGCGGGTTGCCAGAGTTGACTGTTGTTCGGCTAAAGAAACAAAGAATCATTTTGAGATTAGAGCTAGCTAATCGATTAGACTGGATAACGTTAAATACTGTTATCACATTAATTGATAAGTTGAAATTAGTGGTTACCCTGTATCATTCATCACTGACACACTCTGCAACAAACCTGGCAACCCGAGTGCTGGAATTATTGTTTGTTGTTGCGACTACGATCTTGAGACTCTAGATGGCGGTGTTCGGCTCATTCTCCATATTCAAGCTTTAACTGATTTTACTTTTATTGCTCCTCTCTTAGGCACTGGTGTTGTTATAACTCCTCACACACTTTACATTCATTACTCTATTGTTTATTTTGATGCTGTTGTCCGTTTGCATAAAAACGCCCTAGCGCTCTCTTATTTCAGCGCTATTTCTCTATGAAAGGCCGGATATTTTACCATTTTATCATAAACTTTGCCCTCAAAAACAAAAGGATGATGGTTTATTTTCAACCGCAGGCGTACGACTGAATTTAGTCTTTAATAACTGTAATATAACGACAAGATATCGTGTTTTACACTTTAAATGAGAAGGATAATGTGCTATATATATATATATCTCACTCAGGCTCTCATCACAGCAGCGCATGATTAATACTTTGATTTAAGAATAAGAAATAAAAGCGTGCCCCATTCGGCGGGCGCGCTGTAGCAGAGGACACCTGCAGGCTGAACTCGCCTCATTGTTAATCTGCTCGCTGGCGTTAGCACACGGGCCCGTACTTAAGCATAATTAATGACTACATGCCAACACCCAAATTATGGCGAAGCAAAGTATATAAAAGACCTTCTGTGAGTACAACTAAACCCTTCACCCTAGTGTGTGTGTGTGTGTGTGTGTGTGTGTGTGTGTGTGAATGTGTGTGTGTGTGAACATCAGGAGGCAGAAACAGAATCTTACCACTTAGAGACGCGTCCTCTGACTCATGAGCACGTGAGGAGTTAAAGGGTGGACACTGGGTGTCAATGTGAGGCGTATGTGTCGTATATACAGTCTGGGTGTATATACAGTACCATGGGAGTACGCACACACACTCAAACACACACACACACACACACACACACCACACACATACATATAGACGCACACAAACGAGACACCGTGAAGAAGAAGATCCGTCGGGTTTGACGCCGCGTTGAATGGTTTGAGGTCGTAACATCCAAACGCAGATATCCTTCACCCAGACACGCAAACCCGACACAGCCAATGACAACAGATGGCTGGATTCATCACTGGGATACACTCTTCTGATTGGTTGATTCAATATATACTTTAAAAAAAGGCCACTGCCAGTTTCTAAACGCTTTTTTTTTGAGGTTGTCATGATGAGCTGCTGCAGCAGGAGAGCGACGTGTGTGTGTGTGTGTGTGGCTGCGGTAATAATGTACACGCGCGCGTGTGTGTGTGCGCGTGACTCCTTCTCCTCATCTGTGCTTACTCACGAGCACATCGAGGCCGAAAACCGATGTTGTCATAGCGTTTCGCTCCAATTGTCTGTGTCTGAGTGGTTAGAGCAGTCGCCCCATGTAAAGAGGCTTAAGGTTCTCGAGGCAGCGGCCGCGGGTTCGACTCCGACCTACGGCCTTTTGCTACATGTCTCCCCCCTCTCTCTCTCTCTCACCACATTTCCTGTCCATCCTATGTTAATAAAGGGCTTGAAAACCGCCAAAAAAAGGTCTATAAATCCCTCTCGTAGGCTCCGCCCCTTTAAATCAGATACACTAGAAACTTTAAGAGGTAAAAGACACTTCGCCCTGTGCGTCCGGCCGCAGCCAGGGTGTTTTTCCATTCTCACTCTCTTCCCTGTTTTTCCCCTTTCATCTGTTCTTCTTTTCCTGCCTTTTTCCCCTTCAAGCATTTTCTCTTCCTTTTTTTTTACTTCATTTCCATCCTCTCATCTCTTAGGTTTCTTTTTTCTTTCTTTCATTTTCTTTTCCCCCTGTACTTCCCTCCTTTCCCTTTCCTTTCTTCTCTTTTCCATTTCCTTTCTTCTCATTTCCCTTTCCTTTCTTCTCATTTCCCTTTCCTTTCTTCTCTTTTCCATTTCCTTTCTCCTCGTTTCCATTTCCTCTCTCGGGGGACCGTCCTTCCTCTCTCGGGGGACCGTCCTTCCTCTCTCGAGGGACCGTCCTTTCACTTCTTTTTCATTTACCCTTTTCTATTTATGTTTACCTCCCTTTGTTTTTTCACTTCCTTTTTCTTTCTTGCCTCCTCCCCCTTCCTTTACACACATCTTGTCCTCCTTACTTCCTTCTCTTTTTCCATTTCCTTTTCTTTGCCTCCTTTCATTCTTTATATTTTTTCCCAATTTCCCACATCTTAACTGCCTTTTCCTCCTCTTTTCTATTTCCTTGCCCTTCCTTCTTCCTCTTCATCTCTTCCCTGTTCCCTCTTTCTTTTATTCTTTCCTTTCCTCTTCCTTTGTTCCCTTCCACTTCCCAATTTCTCACTCGCCGTTCCCCTTCTCCCGGTTTTCCTCACCTCCCTTTCTTCCCACTCTTTGATGACAGAGACGTCTCGTTCTCTCTCTCTTTCCGCCCCATTTCTTACTCGCACGTGTCAAAGGTGATCTTCCTCGTTCCTCGTTGAACACGCGCTTTTCAAAGACAGTCAAAAGGAGAAAACGGGAGCAGGCGGGATGTAAAAAAAGAAAAATAACTGGGTTAAGGAGGGAATAAAGTGGAGATGGAGCCGCACGGAGGAAAGAAGGCAAAGAAAGAGAGACCGTATGAGACGAATGCGATCCACTTCCCACATCACAGTCGTAGTATCCGGGCTGTGCAGATGGTACGTGAGTGTGTGAGCGAGCGTGAGCACATATGTGTGCGAGGACGCATGTGTGTGTGTGTGTGTGTGTGTGTGTGTAGCCTGTATGGCAGCGCCGGGCTGCACCAGGCTGGCGTTGGCTGCGTCTAATTGAATGCTCATTGGTGTAATTGAAGCCTCTCAGCTCTGCAGCTCCTCGTGTTAAAGACTGGGACCAGATGTCATTCAGCTGTGTCACATCTCCTGCCAATCACTAATGCTCTCTCTATCCCTCTCTCTCTCTCTCTCTCTCTCTCTCTCTATCCCTCTCTCTATCTCGCAGATGGAGGACCAACAGATCTCCAGATTCAGACACCGTCGGCTCGCTCTCGGTTCCAAATCCCAGAGCCTATTTATCCGTCCGAGTGTGTTTTTGTGGTGAAAAATGTGTGTTTTGAGCGGCAGATTTTGTTTTTTTTTGTCAGCCACAGTGAAATCGCAAGGCACGAGGGACTGCGACAGAAAACGGGAGGATACAAAACAAGGTTTCGCCACTTTAAAAACTCCCATCACACTTCCCTATCCTTTTCTCCCCCCCGCCCCGTGCGTCAACCGACTAAACGGCGTACAATTAAGAGCTGACACCTCGCTGAGAAAGGCGCGGAAGGATAGAATAGAAGGAGAGAACGGAGGAGTGCGAAGGCTGGAGCGAGGTGTAAAGAAAGGCGAGATGGAGAAGAGACGTGATTGAAGAAGATGGGAGGTGCAAGAGTTTCTGCCCATCCCAAAAAAAAGAAGAAAGAGAGAGAGTGATGAGGAGGAGAAGAAGAAGAAGACAGAGATGACGAGAGTATCCCTGGAAGTCTTAAATAACCTCGATTTAAAGCCGGGGAAAAATTACATTTCTTAAAGATAGAGATTTTTTTTATCTCATTTAACATTTAATGGGACGCTCCTCGGCACACTCCCGGCTCAGATTAGCACCGAACTGGGTTAATACAATATGCATTTTTTAGTGCGTCGGCTTCACTTAAGAGAATTGCACCGTCCCTCACCACTCTATTTCTTTGTGCCCTTCTTCTTATTCAACCCATTTAGAGTTTGAGAAGTTTCACCGGTGACGTTCGCTGCGAAATAGGCTTAATTTTACGAGCTCCGTGTCTTCGTTTCCTTCTCTTTCGAATGGCGTTCAACTCAAAACCTGCAGATACTCTTAAAAAAGGAAACATGGAAGATGACAGACGACAGAGAGCAGTAGATGGCGCCAGCCCGCAGTGCAACGTCTCCACCAAAGAAGGACTTTTAACCATTCCCCCCCCCCCAAACTCCCTTTTTTCTTTTGCTTCCCCTCCTTCTTCTTTTCCTCGCGATTCAAAGCCTCGGCGCAACTGTTACACGCCCGGGGCGCCGCTCTTGTCTGGCCTCGTTAAAAGATCAAGACCATTCTTATAGCAACGGTTAATAAATCTTCAGGGCAAAGATCTGTCTTTTACGCCGCCACGCGGGTTCATCTGCTATGCTCTTTGGTCCTCTTTTAAGAACGTCTGTGAACACAAACATAACAAGAGAGGCGCAACAGAGAGTGCGACGTGGATCGTGGTTACACGGGAGGGAAAAATGGACTCACCGGCCATCTGCTGGATCCCGCTGAAGGCTCCCAGGTTACTGGAGGAGGTCGCCTGCTGCAGCAACTGATGGAGAGAGAGAGAGCAGAAGGAGAGAAGAGGCAGAGAGGGAGAGTGAGCGGGTGGTTACGTACGGATTAATACATGTTGTCTATACAATGCTACACTGAGAGCAATGTGGTTTTTGCCTTGATGAGTAAATGAGCCGCTAATACAGTCGGATCTCTCCTCCGAGCGAACGCCGTTCACGTGCCGGCGTGATTCTTCCCGACAAGTTGAGCGTGAAAAGCTCTAATCTAGCCGACTAATTAGATTCCAGAGGAACAACAAGTGGAATACTGATGCCGTCAAAGAAGTCATCCTTCAGAAAGACTCGAATTCACATCCTGTTTCGATTGTGTGTGTGAAATTTTAGTTTTTTTGTTACTCGTTTCGTCCAGAACGGAGCGAAGTCTGTTCAAAAGGGCGGGAAAAAGAGGGTTAACCCTCCTGATGCCATCAAATTTGACTAACACCATTTATTCTAGGGGTCAATTTGACCCTCCTGTTCTCCTAAGGGTCAATTTGACCCCATTTAATGTTTAACATCTCTAAATAATGTCATTTTTTTGCTTTATATTTATGACTTTTCCTCATTTTATGGAGACGACTCATAAAAAACCTAAAATTGTCATGATTATATTTATATTTTATTGTTCTTATCGTACATGTACTTGTGGCATCGGTGTTCCTTTGGGTCAGTTTGATCATCTGGATGATTTAATCATTATTATTATTGTCTATTTTACAATTCAAATATTATATGAGGTCAAATTCATGCTGCTGTCCTTGATAACGGACGTTACTTTCATTCCAGATGTTACAAATAACACAAAATAGCACTTAAAATAACAGACTTACTTTAAAACACACAGACAGAAATCCCTCCATGCAGTTTAACATCAGTGATATTTTTCATTTAGTTAAATAAAAACATAAAGTGCCCGACTTCACTTGAGTCACACATTGATTATGATCATTTCCCAGATGTTTAACGGTCAAATTGACCCCGAGAATAAATGGTGTTAGTGAAATTTGAGGGCAACAGGAGGGTTTAAGTACTGTTTTGTGTTATTTGTAACATCTGGAATGAAAGTAACGTCCGTTATCAAGGACAGCAGCATGAATTTGACCTCATATAATATTTGAATTGTAAAATAAACAATAATAATAATGATTAAATCATCCAGATTATCAAATTGACCCAAAGGAACACCGATGCCACAAGTACATGTACGATAAGAACAATAAAAAATATATATAATCAGGACAATTTTAGGTTTTTTATGAGTCGTCCCCATAAAATGAGGAAAAATCATAAATTTAAAGCAAAAAAATGTCATTATTTAGAGATTTTAAACACTAAATGGGGTCAAATTGACCCTTAGGAGAACAGGAGGGTTAAAGGAGCAATCGGGGCGCCCAAGTCACAAAACACACTTTATCTACATTCTTTTTCTTTAACCCCCGTAAAAAAATAACTCAATTTCCAGTACAATGATGTTGAAAAGACAGGTGTTAAATGCACTTAGGAAGAAATGAAAACCTTTGAGATGTGTGGTTAAAGGCGAGACACTACGGCCAAACTTGGTCTGCTTCGCTTCTTCTTTCAGACTCGTGCAAAATAATACATTTCTACATTTAAACAATTACAATCGTCTTAATGTCAGTCGTCAACTGGGCGAGTTGCACGGGGCTATCAGTGAGTTATCTCTGTTACGAGCCCATTTCACCTGTAGGCTCGTTAAACAAGTGTTTTTTCTCACTCTCATCCGCAAATCTGCACTTCAGCAGCGCCGCCACACACCGAAGCTTTCATTCCTCGCTGCGTCGTGGAGGTTTTTACAGAGTTCGCAGCCTCGTTCACATCCTCATTTATACAATATACTCCAAAAAAGTGAGTTTTTAAAGGATGTTGACGGTGTTTTCTGATTGGATAAAAAGAGATATCTGTAAAAACCTCCCACTCTAATGTGAGAAAGAAAGAATTTTGAACCTGTTCAGTGTTTATCTTCTGGAAATATACGTTAAATTAGCAAATATTACACATATAATATACGTATTTAGACAACTTGTGATAGAGAAAACAATCATCTTAATGTCCATAATCAACTGAGGATGTGTCATGGTGATACATATGTTAGTTTGACGTGTAGTGTCTCGCCTTCACTTAGAAACCAAAGATCAGAGAGTCAAGAGTCAAGAGTTAGCACCGAGACTTTCCACAACAACAGTCCTGAGTGTGACGCTCTGAGAAAAGGCAAAGGGCTGCAGAGACACAGGGAGAGGAATGAGGTTTCTGAACCCGACTTTAAACCAAACAAACAGAAACAAAACAAATCCCCCAATCAAACAAATCAACCGGTGAGGTTTCTCAGATGCCGCGCAACCGAGCCTCCACTGCAGGATCCCGCAAATTGGGGATCAGTGTGTTCCCGAGGGGCTCCGCGCCGTCCCTCAGCCGCATCCTTTATTTGTTTAATCCCAGAAAAATCCAAAGAATTTAGCACAATTAGTGAACGTGTTGGATCCATTACGGCACTGTTGTTTCCACATGTCTGTTCTTTGGTCCATCTCGTGTTTTTTCTACTTATGTATTTAGGTTAAGAAGCAGGAGAAGCTTTTACATTTCAGTAGATCAAATTTAGGGCGCACTCACACTGTCCATCCGTACCGTGCCCAAACAGGTTTTACAGGTAAAGCCTAGTTCGTTTGACCAGTGTGAGTGCAACCGTACCGCGTCTAGGAGCGCTACGCTTGTTGTCCACGGCCCGTTTATGAGAGGTGGGCTTTGTAGAGCACGTTTGCACGTGTACGAGCATGAGCGTGCGCACGTGTACGGCGTATGTCATGCGAGTGTGTGTCAGCGCAGGTGTGCGTCAAAGTGTTTTGTGGATCAAAAATGTCAGCTGAGGTAAGTTCACCTGGCGCCGTGTTTGAAAAGTATGTTTTCTTTTTCTAAAAAATGCCAAAAAACATGTAAAAAAACAGACATAATTGTCAGATTTTCTACTTTCCTACGGTCCTTGAATGGATCACCTGGGCCAAAAGCTTGAATATCACTTTATTCTACATGTCGCGCTTAAATATTCGCCAAAAATCAACAGTTTGCTTTCACCCGATTCTGTGAAAAACATTAAGGTCACACTCACACTGTCCCTCCGTCCCGTGCCCAAACAGGTTTCACGGCTAGAGTCTGGTTCCTTTGACCAGTGTGAGTGCAACCGTACCGCGCCTAGGAGCGGTACGCTTGCCGTCCACGGCCCGTTTGGGAGAGGTGGGCTTTAGTAAAGAACGTCTGCACATGTACGAGCATGAGCGTGCGCAAATAAATTTGTGAGTTTTGCTTTGTTCAGAGACCTCATTTCATTCAGGGGAAGGATGGAGGGAATCGAGAGGAAGAAGGGAGGAGAAGAGACAGGAGGCCAGTGAGAGAGAACTGGGCACTTTTAAGGGTTCGTTCGATTGGGGCACTGACTGCGGCGGCGTTGG
Source organism: Echiichthys vipera (assembly GCF_963691815.1). Taxonomy (NCBI): domain Eukaryota; kingdom Metazoa; phylum Chordata; class Actinopteri; order Perciformes; family Trachinidae; genus Echiichthys; species Echiichthys vipera. The sequence continues at coordinate 2,852,223 of NC_139845.1, forward strand.
CCATGGGGCTGCAGTAAGGGACGGAGGAGGTGATGGTGGGTGACGCGGCGGCTCTCCTTACAGCCAGATACTGCGGGGTGAGGCCGCCCAGGCCCGTCAGGCTCCCCCAGGTGGTCGCACTGTTGAGCTGCTGCATCTGCTGCGCCAGCTGCTGCTGCAGACGCCGCTGCTCCTTGTCCTTCTGCGTGTCGGCGAACTTAACCACGATGGGAGACGAGCAGCCCTGTGGGGGAGGGAGGGGGGGGGGGTAAAAGAGGGGATGGAGAGAACAGGAGAGGAAGGGGCAGCGTAGGAATGGTGAGAGAGGAAGAGAAGAAGGGAGGAGGAGAAGAGAGGATAACAGGAAAGAGGGGAATAGAAGAAGGGAAAGCAGAAAAGACGATGACGGAGATAAGAAAAGAGGAGGAGAGGAAAAGAAAAGATAGAGAAGGAGCAAAGATGAAAGAGGAGAGAAAAGAAAAACAGAGGAGATGAAAGAGGAGAGCAGAGGAGAAGAGAAACAGAATCAAGAACAGATGAGAGAAGAGGAAAGAAGAAAGAAAGGAGAAGAGGTTAGGAGAGGAAAGGGAATAAATAGAAGAGAAGAGAGAGGGAAGAGGAAA